>NC_082695.1:51546736-51851689 GCF_949987515.2 Delphinus delphis | reverse complement strand
ACAGTCTCCCCAGAAGATAGCCTCCACCCCTCCATCCATTATTCCACACACCCTGGGCAGGGGTTACAAAAGTGACTGAGATTCGGTCCCGGCCCTCAAAATACCTACAAAGAAATCAAGTACAAAACCTCATTTTCCCAAACTGCCACAGGAACACACATTCAAAGTGCCGGGAACGCTCAGAAGAAGAAAGGCAGTCTCCTGAGGGATGACTTGGGGAGCTGCCGCACAGGGTGTCCTTCAATCTTGGACTTGATGAATGGATATGATTGTGAAATGCAGAGATCAGCAGGAGTGCCCTCCACAAGGAGAAAGCGGGTTGAGTAACGGCGGAGAGGAGCAGAGCCTGGCCAGCCCGGGCAACAGGCCCCTGCGTGGATGGGGCAGAGGGCAGCTGGCATAAACGGTCCAGGCCTAGATGCTAGGCCAAGGAAGGTGGGCCATCGTTGATGGGCAGGAACCTGCACTCTGGTCTTGCTCAAGGAGATTTCCCGGGCTTGGCACACCAGAGATTAAGGCCGGAGGCAACTGGGGGAGCCCGAGGGGGGCTGGCCTCACACACTCATCACCCCACAGTAACCGAAGCAGACCAGTGCCCTGCCCTCCCAAACCCCTACTTCCCTGCACTCAGTGACTCCAGCCGCACCAGATCCCGGGGTGCTGGGGCCCAGCTCCCCTCACTCAGGGCTGCATCCTACATCCTGAAAGCCTGATGGAAGTGGCCCTCCAGCCTGGGCACAGGAGACCACCAACTCCATGAGGGAAATCCTCCATTCCCCAACTTCTCCTGGCAAAGACCCTCTATCGGTTCCCTCCCACCCCACCAACCCCACCCCGGAGTCCTCCGCTCTCTTAAAGGTTTTGCCTTTAAAACAAACTGCTGTTATTAAATAAATAATTGATTCCCATCCCCATTTTTTATTAATCAAAGGCTAATCAGAGCTGCAGATCGGCATGTGGCAACCAGTGTCAGCCACACGGAGTGGATATAATTCTTGCTAAAAGCAGCGAGGTGCTATTTTTGTTTTCCCTGTGCAGACTCATCAAGGGGATATGTGCGATCTCCATTAGGCTTTGTGAAATACTGAGAAAGAGCTTGGGTTCGGAGACTCAAGGCTGCCAACCTCTGCTAAACAGTCCACACCTCTGAGGGACCTTGGGAGCCTAGAAAATGGCAGTTTGGGGACCCGGCTCCTGAACAGTGGGGACTAGCTGCTGGGAGAGAAGGATATTCCGAAACATGGGAGGAGTCAGGACAGGCAGCCCAGGACTCAGAGAGCCTTCCTGGGCCAAGACTCAGGCTGAAACCTGCCTTGGCCTGAGGCTGAGGGTCCTGGGGCTTCAGTCACAAGCCTGTGACTTCACCCCATTCCTGTCTCCCAGGTGCCCCCTCAGCTCCTACCTTCCACCCCACCCCCGCCTGCAACAACTCCCTCCCCTACCCCTCAGCTGAGAGATACCACTGGCAACATCCCAGTTTACGACCTGGACCAGATTCTTATCAGACCTTTTTTTTTTTTAATCCTGCTGACTTTTTTCCTTCCTTTTTTTTTTTTCTCTCTCTCTCTCTCTCTGTACGTATTGATCCCAAACGAAGAAAAAGTCTATTAATCCTAAACCCAGAGAAGATTAGAGATAGGGCCGAAAGGGCTTGTCAGGACAGAGCCAGGCGGGCATTATGTCCTGGGAAGGTGACCACGTCACCAGCAGGAGGAAGGGGAACAAAGGAAGGGAAACAAAGAGTGGCTGCCCTAGAAAGCAATTGTGATCCATCCATCCAGGATGGGAATCCAGGAAGGGGGCGGGGGGCGGGGGGGGGGGGGGGGGAATGGTGATGGCCACGCCCACCCCCTGCCAGCCCTTCTCCATTCTCAAAGCACCTTGCTGAGCAGGCAGGGATGAGTTTTCATCTCCCCTGGGGCCACAGACACTTGAGCCCTTGCCTGGCGAGGCCCACAATCAGGGACAGCACTGGGGTGACAGCCAGGCCCGTCCAATACAGGGAAGCCTGTTTGGGACCGGGGGACTGCTGGAGTGGCATTCGGCAGGGGTGCTGAGGAGATGAATGACCCACCAGAGACCTTAGGCAAGTTCCTTAACCTCTCTCTGCCTCAGTTCCCTCCCCCCATAAAACAGACGCAATAATTGTCAAAACCTCAGAGGGTCATGGTGAGAATTATTTGAGATTATCTGTATGAAGACCCTGAGTGTTAGTCTTATTATTAATAAACAGTCATTATTACACCTTCATCCAAAACTCCGGAAAAGAGTCTGGCCCACTGTCCTCTTTGCAAGATGGACAGGGTTCCGGCCGGGGCAGAGGGATGCAGTCTTCAGGGACAGTATGATAGTTAAGCCATGAGTCAACTCTGATGTAACCAGAAACGTTTGGATCTGTGCATTGACTGTCATCCATTCTGTGATGGGACCCTATACCGAGAACACACAGGACTGTCCCCAGCAGCCTCCGAGGACCCAGCTGCGTGTCTGAGCCCCCTCCAGGCCCCACTCGGCACTGACAGAATCAGGATCCCTGGATTCCAGGCACCTGCATTTCTCAGGTGGAGACACTAGGGCCAAGTCAAATTCCTGCCGAAGCTCCATATGGGCTGTTGGGTGGTAACTGGGTACTGGACCCCTGGGAACAGAATCTAGTTTCCTATTCCAAAACCAGTATCATACCACAGTCTCCCTCAAAAGGTCATCCCTGGCTTGTCCAGAAATCTGCCAGCTGCTTGCAAAGAAAATCCAAAGACTCATGGCTTCCCATGCCTGGAGGAAGGTGAGGCAACCAGCTGTCTCACCTGCTGGGGTCTTTCCTCCCTCCCTCTTCCTTTCCCCTGCCCCCATTCCTCTCGCCACTTTCCGCCACGTGGGAGCAGGTGCTGGATTCCTTGGACGTGCCCTTGTTTATCTGCTTCCCCCGTGGGTCTCCCTCATGCAGTGGGCCGGCTGTGCTGCGTCCAGCCAGGTCTGATCTCCCAAAGGTCAGAGATGGTGTCTTCAAGCTCATGGGCACCTTCACCCATGTTGTCTGGGACAGGGCACTGGACAGACGGGAGCTCTGTTCCTGCTCACCTAGGACGCTGGAACTGTTACTATCCCCATTTTACAGATGAGGAGGCTGAGGCATGGAGCACTTGAGGAACTTGCCTAGTAAATCTGGGCTTGAGAACCTGGTTCTTAACCCCGTACTGCACCTCCTCCACATGGGATTTTCCACCCTAGAGCCTCAGTCCCCTGGAAAAGCAGCAATTTGGGGCTTAAAAAAGTAAAGGAATGAGCTAAGGGCAGACAGCTTGTTTGTTGTTTATTACCTACTTGAAATTATGACACTTAGACTCCAAGTTACCGATTTACAGAATAACGGCAAGAGAGGCGGCTTGGTACAGTGAGGGGAAACATTGAACTAGGAGACTAGGTGTTGAGGTTTTAAAATTATTATTATTATAAAAATAACACACGCATGTGGTAAAAAGTGCAAGGGAGTATACAATGAAGTGTGATTCTCCCTCCCACTCGAGACCCCATCCCACTCACCAGGATGGGGAGTGGTTTCCTGTGTATTCTTCCAAAAATATGTCAAGTACAGACACGCACACGCAAACACACCCACAGACACTTTCTGTTGTGGAAATTGGGATATGCTCCCCACACTGCTGTGCACCTTGATTTCTGACTCTGCAGTATATCCTGACTCTTTCCTGATTGACACTCATGTGGGTCCACTCCATTCCATTTAGTAGCTGCACAGTATTCTGTTATCCAGATATTCACTAATTTACATGGCTAGACCTTCACTGAGAGACATTTCGACTGTTTCTAGCTTTGTGTTTTATTTTATTACAAAGCACAAACAGTCGACCTCTTCACGCACACCCACTGCACACATGTATGATTCCACCTATAAAATAAATTCTTACAAGTGAAATCATTTCTGAGCATCCCACATTTTGATTGATATTTGCTTCCAAAGAGATTGTACCAAGCTAAGCTCTCACTAAATCTTCTTTTTTTTTTTTTTTGGAATTCTTGTTTTCCCAACCTCCTTACTAACATAATGTATAATCATAAATATTTACTGTTTGCCAAGACTTGGGTTTCAATTCCTGCTCTGACACTAACTAGCTATGATGCCTTCAACAAGTCACTCTGCACTCTGAGCCTCAGGTTCCTCACCTGCGAACTGAAGGTTGGACAATCTGATCTGTAAGGATCCTTCTCGCACTGCCTGTCTGTGATTTTAAGTATCTACCAAGTACCTGCTGTGCGTTGAAACTGTTTGAGACCCATGAGTTCTCCTAGCCCAAAGGAACCTAAAACCCGGTTGGGGAGTGAGTGGAACACACCCAGAGAAGATATAAGGAGCAACGTGGGACATTCCGAGATCAAGTGCAAATTTGTGTGGTTCAGGCTATGGGCTTGTAGAAAGTCATAGGAGAGTGACCAAAGGGGCCATGGCTGGGGCAGATCCTGGAGAAGGCAGAACTTGCACAGAATGATCAGGAAAATGCCCAGATGCTCTGCTGGACAGGACAATGGGAAACATTTTATCCACCCCTACCCGAGCCTGGAAAGCCAGCCCACGGGTCCTCTCTCCCCCAGGCACCCAAAAGTCTGCTTCTTTTGCCACCATGAGCTGAAACCCAGTGAAACATCAGGTTTGTCTCAGAGCATGATTTGATGTTCCAGTTCAGGGAAGATCCATTCCCATCCCAGCAGTTTCACTAAGTACTGTGTTCTTTGTGGAGACATCGCTTCAGTGTACTGTTCTGGAGGGAAAAAAATTATTACATGTAAACCTTGATTAACCCAGGTTCTCAGAAAATGGAGGATTCTAATTTATTCTGTTTTCTGGGTAACAGAGGGTAAAAAAAAGTTTTCTGGAGGCTTGAGCTCCTCTCCCACTTCAGTCAGCCCAGGTGGGTGACCCTTCTCTTGTGTGAGATCCGAACCGGCGGGATCCACACCCTCGGCCAGGCTTCCTGTAGCCAGAGTCACAGGTTGGATTGATGGTGACAAGCTGCTGTCAGGGAACTCGGGTGTCATTGTTTGGCTTTTGACCGGCTCTACAAAGCACAGGGCTTGTGTTTTTTTTCTTGATTGTGCTCATTTGCAGGCGAGTTGGCTTATCTTCCTGAGAAGGGGGTGGGGACGGGGGAAGACCACTGCAGCAGGTTGAGGATTCTGCTATATTGACGTTACGCTATTTGGGGCTTATATTCATTGCTAGTATTAGTCTGGTTTGTTACAGCTGGAGAGGCTCCTGGTCCAACTGGTCACCTTACAGATAAGGAAACTGAGGCCCAGAGAAGCTAGTTTCCCAATTCGGGTGGTGACCACACTCTACAATTCACATGCTTTCATGACTTTTAGGTTACACACAGCCCACTGGGGGCAGAGCTGGGGTTCAAACTATATCCATTGGACACCAAAGCGTCTCCCATGAGTTCCCCAAGGCCCCGGAACCTCCTTCTCCCTGGGCTTTGGAAACTGTTTGTCAGGCAGGGGGCCTAGGAGCCTATATTTTAAAGGGCACTTGACACAACCCTGAGGTAGGCTGTAGATGTGAAAGATACAGCTCTATTACAAGCTGCTTTCAATGATCCAACTAAAAAAAAAATCAGTCTTAAAAAATCATCCTACTTTTCAATGGCTATACCCCCAAGTTACTCCCCTCCCCAAGCGCTGAGGCTAGAGGAGCCTCAAAACTCTGAAAGCTTTCCAACTCCTACGGGTCAAAAGAAGATTCACAGCCAGGCAAATGCCAGCCACCGCTCCAGATGGAATACTTGCCTCCATAAAACGGTGCTTGTGAGATGAAACAAAACGCACCTCTAACACTCTTAAAGCCTGTCTCACACTGAGGCCAAGAACGGTCCTAGCACTGACCCTGCTACCGTCTGGCCATGCCATGGTTCTCTGCCACTGTTCCTCCAGAGGCAAAGGAAGATAGAATAATTTCCACCCCACCTACCTCCCAGAGCTGCGGGATAGTTGAGGTCAGTGGTGCTCAAACTTTAGTGCTCTTCATAGACCTCTGGAGGGCGTGTTATACACAGATGGCCAGGCCCCTCCCCAGAGTTTCTGACCCAACCAGTGAGTAAGGCCTGAGAATATACATTTCTAATAGATTCCTAGGTGAGGCCCATGGGCCCATACTGAAGGTCTGGGGCCACACTTTGAGAACCGTGAACAAGGGAACTTGTGAAAGGGACTGCTTCCACTATTTTAAGTTTTCTGAAATGCAGGATCTTTCTTTAAAGTGGAAAAAGTACTACTTACTCCCTCCAACACCATATCTGATAAGTTTAAGCTTTCGTGCACGCCATTTGTTTGTCTAAGAACGTATGGAAGTTTCAGAAAATATTCTAGACTCATCAACCAATCACCAAATGAGCCCAGCAGCTCATTCCCTCCCCACCTGTAAGAATGGTCAGCTCAAGAAGAGAAAGGTGAGATACTTGCTCAAGTCCACAACCTGTCTGTTCCTACCCCCTCACCTCCACCCACGCAAACCTGGTCACAGATACACAGAACCCACACCTACCCAAACAAGGAAGGTTGCTCCCACTCTGCTCCACGCACCCCAGAAACCCAGTGGCCAAGGACTCTGCCACGAACACAGCTGGTTCTCTGTCTAGATGTGGGGGGCCTCTCCTAACATGGGGCTATTGTCTGAGTTAGAAGGGGCAAACGAAAAATGGAAAGGGCTCCCAGAAGTCATTGACCCCAAATCAGAAGGGCCTGATGTTGGTTCCTGTTGTTGAAGACAGAAGCTAACGGGCATGAGATCTGAAGGGAGGGACGGCCAACGCCTCAGCCAGGTTGTCGGGGCCAGTCCCAGCGGTGCTCAGAACACACTGGGGGAAGGGAAGCAGAAGCCACCCTGTGGCCGTCTCGGGGAGGAAGGGAGAGACAAACAAAAGCAACAGAAGGGTGGTCCGAGGAGGAGCAAGAGGCACCAAGGAGAGAGGAGAGGTTGTAACAAGAGGAAAAGGAGGAGGACCGGCAGAGAGAGAAAGGGGTGCCTGGAGAGCAGGAGTCCCCGGGAGAGGACGGGAGGTGCAGACAAAGAGAGCGCCAACCGACCGCGGGACGGGCCCCCGTGTGAGGCTCCGAGCGCCTCCCTCCCCGGCCCCCCGGGTCTCCCAGGCAAGCCGATGAGGTCACTGACATTGACCGCCGGGGGGCGGGGAGGCTGTGGCCGGAGCTCTCGCGGGGGAGCGCAGCGTGGGATGCAGCTCCGCACGCCCCTGGGGTCGATGCCCTGCCGGGGGGAGCCCCGTCTTTTCTCTGCTCCCTCCCGCCTCCCTGCCCTTAATGGCTCCGTAATTGATTGGCCCCGAGTCCTATTTTCACCGCGGGCGGCCGGCGCCAGAGGTCGGCTAATATCAATATTTCCCGCGGCTGCTCCAGGCCGCCCCGCCGGCCGCCGAGAATTTACCTTTGGTTTAACGAGAAGTGGGAGCTGAGTCAGGGATTAGGGCTTGTCGAGTCAAGTCAACACAAATTTTAAAAGGCGGGGGGGGGAGAGGGGAGAGACATTCGTCAACGCGGCGGGGGGGGGGGGGGGGGGGGGGGGGCATCACGACAGCCGGGGGTTAATTGTGGGAAGGAGGAGGGAGCAGGAAGCAGAGAGAGGCAGAGAAGGGACGAGATGAATGAGGAGGGAGAAAGAAAGGGATTTTAAAAGGCGTGGAATCCTTATTCCTGGGGTTGGCATTCGAAGCCATTTTCCTTCTTCCCACCCACCTTGTCACCCACCCCAGCCACCAACACCACAACCACAGGCACCCCTCAACATGACCCATTTCCTTACCTCTCCCTCCCCCATAATATTATCTGATCCTACTTTAAGTGGCCTTTTCTCTCCAACCAGAAAAGACTCATTCAAAGCAGAGAGAGGAACCAACATCACGGTGGTATCGCTGTATGTCAGGCACTATGCCGGGTGATCATCAAATATTAGCTCGTCTAACCTCCTCAACAGCCCCAGAGGACAGGCTCCATGGGTGCGGGGCAGGGTCTGTCTCCTGCCCCAGCCTCAGCCCTTCCGCAGCACCCAGCGCAGCCCGTGTAACTCAGAGCCAGTAAGAATCTGTTGAAAGATGGAATGAAGATACAAACGAATGACAGTAACTGTAGGGCAGCCGTTGTGGACACTCAGCGAGCCTGAGCTGCCCAAAGCCACACACTCTCCTCTCCATCACTCCTCCTCCAGTCTTCACCTCTCCTTGACTGATTAATTGTAGATGATTGATCAGTGGTTCTGTATTAAAGACACTGTAGAGACTCAAGTTTCACACTGGGATGCAGGACCAGAAGGGATTGGTGGTAAGAAAGTCTGCAAGACAAAGGGTAGGGGAACCAAGAAAGCCCTGTAGGTGGGGGCCCCCTCAGCAGGCCATGGGGTCTCGCCATCTCCCCAGGACCCATTTTGCTTGCAGCCTAAGCTGCAGGAGTCAGTTGATGAGCAGCCCATGATGGGCCTGAACTTCCCAGGACCAGGCTGGGCCGGTGCCTGCTAGCCGTCTCTCCCAGAAGTTGCACTCCCCCCACAAGTCTGTCTCCCCAGCCTGGGTCACCGAACTTCTTACCCTTGGTCAGGACTGCAGGTGTGTAGCTCAGGATCCCGGAGCTGGGGGCAGCCCAGGGATGGGGACATGTGACAGGCACAAGTGGTAAACAATGGAGCTTCCTCCAGGACATCACCCTGCAGGGGAGGTAAGAGGTGTGAATGGACTTTCTGATATCCCAGAAGAACATCTGGGATCCCTCTGAGCCCTACTCCTGGCCCCAAAAGAAACACAGAAGAACATGAGTGTGGATCCAGGTCAACTCTGACCTTTCCTTTTAAGAGATGCCTGACAAATGAACCTCTTAAGACTTCTCCGGATCCATGAGGTCTTCATGTCTGTTCCTACTGCCATCCAGAGTACTGAAGGGTCCAAACCTGCACATCTGCACATGTACCTGGCCACATGGTGAGCTGTCCAGGGAATCAGAAAGAGGAAGCAGTCCCCACCCCCTCCATTCTCAGTCTAGCTGTGGAAAACAGATCAGTCCACTGCCAAGCAATTACAGAACAATGCAAGGAGGTGACAAGGAACATTGTCCTTTGGTTCTTCACACTGGAAATCCTGCAGTTCAGAGACAGAAGTGCTCCATGTAGCTGGCCGTCAGGCTGGTTTTGTGGGAGGAGGGTGGACAGGGAAGGGCTGAATACAATGCCGGAAACTTGAGGAGGCTCAAACTGATGGATTAAACCTGGGAGACTGGATGTCACCCGGCTAGGTGCTGCTCACAGAGGCTGGAAGGAAGCCAGTGATCGGAAATATGGCCCCAGGGCCTCTGGTGGGCTCTGCTGCCCTGTCAGCAGATGTCCAGTGAGGGTGGGACCACTGAGATGGCCTGGAGCTCTCTCAAACAATCCTCCACCTGTTGAAAATTCCTCTGCACCTCTTCCTCAGCTCTTCTGTCAACCTCCCTGTTAATGTGCGAGGGATAAGGCATTTTCCAGGCTCACTTCATTGACCCCCTCCAACACACACACACACACACACACACACACACACATGACTATCTAGTTGGACCTGGCAGTCTCAGTGCAGAGGTGACCAGATTTTCTTCTTGCAATTGATTTCTTTGTCCCAATCTCAGTCCATCTCCCATCTCAGCTCCACCTGGGTCCTGGGCCAGGGCTGGGGGCGCATGGTTCCTGCCATCTTGGAACTCACATCTGGCACAGGCCAGAAGCAGAGAAGAATCTGAGATGGTCAGTGTGCTAAGTGGTAGGTTCTGTACGACAAGGGCAGGGACTTAGCGACAGGAAGGATTGCAGGGGCAGAGGAAGTGGGACTCATTTAGAAAACAATCTAAGAGGTGCCCTTTACGAGGCATCACTGTGTGTGCAGGGCACCTGGCTTCTATGATCTCATTCAGTCCTCACATTTCCACCAGGAAGGAGGTACCATTTCCCTTCTCCGCTTCCAGATGCAGAAACAGGCTACGGGAGGTTAAGAACAGAGGTTAGTGGCAGAGAATGAGGTTTGACCCAGGGCTGCCAACTCAGGAGCCCCAGCTCTTAAACTCACTGGGTGCTGAGTGGTGACAACCTGCTGTAACAAGGTGAGGGGTGGGTAGAGAAGACATCAAAAGTCCCTCTGTAACTTAAAAAAAGGGAAGCTGGATTTTTCTGTGTTTCAGAAGGTAAATGAGATGGCGTCCCCTGCTCTCTGTGACTGTCACTCCTCAAGCCCTCCTGCCTGCTTGGCAGGATGAAGGACAGACTTTCACAGGCAGACAGGAGAGGCCAGAGTCACCGCCGGCAAAGGCTCACCCAGCGCTGCTCCTGCTGCCTAGATGGGTGCTCTGATCCTGCACTGGAGATGTCACGCAGGAGACAGGCAGGCTCTGATCCTCAGAGAGCTGCGGTGCATCTGTGATGACATGTGGGCATCAAGAACTGCATATTTATTATAGATAAGCTGTCAAAATGTATGTTGTCAATTTCACCTTATACTCCAGATTTAATGGTGCGCGTAAAGGACAGAAAATCTTTAATATTAATATTAATATGATTTTAGATTATAAGACCGCATTGTAGATATCAATCAGCCAACCCTTAAGGACATGTCACTCAAGTTGATATAGTTTATAGAAAATTAATGTAATCCATCCTGTATGATCTATTACAGGGGGCATGAATAGAGAGAAGAAAGTGTGTGCTTGGGGTGGAGGCTGGTGGGCCGTTATCACTCGCCCCCAGTTTTCCACACGTGCTAATTTGTGTTCATGCCTGAAACATCAGAGGGGGGGATTCTGCATATTTTAGTTGGGCACGGGCCTCGGATATCAGCCATGCCACCTCCTTCACTTTGCTGTGAGGGAACGAAGGCCCAGCTAGGGGAGTGACAGGACCACAGTCACTCGGTTAGTTGGTGGCAAAGGTGGACTAGAGCCAAGGCTTTGTGATGGCCAGCCCTGCCTCCCTGCCCACCCTCCACATTGCGCCCCAGGGCTCCAGAGGCTGCAGAGGGTGGGTCGTTGGCAGAGGCCCCAGGGCTCGCCTGATACACGCCCATCCCCACCCTCCATCCCCAGTTGCCGGAGGCTGCCTGGGCAAATGGTTTCTTCCTCAGTTTCAAAGGATCGCAGGGGTCCCCTGGTCCTTTGTAAGACTCCTCTGCATGACAAGGGGCCTGGAGGTCCATGGAAGTGTGATTGCAGAGCGCCCCAAGACCCCGATACGTGCCCACTTGCATTCCAACGCCTGAGGCCCTGGCATGGACCCTCTACTTGTCCAAATACTGGACTGAACATCTACTAGGGCCATGGCAGAATGATGGGGACCAAGTGACCACCAAGAAATGTAAGATGCCGTAAGACTGTTCCCTCTGAGTGGGAAGGGATAATCCCAAACCCATCTCAGGATCTGGGCTGAAGCCTGTGCCCTAGCCCGCGTTGGTGCCAGCAGCACCAGGCAGGCCCTGAGGTTTCTGAAAAGAGCTTTTGGGTTCCACGGAGCCGGCCGAGCTAGATGGTGCTAAACAGAGAGCACCACTGGCCGCTAGGCTCCTGCTCTGCTCTCAGGTCCTGTCATCCCCCTGCCCATCCAGGCCCAGCTTGCTTCAACTATACAGGGGAAAACCCCCAAAGTCTGTCGGCCTCCACCAGCTGGGTCCACAGATAACCCAGAGGCCTTCTGGACCAGAGACACCAGACCCAACGCCTGCTCTCTTAAATGCTCGGCTCTAACACACTGGCTGACCCAACAGTCCTCCCTGGACCTCCTTTTCTACACACATAAAATGTCCTCTGAAAGGTGCAAATGCCCACAGCACTCTGGGGTGCTTTCTGCAGCTCTGGGCCTGGCCCTCTGCACTGCTGGCCTTGGCCAAGGGCCTAGGATGTGGGCAGAGAGGAGGGGCTGCTCCCGGGAGCTTGGGCCAGGGGCCGGGGCAGCCTGTTCTTCTGGGGTCAGGCTCGGCCAATTTGGGCGCCCAGGGAATGGGGGGAGAGAATATAGACCTGGGAAGATGAGGGACAGGCTCCCTAATTTGCAAGCCCCCCTCCCTCCTCAGGGGTTCGTAAGATCTCTGGAAGCCCTAGTCTTGCCCAAGGAGGTGGGGGCAGCAGCATCGTGGTGCCTGAGTGTCCACAGGACCTTCTTCCCCCTGGGGTTCTCCTAAGGCCTCGACAGAACACCTGTTCTCCCACCCGTCGGCCAGCCCCTCACTTCGGTCCCCACTTCCTGCTCAGGCCTGCTGGGTCGCTATCCCTCCCAAGCACAGGATTCAGGAAAGTCCTGGCTGTGGTGGTTCATGACCACTGGAGCTTACATACATCCACACTTCTTATCTGAAGTAAGACAAGGCCTGGCAGGGCTCCATAAATCACAGAGGCGCAGAGGGCGGGCGAGGCCCAGGCGAACTGGGGGGACACTTGCGGCTGGAGATCCTCAGTGACTCCTAATGGACCCAGCCAGCCAGACACGCGCCGGGCTGCCCACAGATCTCAGCATCTTATTTACATGCCACTGCAGGCTGACGAACACCTGAAGCATTTTTCATTCTGTTCAGACTACAAAAGCTCCTTGGGTACTTCTGTGTTCGTGCTTCAGTACAATGGCAAAATGCTGATAGGAGGATTTTTTTTTTTTTTTTTTTTAATCTTCCACTGAAGCCTCCAAGAAAGATGCCCCACGGAAGGGGGAGGAAGGAACAAACAAAGCCAGAGGAGGGCATGGCGGCCCTGAGCCTGCTTCTTTCTCCTGGGAAATACAGCCAGTCTGGCGAGGGTTTCAATCTGGGAAGGTGTGGCCACCCCTGACCCTGCCAGCTCAGAAACCCGCCAATTCACCCCAACACTCTTTGGGAGGCAGCTTCTCCGCAATTGCTGTTCTGGGTCCCAGCTGTTAAAGGTTTAAAGCTGGGTGGGTGGGGAAAAACCGGAGTGTCCAGGAAGAAAGGAAAATCAGGTGGGATCAGAGGGGTACCCCCTCCTCCCCCACCGTGGGCAGGCCCTTAGAAGCTGCCCAACTCTTTGTGGGCTTTTAGCACCTCCACCTAGAACTAACAAGAGATGTGTCTTGGTTCCATCCAACTCCAGGATTCTTCACCTGATGCGCCCAGGGGAGGGAGGATGCATGACCAGTTTTCAGGGATCCCATGCCCCCCCGAAACTGTATGCAAAATGGCTTGTCTGTGTGCATATGCATGTGGATGCGTTCATGCGTGTGCATGCACTAGGACATTTTTCTAGGAAGAATGCCTTCAGCATCCATCACATTCTCAAAGGGCAAGGGATGCCTCTGAAGCATTAAGAAACCACTGGGCTGCCCCCAAGCTACTCAGCCGTGGAGTCAGGGCCTCGTGAGGCAGTGGGCTGCCCGGCGGTACAAGCGCACAGACCAAGACCCTGCACTTAGTAAATCAAACTCCAGCCCGAACAAGATTGCCTGGGGGTGGCAGGGGTGGGGGGGCTCTCCAGGCCCCAGCAGCTATCAGGGCTCAGAGGGCTCCCTGCCCTGGAAGGGAGGCCAGGAGGGTGTCCAAGCTGGCTGTGGCTCTGAGCACGTGAGTTCCCAGCATCTCTTGTCCTCTGTCCGCCGTTGCCTGCCCGGAGGTTATTTTCTCTCCCTGACCCTCCCGGTCTGTTTATTTCCATGTCACCAATATCTGTTTTTATGTATTCTCAGGCCCGCTTTCCTCCATTTCCTCCATTAATACTTCTCATTCAGGGGAGGATAAACAGGGTCATAATCACACCATAAAGTGAGCCATGGGCTGCGTGTTGCTTATTGCCCAGGGGTCTGCTAATTGGAATTTATAAAGTTCAATAAAAACTATAATCCAATAAGGCCTGAAATTCTTCTTCATTTATCTTAGGGGTAATATTCTGCCTGCCCGCCCGCCCGCCTGCCCGCCAGCCAGCAGCGGGAGGCCAGAGGGCAGCCACCAAGAGGGCCTTCCCCAGGGACCAGAGAGTCCCGAGAGTGGCCAGCACTGAGTCAAGAGCTGGGTGGCCAGGGAAGGGACAGTGGAGGGCTTGATGAGGCCCTGTCCCCACGCAGCCAGCTGTGATGGCCATGCCTTAGAGGCCTGGGGACTCCCAGAGTCCTAGCACTGTCTTGCACCATTACAAACTCTCCCCCAGTTAGAGCCCCCCACCTATGCTGAGCCGTTGCCCCACCCCCGCAAACTCTGCCTCCCCAAAGCCTCCAGCAGACTCAGGTCATCTGCTGCAGGGAATCCCGTGTAAGGGAGGTGGACCCGGACCTGGGATCGAAGGTGCCTTCCCTGGCCTGAGGGGGTCCACAGAGCACGATGTCACCCCACAGTGTACACCCCAACCAGAACTAGAGCTGTGCTCCCTCAGGCACCCACGACAAGCCATTTCCCAGACTCCACTATTGAGGGAGCCAAGTGAAGGTTGGGAGGGGGTGCCCACAGCCGAGCTCTACCCTCAAGACAGTTAGAGGAGTGTGTTTGATGAGGGGGGTTACCACCCGTCCGGGTTTGCCCCGGACTGAGAGGGCTCCTGGACATTTGAACTTTTGTGCTCAAACTGCAACAAAAAGACTGAATGGTCCATGCAGTGGGCTGAGTGGCGGGGAAGGTGGATGGAGCTCACCTCCACTGGGCAGCTCCTGGGAGGACCCAGGCTGCCCCTGCCTGGCAGCCACTCTGGGAACAATATCACTTTCCCCCAAACACCTCCTGCAAAAATCGTGGAGTTTCCCATCACCTCCCAGGAAGCTCTCATTTGAAAAATAAAATGTACGCCCTCCAGCAGGAACACACATACACCCGAATCCCAAACACAAACAGCTGGCCCCTTGCTGGACACTCTCTGAGTGGGGAGAGGGAACAGGGCACTCTGCCAGCCAATGCCAGCCTTCCGCTCAGGACAAGCGGGGAGCGACCCATTCTCACAGCATTCATGGCTTGCTCAGGGATGGGTAGAAGACAGAGGCCTCCAGAACCAGCTGCCCCCACCAGTCCCCACGCTGGGATGGGGTGTGTGTGCGTTTTGGCGCGTGCATGTGAGGGGTGTGTGATACCAGAAGGAGAAGTCACAGTCCCCACAGCCTCTCAGGCCTCTGCAGTCTCAAATGGAGACAATATAGGCCATGTTATTGTCCTAACGCATCTCCCCGGGGGAGGGAAAGCTGCTCAACAGGTGGTGTACCAAGCTCTCAGCCACGGAGGGTGGCAGCAGGAGCTCGCCACCCACGCCATGCCAGCTGTGGGGTGAGCCACCCTCTCTGAGCCCAAGGCCCTCACGGCCAGTAGTGTAACGGAAATAGCTAAGTCTTTGGCGCCAGACCTGCCTGGGTTCTAAATCAGCTTTCTGCCATGTCTATGGTGTTTAGCCTTGAATAAGTTATTCACCAGCTCCACGTCTCAGCTTTTATAAAATGCTGACCGCAATGGCTGGTCCACATGCAATTAATTCTAGCTACTGTTGAGGATCATTTATATTTTGTGCGAAATGCCCAGTTGGAGATAAGGGTTAGTCTGTGGCCATGGTCAGAGCTTTTTCTTTCCCAGACTTCCTTTGCTGGCCAGTAACCAGGTTAGGGTCAGCACGGGGATAGAACAGTTAGTTAGGACTGGAGTCATCGGGCATTTGACTTGGATTTTGGGGTCAAGAAGGAATTCCAGGGAATTCCCTGGCAGTCCAGTAGTTAGGACTCCAAGCTTTCACCACCAAGGGCTTGGGTTCAATGCTTGGTTGGGGAACTAAGATCCCTCAAGCCGCCTGGTGCGGCCAAAAAAAAAAGAAGGCATTCCAAGAGGAAGTAATGTCTAAAAGTGGTGGAAGAATGATCCAGGTGGATGGGGGCAGAGCCCCTCATCAGAGGGAACAGCATGTGCGCAGGCCTGGAAGGGAGGAGAGGAGAAGGCCTGGCGTACCAGGAGGCAGAGCCTGGCGGCCCTGTGCTTAGGATGATGGGAAGTCAGGAAATGAATTTTTGTTGTTGTTGTTTAGAAGAGGCAGTTTGCCATTTGGAACAGGAAAGATCTAACACACGCTAACTCCCCTAATGCATCTCCAGCCTCCCCACCCTTTTCCCTTCATAGCATCGTCATTCATTCATTCGTTCACTCCACCAAAGTGTATCTAGTGCCTCCAGGTACACAGTCCAATCCAGGAGTCAGGGACCGAGTGCCTGCTTTCCTGTGGGATGAAGTACCCTCACCTAGTCTGGGCCCACCTCTGCTCCGGCTCTCCCCTCCGCCCTGGAATTCTTTCCTATCCTCCACCCAGTCCAGTCTTCCAGGGCGCGGCTGAGGTCCACCCCCCATCTGGAAGTTCCGTCTGTCCTTAGTGGTCATTACCTCTGCCTGTCTTCTTGCTGGAGGAATGACAGCAGCAACATCCCAGGCCTGAGCCAGGCCCAGCCTCCCGCCTGTAAGGGGCTCAGTTCACTGCTGAGGTTCTGATCCGACACCAGCCTTCCTTCCATCCTTAGCTGGGTCTGTTCTGTCTCCCTGGCGGACTGTGAGCTCCACGATGAGGGACCCTGCAGCCTCCCTCCGACGCTATGGTCCCTCCGCTAGTTGAAGAGATAAGAGACTCGTGCTCCGGCCCCCACTGGAGGGTGGGCCTAGAAATGCCGCTTCCTCCCAGCTCTATGCAGGAAGCCTCAGTCTGCAAGAGATGGGGAGAAGGGAGAAAACCCTTGCAGGGATGGGATCCTCCAGGAAGGAGGTCAGTCTGGGGAGAAGTTTGGGGGGCGTGGGGGGGCAGAGAGAAGCATGTGGCGGGCGGAGGAAGACTTGTTGCGTCAGAGAATGGTGAAAAGCAGAAAGAATAAAAAGACTAAGGGGAGTCACGGGGGAGGCAAGACGAGTGTGATCTAAACCGCAAATCCGCCTCCTCCAGGCTCTGTCAGGCTTTCACTGTACTGTAAAAACCACTGCCGAACAGCAAGCCTGCTGGATGACAAAGAGAGATAATTGGCTCTCATGCAGATTTAAGCCCAAAGTTATCAAATAATAATAGCACGCAGAAAGAGACACAGGCAAATGGGCCTGGAGTGCCCGCTTCTTCCAAAGGACGAGGATTTGTTAAAAGTATCTAAATTATGCTTCTGCAATGGAACAGGGAAATGGGGCATTTTTTTAAAAAAATAAGATTTTCTTGTACTGCTTAGATACATCTTTAAAAGTTCTTTTATAATTAGGGCCATAATTTATACAATTTATTTTAAAAATATCCTTTTTTTAATTTCCACCCGGTCCAGTTAAAGATGAACTGAAAAGCCCAGAGTAAATGATTTTTTTAATAAAACCATTTAAAGGAGCCCCAACCTGAAGTGAAATAGATATGTGGATTTTCAGAGGAGAGAGGAAAAAAAATCATATATTGAAAAAATAAATTTCCTAACCCATTTTATACCCCAGATTTTATTACCACCGGAAGGTTTTTAAAATTCTAATTCCCTTTGCTTTCCTTAATCTGTTTATTTACCACAGGGCTTCCTTGGGCCTGGGCTTGGGGCCCAGTGGGTCAGTTTCAGACGAGTGGCCAACCTAGTTTCACTTCCCTGATTCCTCATGTGATTTGTCTGTTCCTGCATCAGCCCTGCTCTTCAAGTGAACTCTGAGCTCCCTGAGGTCAATACCATGCCTGAGGGAGAAATCTCCCTTTCCCTCTCTTTAGCATCTAACACAAAGCTATGCATACAGTAGGTGCTCAGTTAATGTTTGTCAATGATGCGCCACACTGTGGAGAAGCCCTAAACCCCCAACCAACTGGAGACCAGAAAACATTGCTACCTTCACAGGCAGCTTTGTTTCCTGTTATAACATCCTCTTCCTGCGAGGGAGTGGGAGCGGGGGGCGGGGCTTGTTTTCAGCTCTTAGTCAAAGACCCCTTCAGTTGAGGGGAAGACGAGCAAAAAGCAGATTACCTTGAATACTAGGGCCAGGGAGCATAAGGGCTCCGGCTGTTTGCACTGGGTTGGGATGCAGAAAATGCAGACAGAGGTACCAAGAGGTGCTATAAACTAGACACATTGATGTCACCATCTTTCCAGAAACTTGCCCTCATCACCTCTTCCGTTTGCTGAGCTCAGAGGTGCCCATTCCACACCTGTCAGAAAGCATACACCTACACACACACATACCCCACCCACATGGAAGGGAGAGGGACAGACTGAGAGCCTCATGAACCAGTTGGAGGACCCACAGGAAAGCTAGTTAGGACTGTTGCCACTGTAACAAGACAAGGGGTGGAAAGGCTCCTGAACGCCTCAGGGAGGCTCCTTGGATGAGGGGACATTTGAACTTGGCCTGAAAGCACAGGTTGGATAAAGATAAGCATGAGGACTAGGGAGGGTATTCCAAGGGCTGGGATCAGAGGAAGGTGGAAGTTTCGTCCTCTTCTGCTGAACCTCTGGGGAAGGCACTTTTTTCACTTTTGCCTGAGTCCCTGTGCCAGTGAGATCACACCAGACCTCTCCCAGCCTCTGAGACACATGCCTTAGAACTCCCATTACCTCAGCTTCCTGTTCCCACAGGACACACTCCACGGACCCCAAAGGCCAAGTCCTTCTGTAAGACTCTGAGGGAGAAGGGCATTTCCTGAGAAGACAACATCAGAGAGGATGAGGGGGTGGAGGAATCAGTAACCTCCTTGAACTAACTCCAATGGTGGGGAAAAGTCTGGTAAGGTAGCCGGCCCAGAGTGTGGGTCCTATTGATGGTACCTCTCACCATGCTTCCCACATAGTTTCCTGTCTCTTCCAGCCTAGGACACTGGGCTGGAAAGTAGGAACTGTAGCTGAGAGACCAACGGGAAACAATAAAGGTGGCTGAGGAGTTACTTGAAAACAAATCCTTCTTCCAAATGCCACAGGAGGGTGTGAAACACTCTCCCAGCTGTCCCTCGCCTTCCCAGACCCAGGAAGGATGACGGAGCCCAGGGTCCCAGACTGCTGCTTCGTTGCCAAGGAGATGGTAATTACTCTGTGAGTTGGGTAGGGTCTTTCTTTCTTTCTTTTTCTTTCCTTCCTTCCTTCTTTCTTTTTCTTTCTTTCTTTCTTTTTCTTTTTCTTTCTTTCTTTCTTTCTTTCTTTCTTTTTCTTTCTTTCTTTCTCTCTCTCTTTCTTTCTCTCTCTCTCTCTCTTTCTCTCTTTCAGTTTTTAAATTCTGGGCCTGATAAATTCCAGTGGCCTGGCTGCCCTCTCCTCCACCTCGCCCCCAGCCGCTGACTCTGCATTAAAGGTAGCAAGGGCTATACACAGTTGCTTCCAAAATGACAGATGCCCCTGCTTGGGGTAAGCATGGCAGCAGGGAAACCATTTGTCAAAGTATTTATAAAGTGGGTGGAGATGCTGAAGTTGTATTCCCTCCAGGTTAAAAAAAGAAAGAAAGGAAAAACACGGCAGAGAGCCATGAGGAGAAGAGGAATCCAGCAACTTAGCTCACAGACCCACTCTCCTTTTTTACCAGCTGGAGATATTTACTGAGTGTTAAGTGCCGCGGTGAATGCGGGGATGAAGCGATCTGTGCTCCTGCCCTGAGGGGGCTCACAGTTTGGGGAGACCCACACCTGGGTAGTCAGAGGCAGTGCACAGGGTATGAATGTGTCAAAGGGGTGTGTGAGACCAAGAGGGTCCCAGGCCGAGTTGGAGGAGAGCAGGTGTGGTGTGAGCGGTCTGAGCCTCATGCCCTGAGGGAGGCTCAGGCTGAGCTGGGTCCTAAGAGGAGAACATGGGGGTGCAAAGCCCTTAGGGTGAGAGTGATAGGCTAGAGCCCTGTGCAGGGCCCCCGGAGGTGGGGAGACTGTTGCCTCGCAGGGAGCTGGGTGCGCCCAGGGAGTCCAGACTCATGCATCAGTCGCCTGGCCAGAGCAGAGTGGGACCAGGCCAAGCACGGTGACTGGCTTGCAAGGGCGACTGCTGCTTGCGTGTTGGAAAGATGGGTGAGTGAGTCACTAGGGAAGCCTGTGCTTCTGGCTCTAAACACGTGGATTTCAGGGAAGGGGAAGGTTGCTGAGCACTTCCTGAAAGAGGCCATCCCCTTCATCTATTCATCACTCAGCCATTCAACAGATACCTATGCAGCAGCACTGCCTGGGGACTGGGACACAGAGGGGAGCCCTCCGTGACCAGGAGGTGGGATCAAGGCAGGTAAGCGGTGCCCTTGGGCAAAGACCCAGAGGCTGGACTGTTTGCAGAGCCATCCCCAGGGGCCACCCCCCCACCCCCGACCTCACTCTCAGGCACAGCCTAGGGTCTGCTCTGACCATTCACATGTCTTCCTGGCTGTTTCAGTGCTGTGAAGGGAGGGGTCACGTGTGCACAGGCCAGGTGGGAGCACCTGGAAAAGGAGAGAGAGACATTTCCAAAGAGAAAACAGATGCCCAGGGAGGAGAAGTTACTGTTGTACAATCCCACAGGGAGGGCCCTGGGCCAGGGCTAAGAGCAGGCCGGCTCTCATTCTCTAAGTGCAGAGCCATCATGAGCATCTTGGGGCTTCAGACATCCTCCAGGCGGAGTGCAGGGGAGCTCATGCAGGATTTCCCCTACAGAAACGGGAACGCCTCTTTGGCCAGAGCTTGATCTGTGGTTGAAGAAAGTTTTCTGGGGTCACTAAAGAAGCCTGGAGGAGAAGTGAAGCCCCACAGCTGAGGCACCCCAAGTGCTCGGGGACCATGCTTGAAAGACGGACCCATGCCAGTTCTGGGGGAGAAAGTCAGTGTCCCTGCAGTGGTCTGGCCAGTGGGCCTAAATAATATTCTGAGAGGTTCGGGCAAGGACATGCCTTGTGTGCACTGAGAATCCCAGGCTGGAATATTCTGCCCTTTCATGGGGGAGGGAGGGCAGGCAGTGCTTGTGTGCTTTCATGTATTAATTTCCCCCGGTACTTTCATTTCTTTTCTCTTCTTCTTCTTTATCAAGTTAACCATTAACCATTTTAAAGTGTACAATTGGGCAGCATTTAGTACCATCACTGTGTTGTACAACCATCACCTCTATCAAGTTCCAAAACATTTTTATCACCCCAAAAGGAAATCCCATATGCATTAAACCGTTACTCCCCATTCCCACTTCCTCCCGGTCCCTGGCAACCACTGGTCTTCTTTCTGTCTCTATGGATGACATATTCCAGATGTTTCATGTAAATAGAATCATAACATAAGTGGCCTTTGCTGTCTGGCTTTTTTCACTGTGCATAATGTTTTCAAAGTTCATCCACATTGGATGGATCTGAATTTCCTTCCTTCTTCTGGGCTGAATCATATTCCATTGTGTGGTATATCACAGTTTGTGTATCCATTCATCAGCTGATGACAATTTGGGCTGTTTGTTG
Source organism: Delphinus delphis (assembly GCF_949987515.2). Lineage (NCBI taxonomy): Eukaryota > Metazoa > Chordata > Mammalia > Artiodactyla > Delphinidae > Delphinus > Delphinus delphis. The sequence goes on along the minus strand of NC_082695.1, from coordinate 51,830,357 downwards.
AGAATCGTGTTACTGTGGATATATGTGTATAGATATTTATTTGAATGCTTGTCTTCAATTCTGTGGAATATATAGCTGAGAGGAATTGCTGGATCATATGACTAATATCTTCTTATTTTTTGTAAATTTCCAAGCTGACTTGTCTGTTTCAAGGTCTCCACCTTGATCCAGATTAGCTCAACACTTAGTATGTGCCCACTGTGTATCATGTCCTCACTGATCTGGGAGCTACCCTGTCTAACAAGTTCTATCCCATTTTACAGATGACAAAGTTAAGGTTCAGATAGATCAGGTCTGAGAGGTGCCACTTCTTGGATTTTCCCAAGGTGCCACATGGCTCTCCCACATGGCCACTTAGTGCCTAGATGTCCCAGCTTTATGGTGCCCACTCCAGAACCCAAAATGTCTAAATATTTAACTCCATGTGAAATCAGTATCCTCTAGATCCTACTATAGACAGTTGCAGGTGCTAATATTGTTTTCTAACTGGAGGGGAGGACATGAAATTGATACCATTCTTCCATCAAATTGATTTTTATATAAGTGAGTTGGGGAAAGATAAGCTGAAGTCCATTTCAGTGGCTGATCCCTTAAGCTCTGCCAGAGGGAAGGAGACTAGTATCCCAGAAAAGTCAAGATGGGACTTTGAGTTGGTTAGGCAACATCAGGGCTGGAGCAATGTAGGCAGAAGCCTCAGGAGGGTGCAGTACAGGTTGCAGCAGCAGGAGAGGTGACCCCAGGGGCAGATGAGCTGCAGACTGCAGAGGTGACTGTTCTTAACCAGAGCACAGAGACTCTAATCTCAGGGTTTGCGTCGGCACGTGCACAGCTGAGATGGCTTGACTCCGAGGCAAAGGACCTTCCCCACCTCCCACCTCTGCTCCCCCAGCCAGAAAGAGATGGTTAGCTAAAGGGACCCATCGATGGCAGCGAGGGGGCTCCAAGCCTGCAGCCCACCGGACCACTTGAGCTCACAGAGTGACCTTGAACGGCACACCGCAGATGTGATGGGAGCAGCTGGCTCGTGTCCCCTGCGGCTGCACCTGTGGCATTTGTCAGCCTGGTGAACAGGCATGCCCGACCTATGCATACCTAGTGCCATCCATCAGCCCAGCAGGAGGTGGGGAAAGGAGCAGGGGCCCCCTCCACCCGACCCCCACCCGGCAAAAGACCTCAGCTGCCAAGTGTGTGATGAGACCACAGCCCAAGTCCTGGACACCTGCCCTGTAATTCTGTCAGGCAATTAGCACAGCAAATGGGCCCAAAGGGGCCTGCCTGGAGGGAGCCTCCCTCCTGCCTCCAAATGCTTTCCCCTGCCTCATCCCATGTGCTGGCTCCAGGCTGACAGTGCGCACACAGCACTCACCCCCTCCACCCCACGCCCCTGGCTCAGCCGCCACAGTCTGCATTGGCTCCAAAGCCTCCGATGTCTTAGTCTGGCTCTTGAGGTGCCCTGATCAAGCTCACTCTGTCTCATCTGCCGGGGCAACTTAGAACCAGATTTCAGCCTAATCAGGGAAAAGAAGTGGGAGAAAGAAGAGGCCCCAGTGAGGCCCGCACAGGGACACTGGGGAGGAAGTGGCCAGTCTTGGGAGCTGCAGGAGAGAAACTCAGCAGGTGGTGACAAAATCTGGGCCTGAACAGGGACAGGATAGAGATGGCTGCGGGGCACATGAGGACGAAGGAGAAGGCAGCCCTCCCAAGTTTCTGGCTTGGGATCCAGGAGAACGGGTCCAGGTGTGGGCAAAATAATGGCCACTCCTTTGCACAGGTTACACCTAAGGCGCCATGAGCCCTCCAGGCAGCGACGTCCAGCAGATAGTGGAGTGTCTGGGAGATGGACACTAGGCCACTGTGGCTTAAGGGCCAGAGGGGAACCACTGTGATTCCAGGTGAAAACAGTGAAAGGGAGGGACACCAGGTATGAACCCAGGCTGGCTCTCAATCAGTTGCCTTCTCACCAAGGAGCCAAGATTTAAAGTAATTCCTCCAACGTCGAGACCTAACTAAGGGGGATGAGAGAGACCAATGTCACCAGGGAGGCAAGGCTGAGAAATATATGCTGATCTTAGAGGAAACAGGAAGTCACAGGAGCTTTCAAGGCAAGGAAGTGACAGATCAGAAGCTGGCTTTAGGACGATCGCCGCGCTGGCCTGAGACTGAGGCACTGGAGGCCAAGGGACAAATTAGGAGGTTGTCGTAACAGCCCAGACAAGAGGAGATGAGTGAGGAGACAGCAGACAGGAGCTCACAGGGCGAGAGCTGAGACTTCTGTCATTAGGAATAACTTTATAGACCAGTTCTAGACAAATTCAAATGCTCTTTGTCTCGGGGGGGCGGGGGTGAAGGGAAGAGGAGGCCTCCTCGCACTCTGGGCCCAGCTCTCATTCAGATGAGGGGAGGGGCCTCAGGGGCCTTGGGCAGGGTCCCGGGGAGCAGCAGTGGCCGCCGCTGTGTTCAGCCAGGATCCAGCCGATGCCTTGAGTTCTCCAGCATGGCAGGGGAGCCTGGTCAGACCCAGAGCTGCCGTCCCGGTGACTGTGACCTTCTGCAGATTATTTCTTCTCTCCGGCCCCTCATTCCCTTTACCTTGAGACTGTCCATTCCTCACTCCTTTTTATCTGTCCCTTGGAAACTTAGGGCTCCTGACTCTCCACCTCCCAGAAGGTGATGAGCAGTGGGGTGTAGGATGGGCAGGAGCTCAGGCGTTGGAAAAGTGCTCAAGCAGGAAGCAAACTTTTCCGCGTTAGTGGGGCCATAAACTACGAGGCACCCATGTTTTCGCCCATTTCCCAGGGAAGCTCCGCGTCGTTCATGTGCGCTGCACGCTGACTGTGCAGTGGGCGTCTGTTGGGGCTGGAGAGTCTGAGTGGTGAAGGCAGGCGGGTGGGAGAGGGAACAAGAACGTTCCAGCCCACCTGTGGCCCCAGCTCAAGTTCAGGGAGGTTGCCAAGCCCACCTGACCACATGAGACTGCTCCCCACCCACCTGCCTCCAGGGGATGGCCTGAGTCAAGGTTATAGACGTGTTCTGCGAAGTCACCCCTGGGCCCATGAGGACAGGCTTGTCCTGACTACAGCACCCGTGGGCCCTTCTTGGAGGATCCTGGTGGAGGAAGCTGGTGCTGAGAGAGGGCCTTGTAATGGACCCCTCCGGTGAGCCAGCCATGGGCTTGACCTCAGGGGAACTGGTCTGTCTGTCCATACTTCCCTACACAGTGGGTTTTTTGGTTGGCTGTGTTTTCCCCAAACAAGCTCATGCAATTAGTTTCTTCTTGTTTCCTAAATTATTTTTGCCACTGCTAATTATTTCACACTCCATATACAAGAGTTATTGGGGTGGGTAATGGGAAGCAAGGGATCGCTTCGCGGGAGCGTTGCAGGCTCCAAGACATGCAGGCAACTTTGATTTGTTTTCTGCTCAGCTGCCTGCCTGAGAGAAGGAACGGAGAATTCTGAAAGAAGAGGGGGGCGGCATTGGGGTGGGCAGGGGAGGGGGAGACACAGATACGGGCTGAAGTTTTGGAAGGCGCATCGGGCCCACAGCCCGGGAGGGAACACCTACCAATGGGGCCAAGGCCACCACTCTACTGTCCCAGGTATGTCCCAGGCAGCTCAGGGAGGGCTGCAAAATCCAGAGGATACCCTTGCTCAATGGCATCACAAAAGGGACACATGTGGGGCCTGGCACTGCACTGGGAGCTTCACATGTGTCACAACAGGCCTGTATCAATTCCAGTGTACAATTTGGAAAGTGGGGCCCAGAGAGGTTAAGGAACTCACCCGAGATCACACAGCCAAGAAATGGTAGAGCTCAGACAGGAACCCAGATCTGTCTGATGCCAAAGCCTATATGACTAATTGCCCTGCTCTCCTGCCTGCTTCTGGGGTTCTCTTTTTCCCCAAGGATGCTCCCTGGCGGTGCTTCCCTGGGAAGAGAGCACTTACCTTAGGTGGAAAGGGCTTGGTTCCACAGTCATCCCCACCTGGCCCCCAAAAGCCCACTCTGCCTGAGCTTCATCCAGGACAGATGTGCCCACTGCCACGCCTACCTCAGGGTAGCCTCCATGATGGGTGTGTCCCTTTCACCTTAGCTCTGATGAAGGGAGGTTAGAATTTTACTAAAGAAGATAAACCAAGAATCTAAGTGGGGAGGCAAAACCAGAAAATATAAGAGCTGTTGAAAGGAAGGGTATGTGGACCCCAGACTGCTTCCCTGGCGCTCTGTGTCTTCAGCCTGGCTGGTCTGTCATCAGCCTCGAGGGTCTCGGCCAGGTGAAGCCACTCAGACTTAAACTAGTGAGAGGCTCCCACTTCCTGCTAGGACAGCTGGCTCCCTCCTCCCCTTGACCAGAAACCCGCCAGACCCTCCCTCACCTCATCAGGCTCAGCCTGGTGGCCCTTGGCTGCCTGAGGACAGCCGCTCCTGGGGATCCCAGCTGTGGTGAGGACCAGCCTCCCTAGTAGCTCAGGCCCATCCTCTGAGGAGGCCTCTCACAGCAGCCAAATGCTAGGAGCTGGGGCCCGCCCTGTAGATGCCGAGTGACAGCCACACTTCCACACAACTCTCTGGTCCCGCCTCTGGGACTCCACATTTTACACACACACACACACACACACACACACACACACACACACACACACACACACACGGAAAGCAGAACCAGTGGACTAAGTGAGGAAATGTGTGCACAGTACTCACCGGGAAGGTGCTTCGTCCCTGGCCAGGACTATACGGCCTACGGACTAGAAGCTGACACGGACCAGTGCCCTGACCCCAGACCGGGCGTACACGTTCTCATTCAGCCTTTAGCAACACAGTGAGAGTTAGTCTCCCATCTTACAAGTGAGAAACAAGGGAGACAGTGGCTAAGAAACTTGCCCCACACCACACAGCTAAGGTGGTAGAGCCGCGTGGTGTGCGAGCCGCATCCTTCACCACCTCTCGACACCTGCAAGGGAAGGACCGCACAGATCACCTCATCCAGCTCCGCTGCCCTCCTTACAAATAAGGCCCCGGGCATCAACCCACTTTCATGATTTCCAGCCCAGGGCTCTTTTAAGAGAGAGCTCTTCCAGGGGCTCCTCTCCCCTCCCCACCTCCCAGTGGGAGCTCTCTATCGTGGCTTCCGCTGGAGAAGAGGGCTGAGCTCTGGCCTCACTCATCCACCCTGGATGGGCGGGCAGGGACAGGAGAGTCCAGGGTGAGCGTGAAGCCGGGCGCATGGAACAGGGGCCTTGAGGGAGATGACCAGCAACCTAGTAGCACTACTGCCATCTCCAGTGATGCCCACACCACCCACCTAAGTAAGGGAGCTAGGGCAGGAATCAAAGTGCCCATTTGATGGATGGAGAAACTGAGACCCAGAGAGGTGAAGGGACTCACCAAGTCTTGGTGGCATAAGTGACTTTTGGGGAGTGCCCTATTCTGGGCTCTGCGTCTCAGAAAACGGAAGTTAAGGGATCTGGGAAAGGTGACTTGTGGGCTGGGGTCCTGGCGTCGTGTGTCCCTGGGCAGAGAACGCAGAGGGAGCTCTACCAAGGCAAGGAGCAGGACTTCTGCTGACGGGGCCAGGTTGGTACAGAGTGTCATGACCCCCAGCAGGCTCTGAGGGCCTCTCTGGCTTTATTGGCTGGAGTGCGGGGACCTGGCAAATAGCCAGTGGTCATAAGATCCCAGCCCTGCCTCTTCCTAGGTAATAAGTGACCATGAACATCCTCCCTGACCTCTCCGAGCTCAGGCTTGTCTTAGGTGAAATTGAAGAGAAGGCATCTGCGTCTCAGGGGTGTGGTGATGCACCGGGCAGGACCTGGCTTTGTGGGGCTCCCCCCTCAACTCTGGTACCCACCCCTTCCTTGGTGGCCGGTGCACAGACTTCAGGGGGGCAGAGAGAAGAATAGACCCCATTGCTGGGCACCTGGCACAAGCCTCTGGAGTTCAGAATGGAGGTATTGGTGCTGCCTAACAGGGTCAGGGAGGCACGGCCTGGTAGAGGTGGGATGGTACCCAGGCCCTGGCTGATGAGTGGGAACTCATCAGGCCAAGATGTGGAAGGAAGCTGTCCTCTGTGAGGCGAGGCCAAGGGAGCGAGGCAAGGGCCAGAGCTGTGGGAGTATGAGGGACGCTAGGGTGGGGAAGGAGTGAATAAACCCTGGAGAGGCTGGGGCCGGGGTGGGGGGGGTTCTCTCACTGCAGTGCCCAGCAGTCCAGTGAGGGCCCTGGCCAGGCTTGAGCGGCCAAGAGCCGGTACTGGCCCTGTAGGTGGCCTGGGCCACCGCGCTGTCTTCCGAGACTCCCTGTACCACCTTTCCTGAGAGCACTGATTACACCCTTTCTGAAAAATAAAGAACAGAAGGAAGAAAAGAAGCCGAGCCCTCTCCTCCGAGCCCTCCCTCCCTCCCTCCCACTCTCTGTGCGTCCCCCTCCCTCCCCGTCTTCCACCCGCTCTTTCTTGCTCTCCGTTGCTAAGTAGATGGTAGGTTTATTTGCGGCTGTCGGCTCCCAGTAGAAAAATTTCGTCTTGGAGAGCCGCCTGGATGGAAATGGCTTCAGCACCGATTTCATGGAGAAGGTCTGTGCAGTAATTAGTGTTCATGAGGGAGGAATTGGACTGGCAGGCTCCCAAGAAAACTACTCCCCAAAAGTTAGCGTGAGTCCAGAGGGCTACATCAAATCCAATTCCAGAGTGTGCATCTCCATCGCTATATATAGACCCGCAGACGAAAACAGGCAGCGCTGTGGCTCGCAGTTCAAGGGGGAACTGGTCCTGGGAGGCAGAGGCGGCCTGTGCTGCTGAAACCGCGGGGGATGTAGAAACTTGATGGCTACTGCCGCCCGCCCGCTGAGCCCTGTGCATCTCCCACCTTCCTACCCCACCACCCCAGCTTGGACCCCCTCCACCCCAGCTTGGCCGGCACAAACACCTGGAGAGGGGAAGGGAGGAGAGAGCAAGGCTGGGCTAGCCCGTGCTGGCCAACACTGGGGTACCATCTCACTGCAAATGCCCCCTGCCCCGTGGGTCCCCACACAGATCACACTCACTCCAGCCACTAGGAATGACATCCCCTCTCCTTCCTCAACCCTCTGTCAAGGCCCCCCCCGGGGGCATGCCTGCCTCCACGATGGTCCCCTGCTCGCTCATGCTGTTGCTGGCTTCCCCAGGCCTCTGCATTCAGAAGCTGGGTCACTGGGTGGCATGCCACCTTTCTCGGCTTCCTCCGTGTCCCAAGCTGGGTATCGCTGAGGTCCGGCAGCACATCTTCCTCTCCTTTCCTTCCCTCTGTCCCCAGGCCAGTCCGGGAAAAGAGCAGATGCCCTTGGACACTTAGGGAAAAACTGAGGGCAGCAGGTCCCAGAGGCCTGCCAGGAACTGGGGGCTCTACCTTGTCCACCTGGGCCTTCAGGTTGAGGGAGGAACAGGTAGAAGAAGCCGGGTTAAAATCCAGAACTCCGAGTCTGCCTTCTTCATTCCTGGGAAGTTTGTTGCTCCAGCCGGGATTTTACAGACAAGGAAGCCGGGGTCCCCAGGAGACCAGGACCCTCATCTGGCCTCTGATGCAAGTTGCAGCTCCCACCGGATCTTTTCACACTTCGTGCTGTGTGGCCTTTGCACCCAGGGTCTCCCTCTGCATTCCTGCCGTTTCTGCCTCTGTTCCGCCAAGTCCTGGACCCTCTGCTCTCACTTAGCCTGGCCTCTGGGTCACATTTCTGGTACCACTGGGGAGGTCAGCCCTGCACTCCACAGGGTGTGTAAAGCCAAGGCAGGGGTCTCTGCTCAGTCACAGACGAGGGCCACAGCTGCCCAGAAGGAGGCCCAGCAGCAGTTCCTTTAACCACCCCAATGCCTGGCTTCTCCTTCTCAGCCTCAGCTCATCAACCTGGCCTTCCTGGCCAGAGGGTACAATTAGCTTAGCGAAGACAAAGCAAAGGTCTAAAGAAAATGTCTAGGAAGCCCAGAGAAAGGGTAAAACCTGAGGATGCAAAGACTGAGAAATGGGCAGCTACGGAGTCAGACCCATCACGGAGGTGATAAGGTCGGGCCTCAGGTTGGCTCCCCCCAGCCCTGGGTCCCCACAAAACCCCCTTCTCAGCCCACTCCAGCTGCCCCCCACTCTCCCAGGCGGCGGTGGGCTGCTACGTGGACTCGGCCGCCACCCACGCCCGTGAGCCTGTTCTACCTGTTCCCTTCCACTTGATGCAAAGCCTTGGAGACACTCTTCCATCTGCTGACGGTCTGCTCCCTGCACGCTTTGTCTGGGGCTTTCACATTGGCCACCAAACACCGGCCTGTTCACCCCTCCTCAGGGCTGCACTGGGCTCCACAGCACTCTCAGAGGCTTGCCCTCCAAGAGGCCGGGCAGTGGACCTGAGCTGTTTCTCTCACTGACCAGCTGTGTGCTCTGGGGATGAGTGCCTCACCTTGACCCACAGACGCATCCCATTCTTCCTCAGTAGAAGAACAGTGTACACCCCCTGCTCCCTCACCACCCCCCCATTCACTCACTGATGAATTCATATGCGCTAGGACCCACTTTGTGCCAGGGCTGTGCTGATGCTGGGGACACAGACTCATGGGATATCAAACCCATTTCACAAAAAGGAAACTGAGGTCCAGAGAGATCTGGTGACTTGCTGCAGGCTGCGGTTTACCGATCAAGAGATTGCCTTCAGTTGGCATCCTAATGCCAAACCAGTGTGCATCCTTCACCCTGTGCTGCCTGTCACCATGCCAGGCCCTGTGCCAGGAGCAGGGCTTACCAGGGTCCATGGTGGATGGGTCAGCCCTGCCATCAGGGAGCTCACAGGGTCCTTGAGAGAAGTCAGTGAGGAACGCGGGTGAGAGTGCCCAGTCCACAGCCATCCCCTCCCCATGCCCACCCTCAGGGGTTGCCCACCCCTCCCCTGCTCTCCCCTCACAACACTGCCAGGTCCTGTACTGCTCCTGAGTGAGACACCCCCAGCCTTCCTCTCCCCAACCCTCCCAGCCCACATTCCCAGGTCTTAACAATCCCTCTCACAAAAGAAACAATTGACACTGAGGTGCCTCTTTGGGGAAGCATGAAGCCAGCTCTTTGTCACCCAGGTCCCTGCCAGCTCATTACTGCCTCCTGTCATTAGCATATTAGATACACGAGGTAAACAAGACACACATCCCAGACTTTCAATGCCAGCCATCTGTCACTCTGCCCCCAGCGTGCTGGCCCGTGCCGGGGCAGGAAGCACACCCGGGGTCCACGTCTGTGTGAGTGTGTGTGGCACAGAGGATGTGCAGGTCCCATGCAAGGAAAGCAGACATCACCAGACAGCGTAAATGCCAAAGCTATTTTTCACACTGTAGGGAATCTTTAGCATCACATCACAACTGCTGCTACTGAAAATGGTAGCAATAGTAATCCCCTCCATTAATTATATGCTAGGCGCTCTGCTGGACACCCACTACTCCAGCAGATAAGTGTCCTTATCCCCATTTCCCGGGTAAGGAGCCTGAGGCCCAGGGGGCTACGCCAACTTCTAGCACAAGACAGAGGCTACTGTCGGAACCAGATCCACCTCCCTCCGAGGTCGCAGCCCTCTCCCCGGACTCCAGACATCCTGCTGATGGAAACAATCAGGACACAGGGGTTACATGGTTTTCCCAGAGGCACTAGCTGGCTGACGACAGAAACCAGGGGGTCAGATGTCACAGTTATTTGGAGATGGAAAAAAATGGTATATTCTGGAGTAGTCAGGATGGGAATTAAATAGATGGACAGGAGAGAATACGGGGTCCCAGCGATGAGGCCAAAAAAGAAAGGAAGGAAGGAAGAAGGGAGAGAGGATGTTGGAAGTGGCGGGGGTGGGGGGAGAAAGGAAAGAAAGAGAGGAACAAGGGAAGAAAGGAAGGGAGGAAGTAAAGAGAAGAAGAGGAAAGGAAGAACAGACAAGGGGGAAAGCCAAGGAAAGGTGCTAGGGAAGGTGTCTGAAAGAGCTTTGAAGGGGCTAGCACTCTCAGGGGCTCCAGCCTTCTTAACCACTTGGGAGGCCCCAAACTCACCCTGCTACCCACACCTCTTCCCCTTTTCCCAGCACATCCTTCCCTAGAGGCCATGCTGGGTTCAAGACTCAGGCAGCCTTGCACTGATTCTCCCCAGGGCGGAGCTGAGTATCCTCCTCCATGAGGGGCAGAGCCCATGATTCAGGTCACAGGCCCTGCAGGCAGCCTGCCCCAGCTCACAGCCCAGCTCCACCATGGACCTGGCCATAAGACCTTGGGCAAGTCTTTCATCTTTGTGTGACTCAGTTTCCTTACTGTAAAAGGGGGATAATAGTACTATTTTATAGAGTTATTGTATTAAATGAGACAATCCATGTAAAACACTCAGAACAATGCCCAACATATAACCCCAAATCCCTAAGTGTTTGCTGTTATCATTTGTGTCACTGATGAGCCCCACACAAACCTCAGCTTAGTGGGTATGCCTGTTGCAGGTATATCACCTGGCCTTGCAAGTGTGTTTAGCCAGCGTCTTCTTTAAAGCGGGGGGTATGTCTTTCATCCTTCGGCAAATGGTAGACTACCAATAAATGGTTGTAGAATGAATGAATGAGTGAGCCATCTTTCACTCCATCCACAGATGGCGGTACCCTGATCCCAGTCACATGGTTTGTTGAGTCTTGAGTACCAGTCAACTGATTAGTTAGTTCAGTCTTCTTTCTTGGTGGGTTCTGTGGACATGTGAGTGGGTCTCTGGGAAAAGAAGACACAGAACTGAATGCCAGGCTCTGTCCCACCCACCCCCCCATATGCCATCCTCCCCATTTGCCAGCTGCCTTTCACCACCTTCGGCACTACCTGTAGGTCAGCAATGAAGGAAGGGTGCCTCTTCCCTCTTCCCTCTTCCCTCTTCCCAGGATCAGGGACAGCTGACTCTAAAGCAAAAGCCAGAGCCTGCCCACCCCTCCTAAACTGTGAACAATATCTCTGCTAGGCTCACGGGCTTGAGGGATTGACTCACTGAAGCCAGCCTCCCAATCACATTTGCTGACTACTCCCTTGCCGCAGTCCTCAGGTTAAATATTGCTAAATGCCTGTGATTGAACCTATCTTACTGACGTTGGGTGAAGCGCAAAGCCTGGCCAGAAGAGTGGCTTAAGTGGCCGAGATCATGAGAGAAAGGCATCATCCACCTAGAGTTGGACCATGGCCTGCCTGGACTGAGTGAGATTGTTTTTCTGCTTTTAAAAAGAAAAGCACATTTTCCAAACATGGATCCTGTAATATAGGACTCCTGGCTATTGGTCTCTTCAAAATAGTCTGTCTTGGATGCTGAGGTCAGAATTTCTTGATCGGTGTGCTTCTGTTTTTTTTTTTGTTGTTGTTCTTTAAGTGAATTAGGGCCTGTTAGGAAGGAGCCGGAGAAGAGAGGTGAGATTAACTCACCTCACCTGGAGGGTCCTGAGTGGCCACTTGCAATCAAAGAGGGGTGGCGCACCCTCCCCTCCTAATTTTGAGCAGTTCAACTGATTTGTGAAGCCCCCATCCCGGGGCTTGGTCGGGGATACGGGAGGAGAGGCACAGCCCCAGGAGCTGCAGTCTAGTTGAGGAGACAGAGTTCCCACAGATGAGAACAGCAGAAAACTGTTCAACTAAGCACTTGTTTTTATGTGTCGGACTCTTGGATGTGGAAGGGCTCATTGGGAGGAGAGTCAGCATAGGCTGGGAAGCTGGGGAGGGTTCCGATGGTGGGGGTATCTGGTAGAGGACCCAGGTGCGGGGAAGGCGTGCCAGTGGGGAGAAGAGCAGGAACAAAGGCCCAGGGGTGACAGGGACACCCACTGTGGGGGAGCGTGGTTCAGGGTGACAGACGAAGGGACAAAGGGACTCGTCAGCCCCCTGCCTTGTGAGTCTGCTTACCTCTCCTTCCATGGGAGAAAGGAGTCCCAGAGACTGACTGCCCCACCACACAGCACATCATGGGGGTAGAGAGCTGTCTCTGTGGGTGTGCTGGGGACAGTTCCAGGCTGGGGTCCCGAGGTTCCAGGGTCATACCAAGGAGGGATTCCTCCACACATCCCTCTGCATGGGGAAGGGGATGCTACTGGGGAAAATGACACCCACTCCTGGCCAATTTGGAGCTGTCCATGTAAAGCTCCAACAAGGGGAATTCTATGCAACTCACAAAGCATTCACTGAGCTCCCTCTGTGGGCACAAGACCTGCACACGTCCAGCAAATGCCGGGGTCACTGGGGGCTCAGATCCCGCACCGTGTCCTTCCTGCACACTGAGGAATCAGTCCGAGGCCAGCAGCATGGCAGAAGTAAGCCAGCGAGGCTCTGCATTTCTGGCCAAACAGGCAAGGAGAGAGAGGCGATCGCGGGCAGGCAGGAGTGGAGATGGGCAGGCAGAGGACAGAGGCAGAGACCAGGGAGGTGCTTCGCTTCTCAGATCAGTTATATGGGCCTTGCTTTCTCAGAGATTCTGCCTGTTGCCCATCTCCCGCAGTTTAGCCATTGGTGGGGTCACACCAATGAGACCCCAGAGCCTCTCTCACGTGGTGCACGGTGAGCAGTGGTCCCTTCCCAGGGAGTCACGCCCAGCTTCTCAGCAGGTGCACCCTGATCTGAGAAAATTCAAAACAGGAAGATCTGAACTCCCAGGCCAGGTTCGTTAGAAGGGGACACAGTTCGGTTTCTTGGTTCTAAGCGTTTATCTTGGTATTTGTATGAGGAACGAATACCCCACATGCATTTCAAATCCAGCCTTGATGCTCAGATAGAGCCCTCTGTGGAGGAGCCCGAGATCTGACTTTCACACTGGAGACGCCACTGGGGGTAGAGGGAGGTCAGGTGCATGGGGTCCAGGGAGGCCCCAGAGACCTCAGCTCTCTCCACCTGGGTCCTTGGAGGAAGAGACTGAGGTCATCCCTGAGCCCCTCACCCCAAATCCCAGCCATGGGGTGGGGGTGTGGAGGGAGGACATCTCCCATCAGGGCCCCCAAGGTCCCCACTCACACTTCCTGACACACTGCCCAGGGCCTTGGGAGGGGATGACAGGAACTGAGCCCCAAACCAGGTCTCTGCTTCACCACCAAGCAAGTCACACAGGCCCCCCTGGTTGTCAGATGCTGGTAACACCCCTGTCTACTCTAAGGTGCAAGCGTCATGAGCTCCCGGGCATGATAGCACAGTGGCAAGTAAATCTCCATGTGTGAATGAAAGGGAGCAGTTTGTGCCGTCCTGGGGACCAGCAGGCGCTGCCAGCCTAGAGCAGGGGCACAAGGGCAGCCCCTTGGCTGTGGGAACAAAAGCCAGCACGTGTCACGAAGCAGGTTGTACTTGTCTTGTTGGGCCTTAGAAAGTCTGACACTTTCCCTGGGCCCGTCCCCAACCCCTGAGCCCCATGGGCCCATCAGCCCAGCCACAGACCGAGAACTCTTTGTTGAGAAAGGGGAGAGGCCATCAGTATGTCACGTCCACTTTTTGTCCTTTTTCACAGTGCCATAAAGATGTTGCAGCCGACACCAGACATGAAATCCTCCGGCACTGAGGGTATGAACAAGGGTAACTATCAGGGACAGACCCTTGGCAAAAGGCCAACCTGCTGGTCCATCCTCTGAGGTCTGAGCCAATTAGGTCCCTGGGTCTGAACTTACTGGGCCCTGCCCAGTGCCCCCAGGAAGAGAAAGAGAGGGCTGGTCCCGTCCCCTGGGGCTTCCCAGTCTAGGTCTGGGGGTGTTCCCCAGCCCCACGCCCATCTGTATCTTGTGGCCACCAAGGGCAGAAAGGCTGAGACCGTCACAGTGAGCCGGGTCCAGTTCCCCACATCACACAACCAGCTTAACTCTGAGAAACTCTTGAACTTGGAGTTCACCTGCAGCTCAAACTCCTCTGGAGTTTCTGGTGTAAAGAGAGTTGACGCAGGAGGGCAGTGCTGAGCCTGAAAGCAGGCTGTGGGCTGAGGGTGGGGTTTCAGCACTGGAGGGCCCTGAAGAAAGGAGCAGGCCAACAGCCCTGATTCACTGGCTGAGGGCACCATCCATCTCCCTCTCCTGCCGGCCGCCCCATCATCCCCACCCACCAGGCCTCCTCAGAGGAAGACGGATGGCTCCTTCTACCTCTGCGGGCCTAAGCCGGAGGGCAGACATCCCATCCTAGACCCTCTCCACACACGGCTTCCCCTGAGGTCAGCCATCTCTCCCCAGCCTTGCATCTCACTGTCACCCAGCCAGGGCCAGAGTGGAGTTTAACAACAACTGCATTCAATGACGTCTGTTCCTGGGGATGGGGGGTGGGGGGAGGAGACCCTGGAGTTAGCAGCTCCTGTAGTAGAATATTTCCATGTGGGCAAACACACACCACCCAGAAGACACTGGGAAGGCCACCCTTGCCCACCCAGACCATGGGGGACAGAGGTAGACAAAGATGTGGAGACAAAGACATGTGTCTTCTAACTGCCAAATGAGAGGGACCATTGCTAAGGGCTTTAAGAGATGTTGGGGTTGGTGTAGTCAAGGAAGACTTCCTGGAGGAGGGGAGGCTTAGTCTCTCCTAGGACACGTGGGCTCAAAAGGAAGGAGGCATGGAAGAGGTAGCAGGGGAAAGGGTACTGTTCTGAGGCTTGGATTCCCCCAATGCAGGTGGAGAAGTAAGAGTCAGAGTCACGCTCTGTGGGTGAGCAATCATTGTCCTTCTCTTACGGAGAGAGGAGAACATCAGCAGAGAAATCCCCAGAGAAAGGGGGAGGGAGGGAGTATAGTCCAGGTAGAAAGGCCTGGAGGGACTGGAATGGCCAAGACGGGTCCTGGGGAGATTCTGGCAGAAGGGTCACCCCGTGGCCGGGCACTGGGAAAGAGAGGCAGAGACAGTGGCAGGGCCAGCCCCGTGGTTTCTTTCTCTGCCTGTTACCAGGAGCTCACAGATTCTCAAGGCTCTCAGAGATTAGAAGAGGAGACGAGGCTTACCCCTGGGGCAAGCCATGAGCAGTGGTCAAGGGTAGAGCCACATAGGAATCCACAGAAGGTGAGACCACAAGGCCGAGGTAGGCTCTTAGGGCCTCACTGAAGAGCAGGACCCAAGCAGTGGGTTTGGAGGAGGTGCAAACCTGGGGCAGGCCAAGAGGTGGGGGGACATTCCCAGGGGAAGAGCATATATGTGAAGAACTGCTCTGCAGCTGTCTCTCCCACACGAGGGAAGGGGGCATCTGCCCCAGAAGGCACTGGGGAGGCAACCCTCACCCACCCAGACCATCGGGGACAGAGGCTCGATGGCGGGACACACATAGCTTTGGAACACCAGCAACCCTCTTTCCAGGGAAACTGGAAGACATCCCCTCTCCCCCTCCCTCTATCCACCCACACACAGTCTGCCTTAATTTCTCTGCAGTGGGGCCCACCTCCGTTTTGTAAACCCTGGGATGAGGAATGATGCTCTGAGGGTGGGGTTTCAGGCCCCATGGCAGGTGGATGGGTGGAGATTCAGGGCAAAGAAAATCACTCCCAACAGGGAGCCTCTCCTTGACCCTTAGGTCTGGCTGATTGGTGGGTTTTCTGCTCCCTTCCTGTTCCCCACCCCCTCCCACACCCAGCTTCCTCTCACTTCCTCCAGGCCAGTCAAGTGCAGGGCCTGAGGATCTGATGTTTTATTAAAGTCCAGATCTTCCTATTCTAGGGCCACCTTCCTCTGGCTAATTCTGTAATTCAATTAGTAGGAAGCCAAGGCCCGGCTGGGGTGGGAGGAGGGCGCGCTTCGGGAGCCTTCCTTCCCATGATGATTACACCCCAGGCTTCAGCCCTGTTCAGAGCTGGGCAGGAAATTGTACTTCCTTCACTTCACAATGACAAGGGCCTTTTATCCCCACACACGGGGGCTTTGTAAATTACTGCCATCTCCGTGCAATTAATTCTGCCACGCTGTGTTTTTTCCCTCGTGTGGGAGAGGGCACCCGCCCACCGTCTCAGGAATCAGCAGCGCCCCCTGCACCATCAGCCCAGGCTGCCCTTCTGGAGGAGGGTGTCTGCCACGCACCCACCTGCGCCCTAGCCGGCAACGCCCACTCTGCCTGCCTCCCCCAGCTGGCTTAACCTCCCCTGTCCCTACCCTTCTCCTCCTCCCTCTCCTTCTCTGCCCCCAGTGCTTCCTGATCTCTCTTCAGTGCCCCAAACCCCCAGTCGTGGTCCCCCCACCCTCTTCAGTTCCTTGGGCTAGAAGCTTCCGTTTCCATGAAGCTTCAGTTCCGTTTAGAAGACTCTGTCTCCACCCTTCACGGAGCTGACAGTCTATTCAGAGACACAAGACATGAAAAGGATCAACAGAAGGATGGGTAAATAAGAACAGTGAGGGGCTTCCCTGGTGGCCCAGTGGTTGAGAGTCCGCCTGCCGATGCAGGGGACACGGGTTCGTGGCCCAGTCCGGGAAGATCCTACGTGCAGCACTGTGGTGTGACTTTTCTGCAACTGTGACATTTCCCTGCCCCCACGCCCACCCCGATGATCTCCCAAGTCCGGCCCTGCTCCGCCAGGCTGCAATTCTATTCCACCAGGTCAGCGCTAGAAAGCGCTGACCCTGAGGCGGGGAGAGTCAAGTGATGAGCTGGTGCTGGGAGAACCATCCCAGACACTGGGACAGGACGGGGAAGGCGGGAGCTGAGGGGCGAGGCGGGACCTCACCCAGAGGTTCTCAAGTCACTTCTGCGCCTTTTCACCTCAGATCCCGCCATCAGCGCCACACAGCCGGTTGGGCCTCAGGAGACCTGGAGGGCGAGACAGGTGTGGGGGGAGGGTGGGCCTCTGTGCTCCATCATGGATTCTATCCCCCCCAGACAGCATCTTCTGGGATTCAGGGCCACAGGACCCAAATGAATACCATTTACAGCTTGCTGGGTGGAGAGAATCTACTTCAACTCCCAGATCTCAGAGGAAGCTTTGAGGCAGGGCCATAGCAGGACCCACCCATGATAATTTCCCTCATGAAGAACCTGCCAGGAAGCTAATGTCCAGTGATCTTCGTCCGTGCCCTCAGAACGGGCTGTGGGTCCTGCATCCTGCCTGGCTCACCCATTTCCACCCACCCCATTTTCACTCCATCTTCCCCTCTTAGCAAAGTATTTTTGTTTTTTCTTTAAAGTTAATTATATAAATGATACATGATACATGCTGGGTCTAAATGTGTCAAACAAAACAAAAAGTGTTAAAGTCATGGGAGACACCACCTACCCCCCCCCCCTTCCTCCCTCTTTTCAGCTTGATGGGACCCTTGTAGACCTTGGGCTATGGTGTAGGCACAAATTTGGGTGCATATGGGAGCCGGGGAGATGTCTCTGTATATACACGGCATCTGCTACTTTGCAACCTGCTTCTCCCATCTGACAGTGCGTCTTTCTGTGTTGGACATTTAGAACCATTTCACCTTTTTAATTGTTGTAGAGTATTCCACAGTTTAAACATAAAAACATTCTGGCACTGAGAAACCTTTAGATGGTTTTCCATTTTATTGCTATTCCCAACAGCTACGGTGGACCCATGTCTCCTCCTCTGTGAGCACAAGTATACAGGCAGGGTCAGGCTTGGGAAGGGAAGTGTTGGGCCTGAAGACAGGGAGAGATGTCTGTGCCACCAGCCCCATCCCCGGGAAGGGCGCTCCATTGTCAGACCTTCTCAAGCCTTCAGGTGCAGAGCCCGTACCACTCCCCCTGCCCACCCACCTCTGCTGCTTTGGATCGAATGTGGCTGCTCCCTGAGAGAACCCCATTTCCCAACTAGGCTGAGAGTTCCCAAGGGGCCTCACCGGGCGTGTCTCTGGGGACACCTCAGCTCCTTACAGGAGAGGGAGCCTGGCAGATTTAGTGACTGCCGAGCTGAGGCCCCCCTGCACCGCCCTCACAGCTCAGAGCCCCCTCCTCAACTCCTAGGAGAAGTACTGATGAGGACAGGAAGTCACAGTTAGTTCAGTGAGTGTCCAGTGGGCGAGGCTTGCGAGCGCTCTCTCCCCTGGCCACCCTGGGCGCCCACCTTGGCCCCCACCCAGGCCCGCTGCCCTCTGCAGCACCCTGTGAAGACAGACTCCCCTCCTGAAGCCCCCCATCCCTGCCAAGCTGCCGCTCCTTCAGGGTTCTGCCCCCGGCAAGGGAGCAGATGTGGTCCCTTCAAGCACAGAGTCAGCTGTTGATAACTATGTACTGTGTCCGCCTTTTTTTTTTTTTTTAAATATTTTATTTATTTATTTTTATTGCAGTACGCGGGCCTCTCACTGCTGTGGCCTCTCCCGTTGCGGAGCACAGGCTCCAGACGCACAGGCTCAGCGGCCATGGCTCCTGGGCCCAGCCGCTCCGCGGCACGTGGGATCCTCCCAGACCGGGGCACGAACCCGTGTCCTCTGCATCGGCAGGCGGACTCTCAACCACTGCGCCACCAGGGAAGCCCCTGTGTCCGCCTTTTTAAAAGAGCCACAGTGAGACAGCTCTCTCAGAGTGGACTGTCAGACATGGCACTGGGCTGGCTGAAGAGATAGTTTGAGGAGGCCAGGTGGGTGGGCACCAGTTGGCCCCTGTGTAAGGCTGGTCCCTCCTCATGGAGGCGTAGAGGGACAGGAGGGACTCTGCCTCTCTGACCCACCCCCCCATCCACAAGAGTGACTGTGTTTACACTGTGCTCTGTGATTAGAGAGTTCTGCAGAGGTTGTTAATGCTCATTGGCTAGTAAGTCTCCCCGCCAGCCTCTGAAGGGAGTTAGAGATGAGGAAACTGGGACTCCGAGAGAGGCATCAGTAAGTGACCCCTGGCTGAGTACCGCTTCCTGTCTGGAACCACACATCAGCCTTTGCAGGGGATGATCTGATGGGGGAGAGAGCAGGATGGTGACAGTAACCATACTGTCAAGCCCTGAGCAAATGGGCTCAAGGAGGCCTTGGGGACAAGAGCCCTCCCACCAGGGCAGCCTCTCAGCTCTCACCAGCAACCTCTGTCCTCCCACTATGGAGTGTCCTCGGGCCCTTGATCAGCTCCCAGCACCGCTGCCATGTCCCCGCACCTCCTGGCACCCCCAAAGCAGCCAAAGTGTTCGGGATTCAATGCTCTTGGCAAACATGTGTTGAGTTCCTGCCCCTTTCTGGGCACCGAGAACTAAGGAACAGAACAAAATCAAGTCCCGACCTCATCTGAGCCCGGGGAAACGCTAATCGAGGAACAAACACACAGTATTAACATGTCTGGGTGAGGGGTGCCAAAGAGAAGCACAAACAGGACGAGGGGTCAGAGAGCAGGCCTGCGTCCTGTGTGGGGGGTGGGAGGAGGTGCTGCGTTAAATGAGGCCATCAGAAGAGGCATCTCTGAGGAGGCCACGTGTGAGCGGAACCTCAAGGCAGTGAAGGGGCAGGCCGTGCAGACAGCAGACCGAGCTCCTTCTGAGCAGAGGGAACCACCAGAGCCAAGGTCCGAGGGCAGAGTATGCCTGGCGGGGCAGCGAGGCTGGAATGAGTTGGGTGAGTGAGCAGGGGAGGAATGGAAGAAGTCAAGGGGTGCAGATGACAGCGGAAGTCACACAGGGCCTGGGGGTCCCTCAAAGATTCTGGTTCACAACACAGCTGTGAGCGCTCTCAAAAAAAACTGTGGCAGAAATGCCTGGAAGCTGGACAAACGCAACAGATTCTTTTTTTTTTTTTCCTTTCTGGAGTCCTTTCCTTGTTATCCTGGTCCATGGAAACAATGTGGTCATTTTCTCTCCTTCCTCCTTTCTCCTCCTCCCTCTCCAAACCTGCCCTGACCTTGTCCTGAGCTGGCTTGCACAGCGGCTGCCTCCCAGTTGCAGGCAGGCATGGGCGGAGGACAAGGCCAGTGAGGGGACAAGAGGAAAGAGGCCCTGGCAGAGGCAGGCAGCAGCACGAGGGACGACGTCATGGGGGCCTCTGATTGCTGTTCATTTTAGTCCCCCAGTGTCTCCATCAATAACCGTCTGCCACAACCAGGATGGAGGAGCGGGGGGGGCGGGGAGGAGGGGTGATCTGGGGTCTGGATGGGGAGGCATGAGATGGAGTGGGACAGAGGCTCCTTGGCACTCATAGCTCCTCCCAGCCTGGGACAGAGTTGGAGGCAGGGAAGGCAGAGCGCCATGGGAGCTGAGAACTGTCTCCCAGCTTTCTCTCCCCGCTTCCTTCTGCCCGTCTCTACATCTCCCTCACAAATACATTCCCTTCCATCTCCTCTCTGAAGCTAGGAGAGGAAGGGAGGCAGGACCAAGTTTTACACTGGAAGGAGAGGAAGGGAGTTTTTATTGGGTGATGGAGGAGTCAGGAACTGCAGAGGATGCTGGGAGCATTCTTATGTCCAGGGAAACGAACAAGAGGCCAGAGCGAGCCTGGTGACAAGGCACCAGACTGGCACCAGAAGCCTACAAGCCTCATGAGAAGAGGGCCTGGGCTCCTGGACCTGTCACAGAAACTGGCTCAAGGGCACTCAGGAAATAGTTGATAAATGGCCAGGAGGATGACCACCCGGCCAGCTGTGGGCAGTCGAGAAGGGAGGTTGATTTAAGATGAACTAGACCAGTTAAGGTGGTCTGCCGGGAAGAAGTGGATCTTGATCAGATTCTTGAAAGATGGATGGGATTGGTAGATGTGAAAATGGGGAGAGAAGGCATACCAGGTGAGGAGACTGGAAAGAGGGAGAGCAAAGAAAGGGGGGCAGTGGTGAACACAGATGGTTGGGAGATCAGATCATGGGAGAGAGAGTGAAACAAGGGAGAGAAAGAAGACAGTGAGCCAGAGGTGGTGGCCAGCGCCCAGGGTGCCTTCTCTGGGGCCATGGTGGCTTTAGGAAGTCTGAGGCCACTATGCCCCTCCAGATGCAAGCCTGCTGCAGGCTGAAGTTGGCTTTTTGAGTTTCCCTAAGACCCTAGGGCCACCCAAGCCACACAGCCACATCTGGAGGCAAAGGAAGAGGCCCTGACACTGAGCAGTTTGAGGGAACTCCCAAAATGCCTCTCCCACCAACAAGTATTCTCTTTGCCTTGTCACCATGCCTGAAGGGCCAGCATTAAAAAGTCACCGCTTGAGTAAGACACAGTGTTCTGTAAAATCCAGATTCCCCGGTGAGGCACTGCAAGAGGAAAGCTGGACTGGACCTTGCAGACCACTGGATCAACCCTCTTGGTTAACACGTGAGGAGACTGAGGCAGGACAGGAGACTGCTGGAGTCACCCAGGGAATTAGAGGCAGAGCAAGAGTCTCCAAGCCCTCCAGGAGGGGTGTGAAGATATCACTGTAGATGTGACAACCGACTGGGGCAGGGGGCACATGGACAGCCCCATTCATTTTATTAGGACAGCCTGGCCTGGGGTCCTCCTTACAGATGGAGCCTTTGTTTGAAAGGTCGGGAGGGTCCCTGCATCATCCCTCCTAAGGGGCCAGAACAAGAGTTCACGATGGAGTGTAACTAGAGGTGCTGGGGTGAGGGGTGGAAGCTGCCCCTTCTGGGAGGTATTGGGGCTGGAGCTGAAACAGAACAACATCGGAGGGAGGCAGGCAGGCACCTGGCAGGCGGACAGGAAGAGACCCGCGGGGAGAGGGGGCGTGGCGGGGAGAAGATGCAGAGTGGGGAGACTTCACCAAAGGAGCAAAATAGAAAAGCAACGAGAGAGACGAAAAGCAGACACGGAAAAACGGCGAGGCAGGAAAGCTCGAGTAGAGCGCACGGGAGAGAAAGAGAGGTGGCGAGAGGGACCAAGAGCAGGGAGGGGCTGGAGACCGGAGGGCGGGCGGGAGGGCGCGTGGGCGGCCCGAGGGCGCCCCACTGACCCTTCTCGGCGCTTGCTTCCCTCCCCAGGCTGCGCTTTCCTCACCTACTGCGAGCGTGAGTCAGCGCTGAAGGCCCAGAGCGCGCTGCACGAGCAGAAGACTCTGCCCGGGGTAAGTGGCGCCCGCCGAGGCGCGAGCGACGGGCGCGCCGACAGGGGGCGACTTCGTGAGGCCGAGCCGCGGCGCAGCCGGCGGGGGGCTCTCGGGCCCCGGTGCGCGGCGCCGGCCTTCGCTCGGGAACTCGCGCGTCGCCCCTTGGGCCCCCAGGAGCCTCGAGGCGCGGGGCTGGGAAGCGGGTGCGTGGGCGCCGAGCTCAGACCTCGCCTGGCGGCCTGCGCACTCGGCCGTCCAGGCCCGACGGAATCCGGGCGGGGGACGAACTCGGCCGTGGCCACAAAGCTCGGGCGCGGCTCCTCCCCTGACCCACCGGGGCGCCGCCGATCGGTTTTCTCCTCCGAGCACTACCCGTTCGGGCAGCCCCGGGGTGGGGACGCGGGGTGCCCGGGGCCCTGAGATCCCGGAGCTGCCTCTATTGGGCCCGCCGGGCCGCCTGCCGCAAGGCTGCACTAACACCCACCGATCGACGTCGGACCCTCGCCGTTCCTGGGGTGGGGGCCGGGCCGGGCCGGGAGGGAGGGAGTGCCTACCCGCCCGGGCTCGGCGCCGCGAGTGAGATCACCGCGGTTTATTTAAGGAGCCAGCCCTCGTCTTTGATAAACTATCGTGCCTCAGCCCTGGTTTATAGCTTCTGTGCGGGGGAGAAGAGAATTATTTATGGCCCCCCTAACTGGGTGTGATATCAGCCGTGGCTATTATCGAAGCTAGTTCATCACCATAAAATAAGAAGTGTTCCCCGGGTCAAGGGTCTGCGCGGTCTCTTCTGTGGGTTCAGAGAGATGGGGCGGGGGATGCGGAAGGAGGGGGAGATATGCAGCTCACCGAGTATCTAAAGATAAATGGAAAGATGTGAGTGTTTGTGGGCATAGTTTAAAGAATTTTAAAATGTACCGTGTTGAAGCTTATACAATGGACACTGCAGGGAAGCACATGTGTTCTGTATATATGCTCACCAATATTTACACATGCATGTTTACATTCTTACCAAGCAAATCGTATGTAAACACACGTTTCCATTTCTGCCCCACAGCGGGAAAGGTTAACCAGGTAGACAGAGGGAAAGCGCAACCTGGGGCGGGAGCAGTCTTCCTTTGCATCAGAGATCCTTCTTTACCCGTTTAGGGGTGGGGAGGGCCTTCCTTCCATTAAGATAGCCTTTGTATTGTATTTTGGTATTTGTGATTGCAAAGCACGAGGCTGAGTCATCTTAATAACACACCCGCGGATGCAAATGTATGGAAATCGTGCACCGCACAGGTTTTTGTGTGGAACCCAGCTCTGGCAAGGTGGCCATTCCCCAGTTGGTTTTTCAGTGGCGCAGCTACGTGCACATATATTATAGTAATTACTTTCTGGGTGCCCTCTGTAAGATGGCAGAAATACGCTCCACATCACCCCGTGTTATGTGTGAAGCATAAAGCCATATTGTAAGAAAATCAAAGGCTTCTGAGAAAGGTTTGTGCTGATTAATAAAGTGTTTGTGGTACTTTGTTTTGGGGGAGATTGTGATAGATATTTTAGAACCACCCCAATGGAATAGAAAATACCACATCGTTATGGGAGGGCCTTCATCAGCTTGAGAGAGATTGCTGGGGAGTTTCGTGATGGCTAAAAGCCTGGAATTAGATGGGGAAACCGAAAGAGAAGGTGGGAGGGGGCGGCTTGGGATTTTGAAGGGGGAGAGACTGGGGACTTGGGAGAATTTCAGTAGCAAGTGTGGATTGTTCAGGATCTAACATTAACTTGTGGTTGTTTATTTTACATATAATAGAATAGCTAAATGATGGAGTGTATTAGTTCTTTAATAATTTATAGAAATACTTTGATGTTGCAGTAATTACATTAAAGGTCACATATCAAAGGTAATTTGGTTGAGCAGCTGTGATGGTTTCTCAGAAGCAATCAATACCACTGTCCGTGGTGCTGATTTCACCAAGGGGCCTGCCAGATTAAAGAAGGCTTATTACCAGGCAGAACGGCCCAGGGGAAATCAGGAGCATGTTGGAGCGACGCGCCAGCCCCCCTTCCACCAATAATTAACACTGTTCCCCATAATCTGTGCTAATCCTTCATACTGGGAGATCCAGTGGCATTTTTCTGAAACCACAAAGACAAGTTGGGCAAGTCTGGGAGAAAGGACAAAAAAAACAAACCAACCATGAATGTATGTTGGGAGGTGGGAGGGGTGAGGAGAGAGGCCAACAATGGAACTAAAACATAGCCTAGAGTCCCCTTGCGGTGCTTGGAACGCTGTCCTTTCTTCAAAGGCCTCACGCGGAGACTCTTGGCCTCAAAGACCTCATCACAATTCTCAAGGCAGGCACAGCCCACAGGGGGAGGGACAGGGAGAAAAGACAGGATTGCAGCTCCAACTTCCCAGGGCACATTGTCCCCCAAAAAACTCACATGGAGATTAATGAAAAACAAAATGACCAGATTTTAAAGTGGAGTCATCTGGATTCCAGAAAGCAGAACTGGTGTTACTATTGTTGGTTGGTTCTCTCCTTTGAGATCAGAGAAAGTGAGACGCAAATGCTGGGAAGTGGCCCAAGCAGAATGCTCCACCCAACTGTATAATGGGTGTTGCCACCAGCTGAGGCAGTGCTCACAGCTGCCTCCTTGGTCAGGGGGCAGAGGGAGACTTCTTCTTTCCTGGGGTGACCACACTAGGTGCCCTGGTGAGTGCACTCTATGTCTGACTAAGGAGAAAAAAATTGAAAAAAAGAACCTGGAAACTGGTAACCTCAACCATTGAGGCACTTTTCCAGACTTCAAAATCCATTAAAATCAATCCATTAAAATTAGCCCTCCACTTTCTCACTGACGAGAGAAAGAGGGGAGAAGATGGTGCAGGCAGCCCACTCTGTTTCCCAGCAACTTACAGAGTCAGCATCCTGTTGGCAACAAGGAACACGATCCCATTGTTGTCATGTGTGCCCACATGCACGCACACACTGCCACCATCAAAAACAGTAACAAAACAACAGAGCCAGAACTAGAGACACCGCTCCCACGTGTCCTCACTTAGGGACTGGGAAGGGGAGCTGACATTTCTCTTGGGATAAGTGGAAGCTCAGAAACCAGATCACAGTGGCTGTTTTTACAAGTCAGAGGTCAGTATCCCTTGGAACCAGCCTAACCAAAGTCTCTCAGATGGCTGACGGAGTCATCCCTGGACCAGTGTTACAGATGGATTATTGTTTTTTAATTTGACACGCCTTCAGTAGAATGAGATCACTAAACCACAAAGCCTCATCAGGGTCCCTTCGAGCAGGGTCTTCTGCCGGCATCCAGGCAGAGTGATTCCACTTTTCTAAACTCGCCATCTCCCCCTCACACTCTCAATCTCACTCTCTCTCCTGGCCCCTTGCCCTCTCCAGCCCACCTTCTTCCATTCCCAATGTTTGTTCCATCATTTATAGGGTTAAGTCAACATGGTTTCTCAATTCATCAACAAGAATTTCCTGAGTCTGTGCTGGGCACTGTGATAGGCATCCAGGAAGACACAGAGATAAGAAAAATGCCTCACCACCCCCTCTTGGAGCTGTCCATCAAATTGGAGACAGAAGTCACACACACATCAATGATACAAGACAGCACGTTATCATAAAATGGGTAGAGTAGAAAACAGTTCAGTGATAACAGTTAATATTTATTAAGCACTCACTATCTGACAGGCGTGATGCAAGCACATTACCTCCGTTACCCCATTTTATCTTCGCAACCACCCTATAAGGAAGATGTCATGCGTATCCCTCACACGTGAAGAGACCCGGGATGAGAGAGATTAAGCAACTTGCTCAAGGTGACACAATTAATAAATGGCCAAGCCAAGACCAGCACCTGATCTGCTACCAAAATCCACCTCTTCTTTCTAGGGCCACCAGTTGCTTTAGAGGGGACCTGGATAACTATGGGGTGTAGGAGTTGCTCAAAAGTGTGTTCAGGGGCTTCCCTGGTGGCGCGGTGGTTGGGAGTCCGCCTGCCGATGCAGGGGACGCGGGTTCGTGCCCCGGTCCGGGAAGATCCCACATGCCGCGGAGCGGCTGGGCCCGTGAGCCATGGCCGCTGAGCCTGCGCGTCCGGAGCCTGTGCTCCGCAACGGGAGAGGCCACAGCAGTGAGAGGCCCGCGTACCGCAAAAAAAAAAAAAAAAAAAAGTGTGTTCAGGACACGGGCAAGGTGGGAATAGAGAGCTGGGAGGACGATGGGTGTGTCAGATGAGAGCGCTGGTCTAAGAACTAGCCTAGAAGACAAGGCACACATGACAGGTCAGGAGCCGTGAGCTAGGCAGGAGAGGTCCACTTGGAGAGCTCCCTGGGGTCTGTCTGAGTGTGCACAGGAGGCCTATTGGAAGAATCCTGTTCCTTAAAATAGGCCCCTGCTGCTTAGTCCCAGCTCCCCCTGCCTTTGGGACTTTTCAGGGAATTGTCTTCCAGGAAGAGCCCAAGAGACTCCGATCAGAGAAAACCAGGCTACATGGCCAGCAGTGGCCGGCACTTTGCTCCCGGGGCAGCAGAAAAGTCTCCTCACCAGGGCTGCTGAGGGGGGAAGAGGTGGGTCCAGTTAGCGGGAGGCCTGAAAGCGGGGAGGGGAGAGAGCTGGCAGGGGGAGAGTGGGAGCTGTATCTGCTTGGTAAACATTAAAGTTCCAATTCACTAGTTAAAGATTGGCTTTTGTGCCCTCACTCCG
The DNA here is from genome assembly GCF_949987515.2 of Delphinus delphis. Lineage (NCBI taxonomy): Eukaryota > Metazoa > Chordata > Mammalia > Artiodactyla > Delphinidae > Delphinus > Delphinus delphis. The sequence continues at coordinate 51,803,786 of NC_082695.1, read as the reverse complement.
GCAACCTGAGAATACAAAGCAAACGCACACAGTCCTCCATGGCTGTCTCCCACCCGCACCCCTCGCTCGGTTCAGCCTGGTAGACAAGCAGCATCGCTGCCATCACACCTCCCGACTAAAGGTCCCCACCACTCAGGACACGTCATTTCCATGGAAATTCAATGTGACTTTCTTTGAGTTTACCAGGAAATATGTTAAAATGGAAAATTAAAAAAAAAAAAAAAAACAAAACTCAGTTGGATTTCTAGCACTGCTGTCTCAGGATGTTCTCCTTTCTCCCCCTGCCTCCCATTTTCATTTTCTTAAGTCCCACCTTCTCTTCCTTTCCTTCTCCTCTTTTCTCTTTATGCCTGTTTCCTCCTCTCTTCTCTCCCTCTGGTCACTTTCCTCTTCCTCTTTTCCCCTCTCACTTCCCATCCTTTCTTCTTTATCCTTCTCACTTGCCTCTCCTGTCCCTCTCCTCTCCTCCTCCTTCCCTCACACTCTCCCTTTCTCTCCTTCTGCCCACCCCACCTCTACCTTGACACCCACAGGAGGCTCTCGTGGGACCGCCACCAGCTTTACTGGGACTTCCCTGCTGAGGCCCACCTCCCTCCTGACAGCCCCACCATGGAAGGATCCATCTAATTTTATGTACAACTGTAAAGATGAATGATAAGTAGAAAGGATGCAGGCAAGAACGAGATGAATAAATTATAAAGGGCAAATGATGACAAGACAGGGGTCCCCAGAGACACTGATATGATAACAGAAACTAAAGATGAATTTATGATGGATGTAGTTAGCATGTGGAGGCTGTTAATTCTTCAGGGTAGTTTTACAACTTCTAGTGATTGGCACAACCAAAGCGTTTCGTTTTAGAGATGTGATGCATTTCCACCTGTCTGTCCGGGAGGCACAGTGTTGGTTTTTGTCTCTGTACGGTGAGTTGGGTCCCATCAGCACATGTCTCTGCTTCAGATGGTGGGGCCACAAGCCAGATCCCTGCGTAACTCCAGCTTCCTGGTCCTGTGGTCCTTCTTCCCGAGCGTATTGGTTGGAGGGCTGCTGTAACAAAGTCCCACAAACTGGTTGGCTTAAACAACAGAAATGTTTTGTCTCACAGCTCTGGCGCTAGAAGACCAAGATCAAGGTGTTAGCAGGGCTGGTTCCTTCTGAGGCCTGGGAGGGAGAATCTGTTGCGTGGCTCTCTCTTCGCTTCTGGTAGCCTCGGGCATTCGTTGGCTGGTAGACGGTGTTCTTATGTCGTCACATTAACTTCCCTGTGTGCGTGCCTGTTTCTGTGTCCAAATTTCCCCTTTCGATAAAGACATCAGTCATGTGGGATTAGGGCCCAGCCTAATGCCCTCATCTTAACTTGATTACATCTGCAAAGACCCTGTTTCAAATAAGGTCACATTCCCAGGTACCTTGGGTTCGGTCTTTAATATCTTTTGGGGGGAGGGGAGGACCCGTAACACTGAAAAATGGGCAGCCCTATGGCTCTTCCATGGCAGGGAGAGAAAGGGCTTCAACAGTGTTTGAGTCACTGGAAAGGGTGAGGGGAGTCCCACTAGCCCTTCCTCTGCATCTCCCCCGCTGTCCTCATGTTCTTTTCTTTCTCTCTTGGGGAAATGAATGACATATCTTCCCTCTTTCCCCGTATTCTCTAAAGAGAATTATTCATCTGTCCTTTTAGGGCGTTGGGTCTTAGAGAACACTTTTGCCCCCCAGGGGACATTTGGACACTGTCTGGAGATGCTACTGGCATCTAGTAGGTAGAGGTTAGGATGCTTCTAAACATCCTACAATGCACAGGACAGCTCCACAACAAAGAAGTGTCTAGCCCAAAATGTCAGTAGTGCCCAGGAGCCTGTGCTGGGACCGAGGGCAGATGGAAAACTCCGCACAGTGAGGCCATGGGGTGGAGCTTCCCTCTCACTTCCCCACTGCTTCTCATTCGCCTGGGGGACAAGCCCCAGGGGTCCTTAGAGTATCAGAGGTGGGCGGGTTTGTCAAGGGGGCACACACTCAAACGGTGTAAGCACAGAGGGAACCGTGGGCAGCAGGAGAGGGCAAAGTCCCGTTCCAGGCTTAGAGATCATTTCTTGTTGGCCATTCACACACTCCTATCTGCAGGAGGCCTAGTTTCAGCACCAACTTCTAGCTCAGTTTTCTCATTTTACCCACAGGGAATCTGTGATCCGAGGGAAATGAGTTGAAGTTCGCTTGTGACAGAGCTGGGACCAGAACCCAGGCCTCCACAGCCCACCCACATGTGGGGTTTCTCCAGCCTCTCCCTTTGGAGGAGTCCCCATCCTGACAGGAAGCAGCCCTGGCAGGAACGTGTCCCACCAAGCAGCCCCTCACCCCCTGCCCCAGACCACACCATAGGCTCCGGCTGAGCGCACGTGGACCCCTCCCGGCTCTCCCAGCAGGAGGGAACACTGGGTTCCAGGAGAGAAGGCAGAAATGCTTTAAATCCGGACTCCAGGTGCCAGACGAGCTACATTAGCATCCGAGGCGTGCTCAGCTCTCGTCTCTCCTCTTCACACCGGTCCTTAGTCCCACCTCCCTCTGCTTGCATGGAGAGAGTCTTCACTCCCCTTCCCCCTTCCCACAGAAACGTCTTGAAGCCCTCCTCCCACCGGGGCTGTGCCCTGTGTCCTAAGTTGTGCTCTCTTCTCTTCCCTGCCCCTTCCCACACTCGCCTGAGTGCGGAGGTGTCCCCATTGTTCTGGCGAGTGACGCTCACACCTTCTCTGTGGCCTCCATGACAGAACCCAGGACCAGCCGTGGCCTGTGCAAGACACCCTCACTGATTTGTCTCAAGGACCCAGAGAGCCTTATGTCCACAGCCACCATCTCTAACTTGGAGGGATAAATAAGAGGCCATGTGAGGTGAGGGTCAGAGCCTGGGCTGGAGTCAGGGAACCCGGGCACCAGGTTCCACCTGCCCCCAAACAAACCAGGTACTTTGGGCAAAGCGCTCAGCTCAGAGCCTCCCTGAGCCTCCACCTCCTGGACTGTGGAAGGAGGCGGTGGGCCAGATTGCCTCCGGAGCCCCTTCTAGCTCTGACATTCTTTAAAATTCTAAGAATAATAGACTTGGCATTACTCACATTACTCACATTACTGAAGAAGACAGGGAGAGGAGGGGAAGAGTGGGAGGGTGAGGAAGATAAGTGTCTCCTGGCCTCCACGGCCCAACTCCATTTGTGACAAGTATAATTAATAAAGCTCTCGTCAGCTCGGTCTCTCCCTGATGCAGACCAGCCAAGCTGCCCGCCCCTGAGGGCCGGCTCCAGGACAGGGCTTCAGGGAAGGGCTGGAGCTCCACCTCCCCCTGTCTCCATCCTTGCCCCTGGGCCCCAAGCCTTCCTCCTGCCCTCTGCTTAAGTGTCTCTTTAAAGAAACAAGGCAGACATTTCCCAGCTTTCTCCAGCACTTGCCCGGGCACAGTTGGGACCATGATTGGCATCACCCAGATCAACAGCAGCAGCATTTACAGATTACCTTCCCCATGCAGAATTCTTGTGAGGAGGTAGGGTACCTGGCATCAGACAAAAATGAGTGAGACATAGCCCGTTGCTGAAGGTTTGGGAGGCAAGTGTGAAGACAGCTCACGATCCAGAAAATAACTTTAGGTGCCAAAAACTGGTAGTGATGGCAAGTGCCCAGGAATTCAGCTGAGAGAGACCTCAGGGCACAGCCCAGGGTGTCCTGGGGGAGCCCAGCCCACCCCACCGTAGGCTGCTTCCAGGCTTCTCCCCCTTGACATGCTTCCTAGGCTGGCCGAGGTTATCATGGCGACACAAAGATCTGACCGCCTGGAAACTCCTCAGGTTCCGGTCACCCGAGGGACTCGGCTGGGTGCACACTCCCTCCCCCAGTGGCCACACATTCACGCAGCTCTCACCCAAGTACGTCGCCTTCCTTCAGCCTCCTCTCCTTTCCGTGTCATTCCCTCTGCCCAGAGAGTTTCTCTTCATCCTTGGAGGCTCGAGTCCGACTCCGCTTTCTCCGTACCGTCTCTCTGGCTCTCAGAGGGCTTTCCGACGCCCCGTGGCACCCGGTGCAGCTCGTTGATTCCACGCTGCTCCGTTAACTCTACTTTTCAGCTCTCAGAGTCCCCACCCCCAGGGCTTCCTGTACCTTCTCCTTCGCCCAGAGCTGATTCAGGGCAGAGCTCTTTCTGCCCCTTGACCTCGCCAGCCTTGGCATCACCCAGTGGCGTCCCAGCAGATCCATTCTCAGGGCTCCTCTTCCATCCACATCACCCCTCTGCCCCCTGGAAAGTATTCAGCTGAGCTCACCCTGTGGGGTTGCACTTGGAAAGACAGGAAGGTCTCCCTTCCTGGTCGTGGGCACTTGGAGGAAATGCTGTGTGGAAGGCGCTTTGGCCTGGGCAGTGGCAGCTGGCACGGGCGTGAGTGCCTGGGCGGCGGTGACAGGAGTGAGGCGGCTTCCCGGGCGGCCTCGGTGGACGCGCCCTAGTGGGTCCACGTGAGGCTGTTTGAGAGTTTGCTGACCTTTCGCCAGAGCACGAGGCAGGGAAGCAGGCTGTCTGTGTGAACTCCTGCTCTGGGATGGATGTGTTTTAGGACTGGCAGGGTTTCTTCTAGAGAGTGTGTACGTGGGCTAGGCGAGCAGAGAGCCAGGCATCTGTGTTGTGGGCCTGCATCGTTCCAGAACGGTGGGCTGCCAAGTCCCACCAAAGATGGGCAACCCTGGGGGATGATGGCAGAAAGCAGTGTGTTTTTTTTGTTCTTCACATCTTCATGAAAATAGTTGTAAAGAGAAAAGGGCTGGAGTTCAGGGCCCCAGTTTACTGTGGCTCCAGTGTGTTTTGATCGAAGGTATTTGTAGTATGGTCTCGACGTGACCACCAGGGGGCGCCAGGCAGGTGGCCTCCTCTCCCGGTGGCTGAGAGGGGACGAGGCACGTGTGAGCGTGTGGTGCCCAACTCTTGTGCCCAACGGACCACTCGTACCATCCTTCAGAGCACTTACAGCCTGCGGGGACGACACCAACCTGCTGGATGACTTGGGACAAGCCTCATGACCTTTCCGGGCCTGTTTCCTAATTCCATAGTGAAAATCTTATGTGTGGGCTAGATTGTTATCAATCCAGGGATGATTATTATGAATGACAAACAGTGATGTGAGTGCGGTTGACCTCTGGGTCCTTTGTTACAGTTACGTCCAGTGGCTCCTACTTCATTCATGAAATAGTAACAGGACAATAAAAATATAAAGTGGTCAAAGATGTGATTTGTACTCTTAAGTCTCATTACGTTTCAGAAAAGGGAAGGACTGTGAGTGGATTGACCATAAAGGACCCCGGGGTCGGGGGGAGACAGATCCAGGTGTGTGGCAGGGAGAGGTAATTGGAAAGATAGTAAAGAGAGCAGACTTTAGGGAGCCAGGAAAGTCTGAATTTTCCTCCTGGAGTTAGGGATGAAATGGGGGGATTGTGGTGGGAGAAGGCACGGCTGCCCTTCAGAACATCCAGCCTGTACAGCCTGCCGGCCCTGGTCAACTCCAGGCAAATGAGTCCCGGACATACGGGTCACTCTGGGCATGGTTTGGGCACCAGCAATCCCCAGCTTCCCTCTTCCCTGGGAAGGTCTTGCCTCCCCCTGCCCACACACCCCAGTCCTCCCAGAGCCTCAGGACTTAGCTCCAAGCCCCCATCTTCATCTCGGAAGCTCTCCCAGGCAGCTCTAACCCACAGTGCCCCGCCCCCTTGGTCTGAGCATTGGCCTTCCCTTGGTCTGAGCAAGAGGTCTAACCCCTGGCTGAGTGTGCACCTGGGCCCAGGGCATCAGCATCACCAGCTGCCTGTTAGAAGTGCAGAGTCTTAAGCCCCACCCAGAGCATCTGAGCCACGTCACACAGACTGTGCTCTTCCGCATCTTAACAAGATCTCTAGGAGAAACATGTGCACAAAAAAGTGTGGTGGCCACTGGCCTAACTTTAGTCTCTGAAAGGTACTGAGGTTGAGTATTCCCAGAAGCAGACTTCAGAAAAGCATTAGTGTGCAAGTGTCTCTTGGTGACCCCAGAAACACGAATAGGAAGTGAAGAAGCTGCCGTTCACCGAGTACTCACTATGGCCAGACACTTCACAAGTATTCTCTCATTTATTTGTCAGAACAGCATCACAGGGGTGCTCTCAAGTGAGCGTTACCAGCATGACTTTGTGGATGAGGAGATTGAGGGGAGGGGGCTCGCTCACTGAGGAGCGGTCTGGCTCCAGGGCCCCCTCTCCTTCCACCACATCCTGTGGAGCTAACCCTGTGGAAAACCCAAGCTTCACAAGGGCAGGAATGATGTCACCTTCCTCTGTTCCTGTCACCCCAAGGTCAAGGCCACGCTCCTCCCATAGGAGAATCTGGCGTGATTGCTAGACCCCCAGGGGGCCATGTGAGGCAGGGCAGTGCCCCCACAGGTGTCACCACACCCCAAACCTGACTTTTGGAGAAGTCTTGTTCTGAATGGGAAGCAGGGTCGAATTCCAGCCCCAGTTCTGCCTGGAGCCTGACTATGTGCCCTTGGGGAACCACTTAAACTCTCTGAACCTCAGTTTCAGTGACTACCCTGTCAGTTAGAAATACGTTTGGCTACAGGTGTTTCAACAAATGGAGCTTTGGATTTTTGCATATCACGGAGTCTGGGGTCTGGTGTTGGCTTGGCAGCGTAACAATGTCAGCATCTGAGTCTCTTTCCTCATGGTTATAAAATGGCTGCCCTAGCTCCATGCATCATACCCACAGTCAAGCAGAGTAAGTCCAGCTGTGTCTGTCCATTTTATCAGGAATGCAAAAGATTTCTCATAGGCACCTCCCCAGTGGAATTCTGCGTGGGTCTCATTAACCAGAACTCCCTGACCACCCTAGCTGCAAGGGAGGCCGAGACAGGGGATATCTGGCCAAGGATGAGGTATATATCTGCCATGATCAAAACTGTGCTTTGGTCAGTGAGGGGGAAGAGGAGCTGGATAATGGGTTGGAGCCAAGAGAGTCGCCCCTATTAGCCTCCTAGAGATGGGTGGGGGTCACAGAGGAGCAAGCTGGGCAGAGCAGCAGCCCCCACCCCACACACCTGCAGTGTTTGCCTGCACCTCAGATCATGACCCGATGCTTATATGAGGAGGCTGGTTGGGAAGGAGTTGTTCAGAAAGAGTGTGTTCTAAGAGTTGCTTCTTCAACACAGCACTGCTAACTCAGCATGTTCATCCAACTCTGACATGGTTTCTAATTCCATGAAATTCTTCACGGGGGATGAAGATTTCAGCCCCTTAGGTATCATATTTTTATCTTCTACGTCTTTCTTGAACTTGTATCCTTCTGTGCCTAGGTATGTGGCTTAAACGTCAAAGAGTCAAAGGTCGCTGTGCCACCCGACAGCTGTCCCCATGTCACAGGCATTCCATGGTCACGTCTCCACACTCACTTTGTGGCCTGGTGGGTGCACACCTTCTGAAAATGGCCCCACCGGTTTTCCAGGTGACAAGTCGACTTTGCAGAAACGGAAGCAGCAGTACTTCTGGCCTGTTTTGGGGGGTGTGGAGTGAGGCACATGTGCTCTATGCCAAGCCTGCCTGAGGAGGGGAGAATTTGCCCTCGTGATTAACTTCAACTGGGCTGCGCTGAGAGTAGGGAGGGAAGGGGCCAGAGACACCCCAGCTGGCCTGTGCGGCCCTCTGCTCCTCAGGCCCTCCATCGAGGCTCTGCCTGCAGCGGGAGAAAGTCCCACCCAGCCCTCCCCACCCCCCCCCCAGGGCATGGGCTGTCCCAAGAGGTAGTGAGCCTCCAGCTACAGAAGTGTTCAAGCCGGGTCTGAGTCACCGGGGGTGCGGGGAGGGGAAGGGAGAGCAGCTTGGCAGGTAATTCCCACACTGGACAAATCACTTCTAGGAGGTGAGCCAAGACCCAATGATTATCTCCGTGTTTCAGTTGTGTCTCCATCATAGATAACCCCACAGCGCGCCAGTGCCAACCCAGTCCTAAACCCACTGGCCCGCACTCCCAGCCTCCATCCAAGAGGAAGCCCACTCCAGCCCTCCCAATCTCTCCCTTCTCTGAGGACCCTCAGGACTTAGAGGCCAAACCCAGCCCCTCACTGGGCAGGCTCAGTCCCCCAGTTCAGCCAACCCAGCTCCACCACTCCAAGCTGTGGGACCTTTCCCAAATCACTTCACCTCTCTGTGCCTCGGTTTCCTCCTCTCGACCCTGGGATTCCAGTGGTGCCTTCATGCAGGGACTGGTGCATGAAGTGATGCCAGCGAAGCACTGAACACACTGTGCACACACGGGAACTAAGTGACGGTCTCTCCACCGCTGCTGCTGCAGCCATATCCCCCGCCCCACCCCCACCCTGCCGAGGAGCAGGTCTCCTGGCCCAGCCGCTTCTATCCGTCCCCACCCCTAAATGCCCTGGGCTGGAGGACGACTGGCCCGGGGTGCGCAGCAGCAAACCCTCCCAGCCTCATAGCTAACACAGAGCCGGCCACGTGGGGGACCGACATACCTCACTGAGGGGAAGCCAAGTGTGGGAGTTGCGGGAGCATCCCTGGAGACCGCTGGTCCTGTCCCTGCCAAGGCCTGGCTGTGCTTGAAGAGGGGGGTTCGAGATCACCCCTTCCTGTCCCTCAGCCCCCGAGAGGTGTTAGCTAAGTTTGCCCTGACGGTTTGCACAGTCTCCACATGAGACTTACATACCTCCTTCTCCACACCCCGTTCACCAAGCCCCAGCCCTGGAAGCTGGGTGAGGGGAGCCCAGGAGATTTAAAACCCTAACCAGTGAGAGCAGAAACAGAATCGTGCCCTGGTACCCACACGGCTTAGCATGGTCCAGGAGGCCCTTCGAGGCAGGGCAGCCCAGGGATCTGAAATGAATATGCATTCGGCCTCTCCCAGCAGCTCTGACAGCTGGCATCTGACAGCTGGGGCCGGACCGCTCAGAGCCTGCGAGGAGGTTTTTCATTCAACTGGTAAGTGTTTCCTGAGCACCCACCAGGAGCCCGGCCCTGTGTTGGTGCTGCTTGGAAGGTGGGCACGAGGAGAGGTCAAGGACCCTGCTGTCCCTGGGGCTTTCCCTCCTGCAGAGGAGAATCGATGTACATGCCAACCAATTAGAGGACAATGGATTGAGACTTTGGGCTGAAATGTAGAGCCCTGAGTAATCGGGGAGCACTGCGAGGCCGTGTCTACTGAGCACTGCCATGAGCTGTGGTGCGCTGAGTACCAGGGCGCTGTCCTGGGAAGGACAGGCAGGATTTGGGTGGATGGAGAGTGGCTGGAGACAGCATTCCAATGAGGTGACGGCATATGCAAAGGAGGAGGGAGGGAGGGAGGCTGTGAGGGAGACTGCACTCCTGGAGTTCAGGGCGCTCAGAAAGAGGGTACACATCTCGAGTTAGAGAAGCCTGGGGACCCCGGTGGGGAAGGCCTTAACATCCCACTGAGCAACTTGGTCTCTTTTCTTTGGAAACTTGGGAGCTATTGAAGCTTCCAGAGTAGGAGAGTGACAGCCTCAATCAGCAGAGCTGGCACAGCTCGGGCATGGGTTGGCAGAGGCTACTCTCTGGTGTTGAGAAGGCCTTCTGGAGGAGGGTTGGGGGAAAATCGGCTCCCTCTGGATGCGGAAGTTGGTTCCGAACTTGGCTTCCTGCCACACCACCCCTTGGAGGGCTTTTCCCACCTGGAGGAGAGTGCTGGAGAGGTCCTCAAACCACCTGGCTGCACATGGAAGTTTCGGAGACATTCAGATTTGTAACAAGTGCGAAGAATGATAGAGGTTCAGTCTCTCTCTCTCTCTCTCTCTCTCACACACACACACACACACACACACGCAGAGGCAGGAGGTCAGGGTGGGGCCTACAAATCCACGTGTTGCAAACGTTCCCCCAGCGATTTTAGTGCCCATGCAGCTCCGGGAGACCTGGGCACCCCCGTTCTCTGTCTGGCATTGTTGGAAAACCTTAATTCCTCCTCTCAGGCTAGAGGAGTTTGATCCATGAATGGGACTCTTCTCCATCATTGTGTTTCTTTCCTGAGACCCAGAGAACCTCAGAAAAGTAGAAAAGGCAATGCCTTAGCACTCCCCACCATTTTGCATGGGAGACACAGTAGCCCAAAGAGGGCACATGGCATGTGAAGGTCCATAGACAGTTGGGCACAGCTCTGTCCAGATGCTACATTTGGGTCCTTTCTCATTTGCAATACGGCCTTTATCTCAAAGAGACTCTGAGATTCACGGATCCAGTAAACTGGTCAACCCACCCCAATTCAGACGAGCTGGGGGGACACCCATTCGCATTAGCATCCATATGACAGGGTTGCTCGGTGCAGTTTTATGACTTTTGAATGGACAATCCAACAGTGCTTCCAAGTTAACGTCCTGCCAAGCCTGCTTTAATGAACAGATACAAAGTGCGTGTAATCAGCACAGCCATGGTGTGACAGTGGAAACTAGAGAGCCACTTGCAAATGCTGTCGGTCTCTTAGGTAGACAACATATTCCTACAGACAGGAATGCTGTCTACACTCTTTATTCGCTGATCAAGATGTTTTACGCCATAGATTTTGCAAAGACTGACTTCTAAAGTCCAAACTACCTTCCATTCTGACTTGGTGGGCTCGAAATTTACAAAGACTTCAACCATCTCACACAGAAGGAACTTTCAGTGGGTGGGTCACAACCCCTCCAGAAAGCCTCCCCTAATGGAGTGAACCCCCATTCTCTTTCACCCTCCTAGGGTGTCACTGGGGATTGTCCTGCATTATGAACTAGCAAAGTAGGCTAGATCCCACTGATGCCCCTCACTCCTCTCAGACCCCACGGAGCTTTGCCACTGTTCTGCGTGGTTTGGCCCACACCCTGCCCGGGTGTTCCGCAAACACTTCCAACCTTGTTAGATCACCAGGCAAGAACCCAATCGGTCACCCATCAGGCAGACCCGCTGTCTGGCCACTGTTCGAGCCTCCCTGCCTCCTGCCCACAGGTTCTGGGAAGGCAGTGTGTGTCATCTCCCTCTATTCTTATTAAACGACTTATCTGGGGGAACTTAATATTTTCTTTTAAGATAAACTGAGCTAATGCGATGTGTTTGTTTTAATTTGCGAGGTTAACTGATCTAATTATTTGTGGCGTTTAGTTAAATCCTTGTGCCTGGGCTGGCTGCAGGTGTGGGCTTTGAATCCTGCCAACAGGAAATCTCTTAAAAACGAGCTGATCTAACGCAGCATGGTCTGCTGGTATGAGGGATTTTGTAATAATGCATGAATTTATTAACAGCCAAAGATAAATAGAGGATGTATTTACATTAAACAAATTCGCAAGGAGCTGTCTGCTGCTTCCCTGCCCCCCTTCCAATGGAGGCATCCCCCGACTCATATCACTGTGCCATCAGTTGAGTCAAGCAACCTTGAGGGGCCCCATGAAACTACAAGTAGATACTCCACCATAATGACACTAACTGGGGAGCTGGCCTGGCAGGGGTTACAGACCTGGAGTTTTAGTTGACCCAGAGAGAGGAGCCACTGGTGTTGCCCAGATCCCTAAGAGCCGTCACAGTCTTGCCAGGTGAATAGGTGCCTCTCCCTAAGGTAGGAAAGTGATGTCCCATTGTCTCTGGGCTGGGAGGGTGGTCCTGGAAATCTGTGTTTGGGGCTGAGAGCTACACCTCCCAAGGGGAGTGTGTCCAGGGAGGACGACAAAGGAAGGAGAAGGAAATCCTTCCACCTGAAGCTAGTTGATTGGCTGGTGACAAGCAGCCCGAAGGTGAGAGGCAGCCCACTATGCACAGGGTGTGTCACGAGGAGCTCCCGGCTTCCCAACCCAACCTCTGCCCTGACCCACCAGGAGCTGCCCCACCCCCTGCGTGGGGCTCCAGAGACCTCTCAGACGCTGGGCTGGATGCCAACACCGTCCAAAGAGAGTGGAATTCTAACTCCAGAAATTCCACGTTGCTCGAAAATACCGCTAGCCGGTATTGTCTGGAAATCCAGGTTTGGGATGAGGCTAAGCTGCATTTGAAATGCACTTCCCATTACCTGAGGCCCCGACGCCCTGACAGCCCAAGTCACTCAGCACTGACCTGTTTTCATCCAGCATCAAGCTGTCCCTCTTCCACGTGAGTGATCCCGGATGAAACCACACTTGCAAAGGCAGGCGTAAAATAAGCCCCGATGTGCAAACCGTCCACGTGCGTGCATAGATGCACCCCCGGCACTCAGCATTCAAAGGTGCACACACACGTACACCGGGGTGCATGACATATACGTATGCAGGAATATGAGACGCGTGTGTACACGTTAGCACACGCAGGAGGACGTACACACACTGGCACCCAGGCGCGCACCCGCATGTGGGCACTCAGACACACGTGTGCGCATGCTCTTCCTCTGGCTCCTTCGGAATTGAACGAGAATATAGCTCTACGGGGACAGCTGAAGATAAACTCTTGATTTCTGATTTCCACAGCAGTTTGGACAAGGTCCTCTGAAATGCATTAAAATGCTAATCACAGCATCTGTCTGAACCCTGGCAGCTGTGTGACTTGGGGGGAAATCGACACGGAACAGATTCAGAAGCCTGCGACTCCTCCTTGACTCTCCTTGCCTCGCTCTCTCCTTTGTGTCTCGCTCCTCTCCCTCGCCTGCCCCCTCGGCCTACACCCAGCATCAGCCTCCCTGCCACTTCATCCCCAGCCTTGGCCACTGTGGTCTCGACTCTGCCAGACTGTCGGTCCCAAAGTGTCACGGCTCCCCAGGGCTAACAAACAAGGCCTCTGCCAGGATGGCCAGGGCCAAGTTTCTCTGCATTAGAGAAATGGCCTCCCACCACTTGGGCCCACTGCTCCCCTGGGCCCCCTGGGTTGGGGAGCTCTAGGTTCCAGGCCTCTCCCCTCAGGGGAGAGCAGAGAAAGTGCCTGAACCATCAAGGATGGATGCTGAAAACATGCTCTGTTTAACCCGAGGAAGGGCACTCAGGGTGGGGTCTCAGGCACCGTGGGAGGCAAGTCAGGGAGAGCTTTCCGATGCCCTTGCTGACACCACATATGGCTGGGGGATGGGGGCGGGGGAAATCCTGCACCCACACTCCCGGTGAATGGGACTAGCCCTCCCCCACCCATCCCTGACTGTTAGCCCAGCTCCTCTCCACAGCTGCCACCTGACACCAGGATCCAGGAACACCCCAGGATCCAAGAACACCTCCCTCCCCACCTCCCATGCAGCATCATATCCTGTGCTCTGCGCTGTTGCTTCCCTCTGCCTGGCATCCTCCTACATCCTAAGCCCTGGTCTACATTCCAGACTCAGCCTGGCCACCACCGTCTCCAGGAAGCCTTCCCCCACCTGGACAAGGCTGGATAAGATGCCCCCAACCTGTATTCCCAGAAGCTCCTGTGCATGCCTCAATTACCAGAATGTAACATGACCTCCTGGCCAGTCCTTCACCCTGGACCACGTGCTCTTGGAGACAGGGTCTTGGTCCTGCCCATCCCTGTGGACTCAGCGCTGGCACAAGGATTAGCCTGCTAAGTTCTCAGTGGCGGGGAGGACATTGGAATGCATGGGCGGGTGTGCACCTGAATCCTTGGGACAAGTGCTGCTTCGTGGGGCCCCTTAGCGGACATCCTAGAGGTGTTTTTCCCTCTCTGCTGGGACCTGAAATGGGCTCTGGTCAGGCCTAGGTGAGCACAGGTCCCACACCAGTTCCATGTACCCACCCCTCACCCCTACCCCGTGAAGATCGAAGCTCCCAGCATCCCATGGTTCCATTTTTCCTCTTAAGCATCAAACTGTCATTTCACTAAACACCATCTGGAGACTCCTGGCTTCAACCCCTCACTTCTCCCAAACTCTTATTAATGTGACGGGTGTTTATTCCTTCTTCCTCCTCTTCCACTTCCTCTAGAGCATCTCAGCTCTGTGGCCTGCAGACATTCATCTTATCTTTGGGGAGCTCAGCTCTGGTGGGGAGGCGGCCGCTCAGGCTTGGCTTTAAGCAGCTGACAGTGATAAAGAGCAGACAGAGCAAGAGGGAGCTGTGCCAGCCCCTCCCGGAGCCCAGTCCCAGGCGGCCTGGGAGGGGGACGGCGGAAGGCAGGTCGGGAAAGGAACCCGGGGAAACCTGCTCTGCAGTGGCTTCGGCTCTGCCGCACTGATCTTCCCAGAACTCTAGGACCCTCCATGACTCCCTGGTGCTGCCAAAACAAAGCCCAGATTCCTACCCCAGTCCTTGGCAGTCTGCACCCTCCTGCCTTTCCCCGCAGCGGCGTCTGCCTCAGCCCCTGGGCACCCATCTCTGCTGCCAGCTCACTGCTCATCCCTCTCTCCACGCCTGTGCTCATGTTGTGACACTTATCTGAACACACTCACTTGCATTTCTTGCTTGTCTTGGAAGGAGGAGCTCATGCCTTCCTCCTCCGAGCAGCCTTCCCTGACTCCCCCACCCACATCAACAACCTTCCACGGCCCTGGGCACATGGATTACGCTATTCCATGCATTGCTCTAACTCACATCGTACTCATGAATTGTATCTCCTGGAACAGACACAAGACTCCCCAGATGGCACCCACAGCACCCAGCACAGGACTGGGCACACAGGGGCACACAGTCAACCCCTGCTGTCTTGAATCAAAGTGAAGCTGCAGCAGTGACCCCACTGAGATGAGTCCCAGCTCCCCAGGGTCGCCTGGTTGCCAATGGACTGCTCGCAGGCGGAGCCCTCCTTCGGTGCCCGTACGGAGACCCACCCATTCCAGTCCCTGCTGTGACCCAGGCTGGCACTCAGAGGCCAGCCTGCTTCCCCTGGTGAAGCATTAAGCTAATGCATGTTGTGTCTCATTAGTGGCGTCCTGTTTGTGCCAGGGCCAGGCAATCTGATAGGTAGTTGATTGGCTATTCTGTTTATTTATGGCAGGAAAAGCATTCTTTATTGAGGACTGGGCATCACATTTCTGTCCCTGTGGCACTAAGATCCTCTGGCAATCATGAAGTTATAAATTAAGACTAAATAAATAATATATAATAAGCAATAAAGACTGCACGCCTCCATGTAAAGAGCTCTCCTCGGGCAGGGCACAGCATCTTCCCGTGGCTGGGACTCTCTCTTCCCAGCGTGAGAGACACCACCCTCCTGAGCTCTCAGCCGCGTTCACCGTCATGGTGAACTTTAGCATCCACGTGGCTCAGCCGTAACACCTGGCAGTGGGAAGCACACCTGCGTTGATAGAGAGCCTTTAAAATTCTGCTGTCATTGACCCCCACAAAACCTTGAGGAAGGGAGGGCAGGCACTGTTATCTCCAACTGATAGATGAGGAAACTAGGTAAGACCCATGGAGGTGGAGAGACCTGCCCAGGACCACAGGGAGAGGCAGCCACGCCTAGATCACCATTGTCCTGCCCTGGGCCCCTTGACCTTGCATAGGTGGGTCAGGCTGGGGATGGGAGGTGGAACCTCTTCCAGGGACGCAAGTTTGGTGTTGCCATCCTTCCCAGGGTCAACTCAGAGTTACCTGAGGGTGAGGGAGGAGAGCAAACAGCCACAGCCCAACTCGGAACCTACCTCTCCCCCCTCATCATCATGCCAGAACGCCCTCCCCTACACCATCTAGAGGATGCAGTTGAGTGGGTAAGATTGTCACCATCATCCTTGCTGGGCCTGGAGAGGCAGTCGTGAGGGAGGCAGAGGGAGCCAGTCAGGCCATGGCTGAGCACAGGGAATCTTCCTGAATCCGTCAAGGGCAGTGCAGGCTCCCTGAGGGTTGGGAGCAGAGAGGGGAGAGGGCATGGCGGGGCCTGGACTGAGTGGCTGGAGCGGTCCTGGGGGACTTGGGAGGGTCCACGGAGAGTCCTTGGGGACCAGTCCACCCATTGGGAGTGCAAGCCGAGCAGGTGGTTATTCCCGACGCATATCTGCGGACAGCAGGTGAGGGTCCTCCTGGGTCCTGAGGTCTGGAGATGACGCTGTTGCCCCGGCTCCACGCTCACCTGCCAGGGCGAGCTGCAGCTGGGCTTCAGTACTCCCCAGCTGTGAGATGCCTCCCCTCAAGGGGCTGGAGTGCCAGGAGCTCTGGAATTCACAAGGGCTGTGATTCTCAGCCAGCCGATCTGCAGAACAGAACACCGGGCCAGCCAGAGCGGCTGTGCTCACCCCAGGCGGAGTCCTGTGTCATGGGGCAGATGTGGGCGAACCACGGACATCTCCCCTGAGGGCCCAAGCACGATCAAAAGAGTCTCTCCGTGCAGCCCCCCCACCAGGGGCCTGGGAAGGCCCACCCGAGTGTGTCCTGAAGCTAGAACTCCCAGGAACAGCAGGGCTGGGCCTTGCTGCGTGGGATCTAAGAGCCTGGGGCTGCGCGCTCCGGAATGGCACCGCAGGCAGGCAGTGTGTGGACTTTCGCTGTACAGATGCAGCCGTGTTTCACTCAATCCACACCCCTCTCCCAACGCCCCCTCCCCGCTCCCCCCCATCCTTCCCTGCCCTTCCCCTCATCCTCGCAAAGACTAATTCTCTCTCACCAGCCAGCGCCCTGTGCTTCTGAGAGGTTTCTGCATGAAACTAATTATGCACTGCTAATTTGGAAGCTCGCAGCTTTCCCGCTAACGTTCATTTGATTTGCGTGGTTTTGCTGAGTGGCATTTCTGTAAATATGCCACGGGGCTGGGGGCCTATCAGGGAGTGTAACTCGAGTTCAGGGTCAAGCGGAGGGGTCTAGGGGCCTGGGGGTGGCCTGGTGCGGTGTGTCCGTGTGGGGCAGGGGACAGGAGGCGCCGTCAGCATCAACCAGGGGAGGCCTCATGAGGGACCCGATGGTCCTGCGGGGAGGGAGGGAGGAACCTGATTATAAATTGTCAGTTGGGGTGGAGGCAGATGGGAAAACTGCCACAAAGGTAAAAAAATGTGCTAGGTTGGCAGGATCACTCACGGGCCTGGGTGCTGTGCAGGGCGGGAGCTGGGACTGCCCTGGTATCAGGGTGAGCGCTGGGCGAGGAGGGTCTGGAGAGGGTGCTGGGAAACAAGAGCCCATCGCCCTGAGAAGCTCCCTCCAAGGAAAGATCTCAAGCCCCAGTGGGTGATCCCACTTTGGTCCTGGCGGGTCAAGGAGGGAACAGGTGGGCAGCCCCCGGGGGCAGCAGGACAGTTCCTCTTCTGACCTGCTCTTCCCAAGCCAGCTTCATGGACAGGTGCCCCATGAAGGGTTGGCACTTGGTTTCATGCTCTGCCATCACCAGCTCAAAATTCTTAATAATTTCTGAGCAATGGGTTCCAATTGGCACCCACAAGTTATGTCCCCACTCCTGTCAGAACCATTGAGGACGGACTTTCTTGGGGGACTTCTCTGTATTCATTGTGCCTCCTAGAGCGGTAGCACCCTAAGGACAAGGGCTGGGTCTTCTCCCCACTGTCCATCCACAAAGTGAAGGCTGGGCTCCCTGAAGCACTCTGCAAAGAACTCCGGCGTTTAGCCTGGGTCTTCCACACTGTGTGCCCCAAGTTGGCCAAGATAAGTCACGTCGGGCCATCTATTCATGCACACAGTCTTCTCTTGTCTCCCAGCAATGCAAACAGGGTGCTCCAGCCACACCTCAACATAGAAGAGTGGATGCCAGTGCCTTGCCTCAGCATTGGCTCCAATCTCTGGCAGCCAGGAGCTCACCCAGCTACAGCTTGGAGATTTCGGGGCACATCCACAGGGAGGGATTATCAGAGAAGTCAGGATGCCTGTAGGGCCCACAGTTGGCCCACCAGACAGGAAGTCCTCCTGGGAAGCAAGAAGGAGGGTGGAGAGAAGAGATGTGACACCAGGGTCAGCAGTGGGAACCCCAGCTTTCTGCCGGAAGGGAAATGGACACCCCCAGTAGATCAGCAACCCTCCCTTCTCCTTTTCCCTGCCGAAGATGTCCAGGTAATGCCAGAGATGCCCTTCTGGGACAGGGGTGGCCAAATGGATACAAGGACTATGCCCAGATCCCCTCCCACCTCTGCTGGGCTCTGGGGGCTCCATGGAATCAAGCACTCAGTGCTAAGTGTGAAACTCATTGCCTGCCCTGCTCTGTGGCCCACTCGCTGTGGACCAAGCATCCATCACTCACTGGGCCATACTTCCCTCTCCAGTGGAAGGAATTCAGTCCTCCCAGGAGCTGTTTCAGCAGTACCATTGAGACTGCCCCTCAGTTACCCACCACCCATCCTTGTCCTTAGTGTGCTCACCGCCAGACATATGTGGGATCTAATTCCAGCCCTGCTAGCCCAACTGTGTGGCTTCGGAGTTAATCTTTTAACTGTTCTGGGCCTCCAGCTCCTTTCCTACAAAATATGCATGATGAAGCCTCCTTTGGCGGGACCCTCAAGAGGAGGTGGTAATGGCAGCCACTGGCGGAGCAGAGGCTCCCACTGTGACTCGGTGGCCATTCTGATGTATGTATGTATTCTGATGTGGCCTGGCGGGCAGTTCTGGCTGCCTTCCTCCCACCTGCACTAAAACGGGCCCCATCCTTGATTACGAAGCTCAAGCCCCACCTTCTCAAGGGGATCCCAGTGAATTCCTCCAGGACTCAACAGTGAATCAGCCTCCATGCTTGTGGGTTAGCTGGCTGCTTCCGTGGGTGGTTCTTGTCTTACGAGTCACTTATCAGCCTACATCTCGTCCTCCAAGTCTCACACTCCCCGGGGCACACAGGAGACAGCCAGGAAGGAGCTGTCGAACAAACGGACATACCTGTGCATTACACCTTTGGCCTTCCACACACACACCAGGGTGTATTATATGGCATTTGTCACTGGCTTCTTCTTCCCCTGTTGGGATCTGAGTGTCATTTTCCAGCAGGCTTGTTCCATTCCCACAGCCAACCTTGGGAGACCCACTTCCCACGTTGCAGCAGTGCAAGACTGTTACTTGACGTTGACTCAAGTTTCCATTAGTTTCCTAGTCGGCCTGAGAGGCAGGCCTCCTGCTGAGTCATACTGACCAGCTGTCTGTGGTAACCAATGCTGAGTAATGGTTCAAATGGTAACCAGCATTAGCAAATAATTCCTGTGATAATTGCAGTCTAATTTGTGTGTGTGCACATGAATTAGCATGCATCTGTATGCCATTAGCACTCTGAATTATCTCCTGAGCGGCGCTTGCCTCAGGCCCTGTGGACGAAGCCAACAGTGAGTGGATCTAGAGCTCATTCTCTTCTAAGAACAAAGGACAGAAAATGGAGTTTTAAGGAAGGGTAAGAGTTTGCCTCAAGCCCACTCTGTGGACTGTGGACTCTCTGTGTGAGTGGAACCTCTGGCCCTCGCAAGGCAGGGAGGCAGAGTAAGTCAGAAGGACCAGGTCTCATCACTGATAGTTGTTGGCCCAGACGAGGTCCTCAGTGGCAGCCGCCTGGGGTCTCTGACGTAGAACTGAGGGCAAGTCAGGAGGCCCTGGCAGCGTAAGAGCTGGACTGATAGCTGGGCTATGGAAAGGAACGCGTTCCACTTTAAATGTATTTGAAGAAGTCCTTATGAAAAAGGAGGGATCTCCTCCTGACTTGAGTTTTCATATCATGGACTTACTGAGAGCAGAAATTACGGGTGTTAAGGTCTCTACCTGGACCCACTTATGTTCAGACATGGCAAGTCCTGGGCAGTGGTGATGCTTAGGAAAATTCCTGAAGGAACACTGGTGACATCTGGGTCAGTTCCTTCTACTCCATCTCCCTTGCTCACTGCTGCCTGTCCATTTACAATTTGAACTACTGGGTTTTAGTAAGAAGAACCTGGAAATTGTTATTTGATCTTCCTTCTGGTTTTCTGAAACGTCCTTCAATATGACAAATCACGCCTCCAGCCCCGCCTTCCAAGGACCTGTGTGTTTAAAAGACTGTGTCCCCACAAAAAACACCCAGCCCAGCACAGCGTTCCTAAGTTGGTGTTAGGGACTGAATGTGTCCACGGGTGATCAGGATTAATCGGGGTGTACCAGCTGCAGGCAAGGACAGCCTTGTATGAGCGCCAACACCCCCACCAGTCCCTGAGGGGTACAAAGGCCCACAAGCCGGTGCTGACAAAGATAGTCAGGAGTCCTCCTTCCAGGTTCTGAGGGCAAGGTCACATGGCCCCTGGGGCCCAGAGTAGGATTCACACGTGACACAAACGCCCTGCTTCTGTCCGGTCCTCACTCTCCCACTACCAGGATGTGCAGGAGTTCTATAAACATGCAGGAATATGGAAGCATTAGGTCTCCATGCTAAGGAGAGCATGTAGACTGAATGTCATCAGATCTTACTGAGCCAGCGGCGAAGAGAACCCAGGCACCTGGCTGGACGTTCAAGAGCTCTGAGCAAAGATCGGAGAGTTGCTTATATAGACTGTTAGCTCTGGGAAGGAGAGAACTCAGAGCATGTTGGCTTTAGAGAGGGAACTGAGTCTAGGCATTGAGCCAGCGTCATGGGGAGACACGGAGACCAGAGGGAATGATATGGAGCCGAAACTTGGTAGACGTCTTGGAGAGAATTCGAAACCCGTAAGTGCAAGAAAACACTTCAAAACCCGAGAGTGTGGGCACATGTTCTTAAAAATTCACCAAGAAGCAGATAATCCAGGCGTAGGAAATAGAATCAGAAAGTGTCCCAGGCTGTATCATCAGTGCTGAACCCTGCAAGCAATGTCAGACTTGCAAATAGCCCCAGGTTCTCTGACCAAGAGGAACTTTGCAAGCAATGACGTTTCTGCAAGTAGAGCCAAGCTCTGCAGACAGCAGTAAGCTTTGTGGCCACTGATGAGCTCAGCTTATGAAGCCAGCATCTGCTAAAGACAATAAGACAGTACCTGGTTCTAAAGCTGGTGAACAACTCTGCAAGCGAGAACTGACTCTGCAAACCCTAGCTCTACAAACTGCTGTGGGTTCTGCAAACTTCCGTGAGCTTTGCAAGCGATGTCAGGCTCCGCAAACCCCAAGGAACTTTCCAGGTGGAAGCCAACTTTGTGGCTATTAATGAGCTCTGCATGCAAGGCCTGGTTCTGCTAACAACAGACTCTACAAACAGCAACAGGCTCTAAAGCCAGTGACGAGACCTTCCGGAAATGGCTGACTCTACAAGCAGCAGTAGGCTGTGCAGATATCAACTGGCAGAGCTGAGCTCTGTAAGTAATAACAGAGGTGCTGCGAACTGCATCAAGGTCTCCCATGTCTTGGTCTCCAGAAATAGCAGGCTGAAGAAAGCTCTATCCATGCCACAAGAGCTCTATCAAACCTAGTCCTGCAGTGTTTCTTCCATGTGGGCCTCTGGGGGATGATAGGGTCCTCTCTCCAGCAACACTTGGGTGGCTAGTCTCCTCCATGAAGAAGTCTCCTCTAGTGGTGCATCCCTTTTAGAGCAAAGAACTCTCCCAGATGTGGGAGTTGCAGTATATGCACTTTGAAAACTCAGAGGTGGTGCCAGGGATGGGTGTCAAGGTAGCCAAAGCAGATGCTTAGATATGCACACCCGTGGGAAAGAAGCTAGACCCTAATGGAAGGAAAAGCTGCCTGGGACAGAGAAGCCTCGGCCATGGGCACAGAAAGAGGCCACCCCTATTCTGTGATCTTAGTGGCCACTGGGAAGGACTCTTGACCAAAAGAATCCTGCTGCCTAGCCAATCGCTGTTGCTGAAATCCCACCATTAGAGCTTACGCTGTTCAAGTTAAAGCGCAAACCTTGTTGAAATGAAATTAGCACCCACCCACTCTCCCAACACCGTCAGCCCGCAGCCTCAGTGTGAATCATCTCATCATGTCCTCTCCCTGGTGATAGACGTCCAAGAGCAGCGTCGGAAGGTGTGTGGGAGCGGCGCACGCCTGGATCCTTGGAACGTCTATGATGCCCGTGAGGGCTGGGCAGGAGTGGCGGGATCGGAGCAAGAAGACAACTCATGGGTCAGGCTTGAAAGCGGAAGAGTCCAAGTTCACAATCCTGCCAGGCCAGAGTCTCAGGAAAGCTGAGATCAGAGAGTGGAATGGCCTTCTTGGCGTCTCCCAGGTCTGTGGGTGCTAAGTAGGAAAAAGAAAGGAGGGGGGGAGGGGGAGCTGGGAATGGTCTTCTGGCTGCAGGATGTGAGGTCTGCTCCCAAGCCGAGCTCCCAGACATTGTCAATAGCAGGAAGCCTTGCTCGGTTAATTAATGAGTTATTCAGGCTGACCCTTGATCTCTGGAGCAAATCAAGGGCTTTGTGTGCCTCCTATTAACTCCCTGGATTTGCTCAGCAGCTGCCTGGGAGGTGGGTTGGTGAAGCCTCCTCCACCCCCCCCTCCTCTCTCCGAGCTCCGCTCACACCCAGAGATCTAACAGGACACTCAGCCATAGGTCTCAGGGTGCCCCTGGAGGAGGCTTTCAGGAGGGGACGCCCCTCAGAAGAGGAGGAAGACCAAGCACATTCAGCACTGGCCCAGGATGCAGATAGGGGCCACCACTAGCCATCTGCTGGAGGCAGCACCACACCAAAGCAGGCTATAGAGGTAACAGCAGCACATAAAGCCAGCTCCTTAGCCCTTAAGGAAAGCCACAGATACCCAGAGGCCCTCCCAGTCCCAAGGAGACAGCCCGGCTTCTGCAAGCATCCAGCAATAGAGCCAGCCTCTTTCCACTCAAACTGTACCTTTGGGGCGGGGGCAGGTCTCAAAAGCTCTCTCAGAAGAGATGCCACCCCAGGAGAGATGCTTCCAAGAAGGGCCTGGGAGAGGGAGACCGGTGAGCCAGTTTCACTCTGCAAGCCTCTGAGGATGGGTCACTGTCTCATCCAAGGATGAGGAAAGGAATGGAGAAATGGGATGAAGGCTGCATCCCCAAACATGGAACCCTGGACCTGGAGGAGAGTCCCAAGGCCCGGTCTCAGGCCCTGCCCCTTGCCTGGTGGAAGTGATTGCTGGACGGGCAGCCCAGAGAGGAAGTAGGAGTCTCCACCTCCCACCTGGGCATCACTGTGGTTCATCAGGAATGGGCCCCAGTGTGAACATCCACAGGAGGGCACAGTCCTGGTTCTGCTATTCATGGCCGCATGTCACCTGATCACCCAGGCCTCAGTTTCCCCAGCTGTAAATGGGGGCTAAGTAGACCCCCCCCCGGGCTTCCCTGGTGGTGCAGTGGTTAGGAATCCTCCTGCCAATGCAGGGGACATGGGTTCGAGCCCTGGTCCGGGAAGATCCTACATGCCACGGAGTAACTAAGCACATGCGCCACAACTACTGAGCCTGCGCTCTAGAGCCCACGTGCCACAACTACTGAGCCCATGTGCCACAACTACTGAAGCCCGCCTGCCTAGAGCCCATGCTCCACAACAAGAGAAGCCACCTCAATGAGAAGTCCGCATCAAAGAGTAGCCCCTGCTCTCCGCAACTAGAGAAAGCCCGCGCACAGCAACGAATACCCAATGCAGCTAAAAAAATAAAATAAATAAATTTTTTTAAAAAGAAGAAGGAGACCCTCCCTGCCTTTGACCCAAGAGAATCCAATCAGAAGATGGCAGTAGAAGCCCTTTGGCAAGATATGGCCCTGTAGGTAAGAAAGTCAAGTTAATCAAGGAGCTGGGTGGCCCTGAGCCCTTTGATTAAGGTTCCTTTAGCAACTGTGTGCTGTCAGAGTGCAGGGCTGAAAAGGGCAGGACAAGGCAGGCTGCTAACCCAGGGCCCGCACACAGAGAGGCAGAGCCCCAGCCCCTCAGTCCACCCAGGGAGGGTGGGGCCTGGGCTGGAGGAAGAAGGCCGGTCCTGTCAACAAACCAGCACCAGCTTGGAGTCTTTGTGGAAGAAGAAGGTGAAATGGCCTGGGCTGGGAGGCCAGGAGAACGGGGAGTGAGACGGACAAAGTGCCGGCCAGAGTAGGGGGAAGCCAGAAAGAAGGTCTGAGTGGGCTGGGCCCACCCCTGCCCAGGCCTGCCCAACTCCCTTCTTGAGTTCTTACCAAGAACCATGATGGAGGGTGAGTTTCAGGACACAGAGATGGGGATGAGGCCTCAGAAGGGAAGGGAAAGACCGAGGTAGCTCCCCTGGAGAAGGATGAGAGGCCCAGGGAAAGCTTGAGCTCAGAAAAGCCTCAGGGAAGGTGGACAGCTAAAGAGGAAGGTGCTGGCACAGAAGCAGGCTGGAGGCCCGGGGTCCCCTCTGCCACAGGTGCCAAGGGTGGTTCCAGACACTCCACAGGCCTTCAGGATGAGAGCAGAAGCCTCAGGACCCAGAATCAGCCACAAGAGGGAACAAGATGTCCAGCCCTTGGGGAGTTTCTGGTCTGGTGGGGGAGACAGACCAAGAGGAAGGAAGGAAGCCACAAGAGCCAGCAGTGGAGAACCCTCCTATCCCCCCATGGGGTCAAGGGAGGCCTCCCCACAGAGCCCTGGGGAGGTGGGGCGGCCTTTCCCAGTTAAGTTTTGGATCAGCCCTTCTCTGAGGATGCCCCACGACCCTATGACCTGAGATCCTGTGTCTCTCAAGTCTGGGTCTGTGCAAGGATCACCATCTCTCCTCCATCGTCATAACATAGTTGCAAATTCTGAGACTCTGCACAGCCCTGATTCCCTGAGATCGGGGCAGAAGCACTCTGGGCTCAGTGCTTCTGCCCCTGTTCCTCAGGTTTTGAAAGGGAGGGGTTCTCGGCCCTTGAGGAGGCCCAGCCCCCACGCTCGTTCCTTCTCAGCCAGGAGAGTGACACTGAGGACAGCCCACGGGTGGCCCCAGCTTCTGGCTGTGTTTTCCCAGAAGGATAAGGAAACACCAGGATGAAGGGCAAGTGGATCCATGAATAACTCTTGGAACTGAGGAGGAAGAGGTAGAGGAGATGGGGGGAAGGGAAAAGAATAGGTAGAGAAGTTTGTTTGTTTGTGCGATACGCGGGCCTCTCACTGTTGCGGCCTCTCCTGTTGCGGAGCACAGGCTCCGGACGCGCAGGCTCAGCGGCCATGGCTCACGGGCCTAGCTGCTCCGCGGCATGTGGGATCTTCCTGGACCGGGGCACGAACCCATGTCCCCTGCATCGGCAGGCGGACTCTCAACCACTGCGCCACCAGGGAAGCCGTAGAGAAGTTTTTAAAAGAGGGAATCTCACTCACAAGCACCTTTGGAACAAATTAAGTCCTAAGCCTTAAGACAAAAGAAGGGAGGATTCATTTTTGCCCAGATCCCAGCTGCTGTGTACCAGGTACACTTCATCCTTTGGAGGGTGTGAGAAGGTAGCTTGAGAAATCCACCACCTCCCATCCACTCCTCCCGCCTCTAAATGCTTTAAATCCATCAAACTAAATGAAAGCAACTGCTGTTTTAAGGAAATAAAAGGCTCTCATATTTAAAAGCCCAGAGATTTTGAGTGGAGAGGGAGAGAAATATATACGAATGTAGATTTTTTTTTTTCTCCCGAAGTACCACTTAGTAATGCAAACCCTGGGTATCCTGGAGAACGCTCTCACCAGCAGGGGTGGAATGGGACATAGGCCCTGTAGGGACCGACACCAGTGGTGGGTGCCTGTGTCCTCCCAGTGTGGCCGTAGCAAGGAAGGGGGTCAATGGCTATTAGTTAACTGATGGCTGCTTTCCTCCTTAGGGTTCTTAGCACAGCCAGAGCCTGTTTCATGAGCCTGGTGAAATGGGAGGGGCTCACTGTCCTGAGACTGTTAAGGGTGCAGGAAGGAGACCAGCAAAGACCTGCTGTTCCTTGTGCAGCCAGGAAAGGCCACTGGGGAGTCAGGTGGTCTGCCTGGGACCGTTTGCATAGAGCAAGCCCCTGGGCTCCCGGGCTCCCCTGCAGCCACTTCGCCTGCCTCCTGCCACCACGTCCAGCTGTGGTCGGGTTCTGGCACCTGCCAGCACCTTTCACAGTGAGAGGCTGCTTTCTGCCCAGTGGATTTCCTCTTTTGCTTCCTAGCCAACAGATCTTTACAGAGTTGTTTCCAGTTTCTGTTTTGTTTCATTTTGTTTTTGTGTGAATTATAACCTCCCCTTTCCTAATATGATTGGTTTGTCGGAGGCAAGTAAATTGGCTTTTGGCTAGAAAAACAGATGAATAGAGAGAAAAGCATGGGGTGGGGGTGGGGGGCATGATGTGAGGCTGGCTTATTAGACAGCTGCCTTCCAAGGGCTCCCCGTCCAACTGCAGGCAAGGCCCAAGGTCAGCCTGAGTTAGACCAGACAGGGGGTGGAAGAAGGACAGGAGGGGGAAAATCAGCCCCTGCCTTTGGCGAGTCTATGATTCCTAGGGAAATAAGCTTCTCTATTTTGCCTTATTAATCATCAGGAGAAAAGGTGAGACGGAGGCTCCTCCAGGCATTTTCTTTCAATGACTACCCCTGTCCCCAAGCTGCCATCCATCCAGTGACATCCAGTGCCTGAGGGACCCTCAGTGGTCCGTGTGCGTCCTACCCTCAGCCTGATCGTCACCCTGTGCTGGCCGACCTCCTCCATATCAGTCACCCTACACTGTCCCTCCTCCGTGCTGCTGCCCCAAGGATCCCTCCACCTGAAATGATCTCTCCATCCAGGTATTTCCCAGTTCAAGTGTCAGCCCTTTGTCTTCAATGCTATAGCCCTTAGAGTCTGGAAAGCACGTCCAAGGCCACGTGAAGGGCTCTGGCGGGGACTGCTTCTCCTCCAGAGAACGGCACACAGTACCTCGACCTGGAATCCCCTCCCCACGGCCCCGAGGGCTGACTGGGGCTTAGTTAGAGTAAGAGTGTTGAGCTGAGGGTTAGGGAGTACCCCAGACACGTAGTCTGTTTTCTGTGGACGCCCCTTGGTGTTCATCCAGCAAATAGCAATAGCACATGGCATGAAGGTGGTCGGTTTAGTAAAATGAGTCAGTAGGAGGTGCTGGCAACTGAGACCAAAAAGGAATATTATTTCTATAGTCAGAGTAAAGGAGGAAGAGCAGTCCAGGTAGAGGAAGCCTCAAGGTCAATGGCCAGGTGTAGGAAGAGTGTTCAGGAAACAGGAAGGGTATTCGAGGGGAGGTTGGGCCCGGCCTCCTCTGGAGCACCTGGACCGGCCTGGAGGCAGCGTGACTCTGCAGGCCGGAGGGGGCTTGCGCAGACCGGTGATGTGCCGGCCCCGTCTCAGACTCACTCTGTCTGTGGAGACTAGGAAGGGATGGGAGGCAGTGGGGACCTGGCTTGCGACTGTGTTGGAGTCCCAGCTGTACAGAAGCGAAGGAGATGAATTCTGTAGCCAATTTCAGGGGAGAGATAAGGGAAGTCAGGGTGAGACCCCAAGTCAAGACAAGTATTAGTCTTCCACTCCCTTACTTACTTAGCAAATATTAATGGAAAACCTACTAATGTGGGGTCTGAGAGAGAAAGGATGTTCTGAAAGCAGTGTCCAATGAACTTGGGGTTAACGGCGGGGCAGGCGCTTGGATGGTGGGGCACCATTGACAGAGACCGTCATGCAGAAAGCCTTCTCTGCTTCCAGTGCCACGCAGGTGACCTTTTAGACCCTCACACCTGTGGCCTTACTGCAGGCAGGAGGCGCTGGGCCCTAGAGCCTCCCAGCCTGTGGGAAACAACTCACCAAAGGCTGGACCAGGACAGACACGGTCTCTGGGTCCACCTCAGGGTGCCACACACACGGCCACCAAGAGCCAAGTGCCCTTGGTTAGGCAGGTGACACGTTTCCCATTTGTGTGCAATTCACAGTGCTGACCTCAGGACTGGCCATGGCGAGTGTGGAGTTCTACCCACAGCCCCTGGCACGTGGCCGCCGCTTAATAAGCAGTAGCTGTCACTACTCCCACTGCTATGATTACTATTATTAGACCCCCAAGCGGGACTAAGGGTGGTGCGCATTCAACTGCCACCATCGCTGGTGGAGAGCAGGGCCACCAAAGATGCTCCGTCCCAGGGGAACTTGGCCGGCATCCCCCGGGCTCACCTGCTGGCCGGTGCGCAGGGAGTACATGCCACCCAGGGAAGAGGCCAGTGGCAGCCAGGCAGAGTCCTGGGTTCTGTCATAGGCTAGAGGGTGCAGCCTTCCCTGCTGGCGCGCCTCGCAAGAGGAGGGCTCAAAGACTGAGGCAGGCGGGTAAACAGAAGGTGCTGGGACACCCCCCACCTCCAGGTCGGCCTGGAGGAAGCGGGTCTGTGGAGGCACATGAGGTCCAGGGTACCGGAACCCCACTCCGTCGCAGGTTCCGCGAAATTAGGGCTATAGCTGGGTACCCGGAGGGAGAAGTGGTGATGGTGGGGGAACAGAGGCAGCAGCGGGCCTTCTGGGGCTGAGCAGAGCCGTCCCACTTCTCGCCTCATGGCTCCTCAGGGTGTGCTGACTGGGGTGCTAAGTACGCTGTCCTCCCCAAGACCCCTGTCAGGAGCCACTGAGCTGCGAACACACCCTCTAATGTGGCCCAGCTTGGATTCCAAGGGAGGGTCCCATGGTGAGGAGCGTAAAAAGAGGTGGGCAAGGGGCTTCCCAGGTGGCGCAGTGGTTGAGAGTCCGCCTGCCGATGCAGGGGACACGGGTTCGTGCTCCGGTCCGGGAAGATCCCACATGCCGTGGAACAGCTGGGCCCGTGAGCCATGGCCGCTGAGCCTGCACGTCCGGAGCCTGTGCTCCGCAATGGGAGAGGCCACAGCAGTGAGAGGCTCGCGTACCGCAAAACAAAACAAAACAAAAAAAGAGGCGGGCAAGACCTCACGCGTGCACACACAGCAAGCATGCACACACCGCCCCACCTCCCTGTATGGGGCTGACATTCCTGGATTACAGGGGGCCCCGCTGGGCCCTCAGGCACCAGAAGGCACATCCCCCCAGCGTTTCTTCAGTGTCCCTCTCCTCCTGAGGTGCCCAGTGGGGTCACCATCCTTCCTCCTTCTGCAGCGGGGCTGGGGCAGCCTGATTCTGTGACTGCCCCTCTGCAGAACTGTGCCACCCTAGAAAGGGTCTTTGGGCCCCCCTCTGCAGTGCCCACCACCTCCCTGTGCCCAGGGCTCCTTCAGATGGAAACTGCAATGAAAGGGCCGTTTGCGTTGACAAGACTCCTACACTCACCGTGGGTGTGTCTGTGGCAGGTCCACAGGTGAGGGGATGGGGCCCAGAGCACAGAGCTCTGATACGGATCCCCTCCTTCCCACCCTTAAAACCAGGGCCTAGGCTGTGACAGAGGAATGCTTTGTCCCTGGCCAGGAGCATGTGCGTTATCACACTGGACCCCGGAATGTCCTGAGGAGTGACAGAGACAGGTGTGGGGGAGGAGTAAGGCACTTGGGGCAGCCTCACCTCCCTGCCAGGGTGCCTCCTGGGGTCAGCAAGGCTCTGCAGCCCGGAGGCCCCAGCAGGGAGATTGGGAGGGCAACATTCCAGCCACGGAGATCATCAGGGATCGCCATGGCAACAGGGGTGCAATTAAGGCCCGTTTCAGCTGGGAGCAGCTGTGTGCACTTTATCTGTCTTGAATAAGGAGTAGAGAAAAAACCTGGGGAGGGAAAGGGGGTGGGGAGGCAGACGGGAGGGAAATCGCAGTCCTTTGCAGGCCTCTTCCTGTTCTGAGAGAAAGAGGAGAGGGGACGGGAGGAGAGAGGGAGGGAGAGAGAGAGATGGAGACCAAAAGAGACAGAGCCAGACAGAGAAGGAAGCACCGCAGGGAAACTGAGAGACTGCAGGCGCCACAGACACGGGACGGAGAGCCCTAGAGAGAGACAGAGACAGAGAGAGACATCCCACAGATGCGCACACAGACTCACAGACTCGCTCAGGAACACAGACACAGGCACGAGAGGGAAGAGAGAGAGGGAGAATGACCTCCTAACAGAGAAAGGAACAGACACAGGGCCAGAACCTCCACGCCCCCTCCCCCTTTCTTATAGGGGAATGTTTTCCAGCCAGAGTGGGGCCTCTTGGCTTCCCCTTCCTCCTGACACACACATCCACTCATCCAGCCTCTGAGCCTTTGCTCCTCTCTTGCCCTGGCCTGGCCACTCCAAAGGCCTACACTCCTTGGGTTCCTCCTCCAGGAAGCCCTCGTGCCTTCCCCAAGACTCCCTCTGCAGGCAGAGACTTCAGCTCCCCTTCTGGCCCAGGTTTCCCTGCCAGGGGGCAGGCACAGAGTCCTGCTCAGGACCTGCGTGTGGGGGAAGGAATAGTGGGCAGAGAAAGAGCCTCACATTAATAAGGGACACATCTTGAGGTTAAGAATTCAGAGTCTTATTTCATCCCCTCCTGGCTGGGCCACAGATTCCATGTTTTGTCTTTGTATCACCCTTTGGCAAAGGCATCTCCGCTCTCCTGCCTGGCTGGGGAAAAGACGGGGCCATGAATGCAGGAGCGGCCCTGTGTGAGGAGGCTTGGCTCGGGAGGGTGAACTGAGACACTCTTGTGACATACTTCATTCCACAGGCTGCAGATGGCTCTTCCCCCAGCTGGCCCCCACTCCTGCCTCAGAGCCTTTGCACTTGCTATGCCCTCTGCCTGGAACACTCTTCTTCCACATGCTCACTTGGTTCTTTCCCTCATTTCCTTCAGGTTTCTTCTCCAATGTCACCTTATCAGAGAGATCGTCCCTGGCCATTCAATATAAAAGAGCTGTCCCCTGGCCCCAGGGCCCACATCCTCTCCCCGTTACTCTGCTCCGCTGTTTTCCTCCCCACCCAGCCTATCGCATCCTGACCTGCGTGCTGGTCTCCCTCCGCTAGACTGTGTGCTTCATGGGGCAGGGGCCTTGTTCTCTGCTCTATCCCAGGATCCTGGAACAGGACCTGCCACACAGTGTCGAGGAGCCACTCAGTAAACCCTTCACAGCAGTGGCTGATGGCAGCATTTCTCCCACCCACTTGGAGTCACGCGGGCGGCCTCATAGCAGAGTCGAGATTGAGCTCCCAGTGCCTTGACGTCCCTTCCCCTGGGTTCCACGTAGTCACAGCCCACCCTCTCCCTTTCCTTGTCTTCATGGGCCTGCTGTCCAGGCCACATTGATCTGCTCACTGGTGCTCAGAGGTAACCCATGCTTCCCCACGTCCTGGGATAATGTCCTTCCTCTTCTCTCACGACCTGAATGTCACCAGCCCAAAGGGGTTCAGGTGTCCCCTTCTCCCTGGAGCCCTGCCCTCCTCCAGCCCCAGAGCCCCGCCTTTCCCGCGGACACCTAGGCTCCCGGCCCAGGTGAGGAGCTGTGGTTGGTGGGCTGCGTCTGTTACTGGCCAGCTGTGACCGAGCAAGTCACCTCATCTCCCTGACTTTGTTTCTTGGCTGCAAGTCGGAGGGGTGCAACTCCACCAATAAGGACTCCCGCTCAGAGAGACCCCCTGGGGTCTTATGCCTGTACCGTGCCGGCATCGAGCGGCTGGTGGTTCCACGTCTGGGTGACTGCCTGGGGGCCGAAGCTTGTTGTCTGAGAGGTGGGCAGGGTAGCGTCTGCTGGGCTGTATCGTGGGAAGATGGCCGCGCACATCCTGAAGAGCTGGGACCAGGCATCCTGCTGCGCGTTCACCCCTACGGAGGCAGGCCACTGGGGCTGGGCGCTCCTTGGGAAGTGCACGGAGAGGCTGGAGAAAGGGCAGGCTGAGGCTGCCAGGCCCACTTGGGCGGTGG
Organism: Delphinus delphis; assembly: GCF_949987515.2. NCBI lineage: Eukaryota > Metazoa > Chordata > Mammalia > Artiodactyla > Delphinidae > Delphinus > Delphinus delphis. The sequence goes on along the minus strand of NC_082695.1, from coordinate 51,772,279 downwards.
GGTGGCCGCATCTATTCCTGGCAGTGCCCTTGAAGGCGGTCAGAGCGGCTCGCAGCAGTTCCCACCAGCTTCCCAGATGCTGGAGCACGGCTGGAGGCCATTGCCCGTTCTGGAGCCCACGCAGAAGAGGAAGGGCGCAGGGGTGGCTGCCACTCCCGACCCCACTAGCCAGCAAAGGCCTCTTAACTGGGCACCCCCTGAGTGAGCGCTGAGAGCAGAGTTGGGAAAAGAAGGAAACCCTCCTGGGGAAACAATGCAGGGCCACATGGGAGGCAGGCCTAGCCAGGGGCTTCAGCCGTGGAGGGGCTGCGCCAGTCAGAGAGGCTTAGGGGGAGGCGGGGGGAGCCTTGCCCCCTTCTCCGCACAAGGCCCTGTGACCTCCCAGAGGAGACATAAAGGGTCCTCTAGACCTGCCCAGACCTCAGGCTCCCATCCTCATCACGGCCTTGAGGCCTCTGGTGAGAGGACGCTCGTTCCCCACAGTTCGAGGCGGGAAGCAGATGTGTGGTGATGCCACAGAGATCCTGAAGTTATCTACTGACTCTGCCAGCTTCTGCACAACTGGCGTTTCAACCGCCTCACGGCTCCAGCTAGTTTTAAGGTGGGAGGGTGTCCCTGAGAAGACACGTTCCTGTCAGCAGAATGGGGGCCGGGGGCCCAGGGACCCTAGAGGGGACGTGGAGCTGCCTGTGTGGGGAGGTGAGGGGGACGCACACCCAGGGGTGCTGGCCGTCGGCGTGCTCACTTGGGGTGCTCAGTCAGCTCGCGTGGCATGCATGAGCAGGGGTGGCACGAGGGGCTGAATACGTGAGTGTGCCCCAGAAAATACAGACAATCAACAAGTCGGGAACACTGGTCCGAACCTGAAATGGAGTAGATGCAAATCAGAAGAGAAGGTCAAAGTCCAGAGGAGTGGAGGGTGCAGATACCACCGCCTGCCCCCCGGACCTCGCAGGGCATGCAGCTGAGCTTCAAAGAGGGTTCTGTGCCTTCCTGTGGCCAAGGATGTGCAGGGGGGGCCAGGGCTGCTCAGGGGCCCCTGAGGCTGGGGGACAAGCTGCCCAGGGAGGAAAACAAAAGCAGTTACCTGCATTCAGCTACTGGAGAAGAAGGCCCAGGTGGGGACAATAGGGCCTACAGGGAGTCCCAGACACAGGGAAGCTGGGGTCTGTCCCAGCTCTGACAGTCAGGGCGGGGGACTGCAGGCGAGTCGCTCTCTTTCCCTGGGCAGTGTCTGTAGCAACAGCTGGGGACACTCAGCCCCAACCTGGCTGCCTCCCAGGGCTGCTGAGAGATGCAGTGAGAAAACGCACACAAGGCCCTTCATAAACCTGGACCGTGAGGGTGAGGATTATAATCAGGGTGAATCCTCTCTGTGGCACACCAGGGCACCTGTGAACTGAGATTCCGCATGTCTGGTGAGGGGCTCCTGGGCTCTGGGGCCCGTTGGCAGCTGGCTGCACAGGCAGCCCCCCGTGTCATGTCATTAGCCTCCCGAGAATGGGACCCCACCTTTTTGAGACTGAATCTTGTATTTTACTCCACTGCTAGTGCCAGGGCAGAATTCCACTGTTTCCTCACTTCTGCAACCGATCACACCCTGCTGGATCACTGATTATACTGAGGGAATGCTTAGTGGTGAATGAGTGAGTGAGTGAGAGGCGCTTGTGTACTCACCATGCTCCTCCTCTTTGGTGGAAGCTCCTTTGAGGGGAAAAGAAAGTCTGATGGGTCTTGTGCTGATCACAGTTTCTGCAGAGAAAACGCTCAGAGGTGTTGAACTGAATTACTTTTGCCCCTCCTCACCAGCAACCCCGCGTCCTCCCCACGAGTGGTCTAAGTGCAGCAGAGGAACAGCACCTGGAATCCCCCTGAAAACAGGCTCAGGGGTTTGGGGAGTGGGGATGGAGCTAAGGAGTAGGGAGAGAGGAGGGGTGAGAAGCCAAAGCAATGATGCTAGTGATTAAGGAAATGTCAGTGCATATGTACTGCGCGCTTGCTCTGTGCCAGGAACTGTGCCGAGACAGCACATGCATTCTCATCTGATCATCCACTTTGGGGGCTGGGACCATTTTATAGGTGAGGAAACTGTCACCAAAAGGTTACACAGCTCTTAAGTGGCAGAGCTGGGACTCAGACCCAACCCCATGGGAGCAGCGGCCCGAGGCTGCTCTGCCCTCCTTCACACAGGGAGCCTGGTGCCGGGCACCCACACACGGCCTCACTGGGGAGCAACAAGAGATTTTCTCTTCCAGTTCTAACTGCCTCCTTGTCCACATCCCCCCAGGGGAGGGGGGTGTGTGGACCCTGGAGGGCTGGCTTCAGTCATCCAGGCCTGGCCTGGCCCCTCCAGACTGGGGCTGTGCAAGGGGAAGGTGGACAGGAGCCACCCAGCCCACTGAGCTCTCGCTGGCCGGGACACACACACAGACACACACACACACACACACACACAGACACACCCACACACACACAGACACACACACACACAGACACACACACACACACACACACACACACCAGTCCAGCCCACTGGGACAGACCCTCACAGCCCAGCTTGGTCTCCTCCTGGTGAGGCAAACCTTCCATGTTTGGAAACTTCTCTGGAGCAGCGAGCAAGCGTGAGGGGAAGTGGTGCTAGAAAGTCGCAGGTCAGAGCCTCCCTTTCCCTTTCTATAAAGTGGAGATATTAATACATGCCTTGAGGTGGGTATTTATGAGGGTAAAAGCTGGCATACATGTGGGCCTGGCTCAGACTCTCAAAGGGTAGGCAATAATGAGGAGGAGAACGGGGGGTGGGGGATGGTGACGTGGTGACAGTCGAACAGACCACATGAAACTTGCAGGCGTCCCTGCTGCCCTGTGTCTTCTTCAGCAAACATCCTCTTTCAGCTTCTCGGGGGAAGCTCTGTGGAAGATAACGAAATAAATCAGACTCGTCCCTCCCTTTTCTTCCTTCTTTCCAGATTCTTGTCAGTGTGTCTGTCCCCCTGCCTGTTTCTCTGTCCCCCTGCCCCCCTCTCTGCCTCTGTCCCCCTGTGTCTGTCACCCCGTCGCAGGTCTGTGTATGGGCCTCTCTCTCTCTGCCCCCGCCCACTCTCTCCTTTGCTTAATCATCTTAATCATTGTGTCCTTGTAACTCAGCCCTGGCTGTCTGGCCGTAGCAGCACCCCACGAGGTGACGACGCTGAGTTACACACACGCACTTGGATGCTAGCGCTGACTGCCAGCCCCCAGACCCCTCTTCAGCAGGCCCCAAGCCCTCCTCAGGGACTCAGCCTCCCCAGACACTGATGAACCCTTCCTGGCTCTATTTCTGTTCCCGGGGGGAGGAATGGAGGGGGCAAACCCCTGTCACGCTCCCTGGGGCAGGACAGCTAGCTGGGGCTCAGACCAGCCCCTGGGGCCTCAGTCTCAGGGGTCTGAAGCGGGGGAGGTAAGGAGGCTGTGTCATCCTAGAGTCTCACCCACCCTTTCTCAGCCTCAGACGGCCACCTAAGTCAGCCAGCTGGGAGCTGCTGGAGGCTCCCAGGCCCCACCCTCAGGCTTACTGCATTTTTAGCAAGCGCACCAATGTTAGAATTACGCGGGCCCTGGGACGGGCCCCAGCCCAGGCCTGTGCACCCGAATGAAGCCTGGCGGGCTGTGTGTGCCCACTGCAGACCCGCCCCAGCGCATCCCACTCACAGGCTGTTCCAACAGCGCCCTCTCCTGGAAACTCCCTCTATTTTTTGGAGAGTCAGACTCTGCTTGCTTTGGGGGACCATACCTGGTGTCTCTGAGAAACTCTCTGCGGAGACAAGTCAGGGAAGGCTGAAGGGGCGGGGCCTCATCTGCAGCCTGTGGGCCAGGACACCCCCTTCCCAGCAAGCCAGGGGTGCGGAAACTGCTGCTTCAAACCCTGCACTTCCTACTTCCTCCTCTCTCTCCTCCGATACTTCAGGGTGTGTGTGTACACGTGTGTGTGTGTGTGTGTGTGTGTGTGTGTGTGTGTGTGTGTGTGTGTGTGAGAGAGAGAGAGAGAGAGAGAGTTTCTTCTGGAGAAGGGCAGCTTTGTTTATTTTGGCTGTAACCTTGGCTTTTGGGTAGAGCAGGGCAGTGGGACTCTTTGGAGCCTGGAGCAAAGAATTTAATATTCATAAGTGACCTCACCATAAATGGACTCCAGTGCTACAGAAGGACTCAGAGATGCTGCCCTACACCTCCCCGCGCTGTGGCCTCTCTCAGGGAGCTCGTCAACAGCTCAAGCAGCAGCTCCTGACTGACTGCCCGGCGTGTCCCCAGACCTGTCCTGGATGCTGATATCCTCCATCCCACCTGCACAGGGGGTCTGTAGGGGTGTGAGGACCCTGAGTGCAGGGTAAACACCATGGGGCTCAGGGCAGTGGGCTCAACATCTCACCCAGGCTCTCACACATAGTAGGAACTCAGGAAACAAAAGTATAATAGGTCTGGTCTAAGCACTTTATGTATATTAACTCGTTTAATTGGCACAGTGGCTCATTTCACAGATGGTGACGTTGAGGCAGGGAGAAGTTATGTAATTGGTCCCAGGTTGCACCACCAGTAAGCCACAGGGCTGGGATTCAAGGCCAGGCATTACAGATTAGGAGGAGAATCTCACGGACACACCTGACTGTGTATCATTGGGCCTATATTCAGTTACATAAACCTCTAAATTTTAGCATGTGTTTTAGGGCTCTGCGCTCAGAACACGCTCATTGAGTGTTTGTGAACTGACAGCTCGCCGGGCACTTTGTGGTGGGCAGTAAATATCTGGTAGATGAAGGTTGGATGAATTAGACCCCAAAGAGATTGAGCTTGTGAGTGTGGGCAGAGGCTCGGCCTCCATGTTGGTGACCCCCATGGGGAGGAAGGAGATGCAGAGGGCTCGGGGTCTGCTCCCCACTCTCCCAGACTCATGAATCCGGGGGCAGGGGAGCCTGGCCCCTCTTCCTGAGGGTTTTGAGGGACAGAGCTTGGCAGCCTCTCTCCAGCCATAAGGGGACTGATGCCTCATCCTCTGCTCCCCACCCACTCTAGACATCAGTGTGCTGGTATTGGGATGGGGTAGGGGCAGGGCAGGGGTGCAGTTGGGAGACCCCCTCACCTCTTTGCTAACTAACCGAGAGCCTGCCTTGTGCTTCTACCATTAACCAAGCAGAAGGATGACTCCAGTCTTTTCTTCTTCCACTTCTGTAAGCAAAGGAAGGAGAGGAAAGAAATTCCGGGAGGTCACCAGGCAGATACAGGTGAGGGCTTCACCCCCTGCAAGCCTTACAGTCTGGCACTAATCCACAGGAGACGGGGCCTCACCACCAGGTCTCACAGGGGACACAGAGGTGTCACAGAGAATCGGGGTTCTCGACCCCTGGTTAGCTCCCATTTGGGGAGACTACTCACTGGAAACAGATGTAACCCAGTGTTGGGCCACAGGTGCTCTAGGACCCTGTGTGCTGGGGGAGTCAGGGTGGGCTTATGGACCCGGTAGGATTTGGGAGCATGGAGAAGACACGAAGATAGGTGTAAAGCAGCCCAGCACATCAGGAGACAGAGAAGGCAGTGTGGCTGGTAGCAGGCACTGTGTAGGAAAGCAGGAGAGCTTAGCAGAGCAGAGAAGGGAGGTTATGCAGCCTGGCCTGGATGCCCCTTGGAGAAGCCTGAAATTCCAAGTCGCCTCCATCCCTGTGCACGTGACCCCCAGCCCTCCAGCAGCCTGTGCTACTGGCTGCCCAGCCACTTCCTAACAAACGTCCAGAGAATCACAGCACGATCTGCTTCCTGGTATTTGGAAGTGGGCCCTGTCGATGGAAAGCAGTCTGTCTGGTTTCCTTCCCCCAGAGTCACCACAGGGCCTTCTCACGTTCCTGTGTGGTTTGGGTCTAGCCCCATTCATCAGTATCTGGCACTGTGATGCCATTACCCCAGCCACACCCTCCTGTTCCTCCTGAGATATTGATGGGCCATCCCTTCTCCCTTCCTAGAGGGGCTTTTGGCCCACCCAACCATTAATTTGCAAATGGGCCATTTTCTGCTTCAAAGGAAAGATGATTTTTTTCTCCGAGATCTGCAGTTTTCTAATATTCTCAAATGACTAGCCAGAATCAATCTAAGATCAAGAGTTTTGTGCATGTGGAGTGTGGAGTCTCAATTTCCATCTTCATTTCTTCATGGCAAGACCCGGTGAGCTGGCGGATGAATGAGGGACGCGAGGGGCCCCATGGAGGCCTTGTTACCCGGTTTTTTAATTTGTTCCTTCACTCCAGCCACTTTCCTAAAGCCCCCGTGTAATTCATTCTCCCTTCCCAAGTCTGCAGGCCCAGCAGCATGTCCAGCCCTGTGCCGGGCACTGCGGGGGAGCCCATCGCGAGGAGAAGCTCCAAGAGAGAGGGCGCTATGTGATCAAGGGTCTCTGCAGCTCAGACTTGGAGATCCAGGGGGGTTGGGAGGAGAACGCCTGTGAGTTGAGGTAGTCAGGAGGGCTTCCTGAGAGAGGGGGCCTGAACTGGGCCTTAAGGAATAGAAGGTTCCCAGGGCCACACATTTAGTGCTGGACAGGGAGGGGGTCTGGCTGCCACTCCAGAAACCCTGGGCAAGTAGGTGTCCTCTTCTGTTTTTTTTGTGTTTGTTTTTTTTGTTTGTTTGTTTGTTTTTTTGCGGTACGCGGGCCTCTCACTGTTGTGGCCTCTCCCGTTGCGAAGCACAGGCTCCGGACGCGCAGGCTCAGCGGCCATGGCTCACGGGCCCAGCCGCTTCGCGGCATGTGGGATCTTCCCGGACCGGGGCACGAACCCACGTCCCCTGCATCGGCAGGCGGACCCACAGCCACTGCGCCACCAGGGAAGCCCCCCTTCTGTTTTATGTGCACCTTCTCCCAAAGAGGGTGACCTTGAGAGAGAGAAGGTGACCACAAGGCAGATGGCCTGGCTCAAGAGGATGGCCCCCTGGCTGGACTGGGCCAGTCCACCCAAACCACCCTGCTCACTGCACTCCTCCTTCCTAATTGCCCCATTACTGTAAATAATATCTCCCCATCCAAACAATTAACCTCCTGGTTTTAAAGCTCCCAGTTTGTTTTCTCTTGTTCCGAGGCCCTAACGTTGGGAAACACAAGCACAGCCAGCATCTGTCTGTGGTCTCCCTGCAACCAGCTCGGCCATTAATGCTCTTACAGCCCCCGCAGACCTGCTCCCCAGTCCCCCCGGCCCCCCGCCTTGTTTGTTCCTGCTCCTGTTGCTGGGTTCTAGGAGACAGGGAGGAGCCAGCTCCCCATATAGTGTCTGAAACCTGCAGGAAAACAGGGAGGGGGCTGGGCAACTGGAGCTGCCTCCAGGATAGTGTCTGAAACCTACAGGAAAACAGGGAGGGGGCTGGGCAACTGGCGCTTCCTCCAGGATCTGATCTGCCCTGCCCTGCAGGGCTGGGAGGAGATCTTTATTTTATTTTATTATTTTTGTTTGTTTTTTTTGTTTTGTTTTGTTTTTACATCTTTATTGGAGTATAATTGCTTTACAATGGTGTGTTAGTTTCTGCTTTATAACAAAGTGAATCAGTTATACCTATACATATGTTTCCATATCTCTTCCCTCTTGCATCTCCCTCCCTCCCACCCTCCCTATCCCACCCCTCTAGGTGGTCACAAAGCACCGAGCTGATCTCCCTGTGCTATGCGGCTGCTTCCCACTAGGTATCTATTTTACCTTTGGTAGTGTATATATGTCCATGCCACTCTCTCACTTTGTCACCCAGACGTAAAAAGAAACGAAATTGAGCTATTTGTAATGAGGTGGATGGACCTAGGGAGGAGATCTTTAAAACAAATTCCCAAGGCTTCCCTCAGTGTATGTGCCGAGTCACTGGTCCAAGGGAGGAGAGAGAAGGAAAAGATCTCAAGTCAGGAAGGGTTTAGATAGCAGCAGCGTGGTAGTAATGGTAACAACAATCGTAATATACCCACCATCTGGTATTTGTATTCTCTGCACCACTTTACAAATCATCCTCAGGTCCATCAGATCCTTTAACAAGCTCAGGAGGAGATCAGAGGAGAATTCGTATCTCCGTTTCAACAGAGAAACCTTGGCCCAGAGAGACTGCACGGTTTACCCAAGATCCTAGGAGAACAAGCAGATGGATGGCTAGTTGGGTGGGTGGGGAATCAGGTGGATGGGTATTTGGATGGGGTGAGGTAGGTGGTTAGGTAGCTGGGTAGTTAGGATGACAGAAAGACTAGATGACTTCAGCCAATAGCCATCTCTCCCTTCCTGGCCACTCAGAGCAGTAATCACCTGCCCTATAGGATGCAGTTAACTGTATTTTGAATTAAGCCAGTGCTATTCACTAATTATTCCCTGCGGGTCTCACCTCCTCCGTGGAAGGGGAAACAGCTTCTCCTCTGTCTGTTCCCTCACCTCCACGTGTGTATTTTTGGAGCTAAAACTCAGGACATCTGGTCCAATAAGGAGGATGAGCTCCTAGACGGTAGGAGACATGAAATCAGGGCTGCCCGGGACTACAAGGTGAGCTGGGTTGCTGCCCCGCTGGGCTGGGGACAAACTGGGCACCCAGCCATGGCCAGCAGGGCCCACTGGGGCTGAACGGGAGGCAAGGACATACCTGCCCTTCCTCGGCGGTTCTCCAGGATGTCCTCAGAGCTCCAGGGGGAGCGCGCAACCCAGCATCCCCCCTCTTCACCTGGTTGTCAGTTCCAGCACGTTCCCCCTCGCAGAGGCCCCCCAGCCAAGGCTGCCTGAAAAACTCCACCGGGAGCATGTACAGGACACCTTGGGTCTAATGTAACATTTAATGGCCAAATCTCAGGCCCCTGCATTAATACAGAACGATCTTACTGGTTCTAACCAGAGTCACACTGCTAATGGCTCCAGGGCTGAGCCTGGGCAAGAAGGAGGGGACGAAGGAGGCAGTGGCCACAGACACCTTGCAATGGCCTTGAGAGGTGGAGGTGGGCCATTCCCAGGGCCCGAGGTCTGCCCGTGACCTCTGAGGGCTGGGCCCTGCAACGTTCATCTCTACATCCCGGGAGCCCGAGGCAGAGTCGTGTCCACTTCCGTGGACATCAAGGGGCAGGAAGAACTGTACCCTGGCCGGCCAAGTACTTCCAGGCCCCATCCATACCCCTCTGCCCCTCTCAGGGTAAAACAGAGCAACTCCCCTTTCTGGTGCTCTCTCCAGCCAGACCCCAGCCCAGCTCCAGCTCTGCCTCTGACCAGCTGCTCAACCTTGCACATGTCCCTTTGCTTCTCCGAGCCTCAGTTTTCTCGTCTGTAAAATGAAGGACGGCCCGAAAAGTCCCTGAGGCCCTCTGTAGCTCCAGCATCGGACTGCAGGGCTGCTGGCTCTCAGGTGGAAGCAATTTCCCAGATCACTGAGCCCCACCTGGCCACCATTGTGTGAGGGCCTCCCCTGGGCACCGGCCGTCTGGAAACACCGCCATCCATCTTTGTGAATATCTGGTTAAAACACTCACCTAATCCTTTCAATTTGGGGAGAGAATTGAAGGAAAAACACGCAAGCAGCCTGAAGCCTGAATGCTAACAGATGGGTAAAAAGTATGTATAAATTACACCCGCTGCTGTCAATTCAAGCTCTCCAGATAAAGTGATATGAAAGGTGTTTCATTTATAGGGGAAATTAATTACCAGCTGTATGCCTGGATGGTGTGAAGTAACCACAGCCACACGATGTGTCCCATATATTTTTCCTGGCTGGATTCAATACCTTCCGTGCCAAGGGTGCCCACTCAGCTCCAGACCTGCAGGGGGCACTAGGGTAAACATGACCCTAAACCAACTGTCCGCAAGTTAGGACGCAGCCAGGGGAGCTTCAGACTTGGTGGGCGCACATGGCATTCGGAGGCAGGTGCCTCCCTCCCCTCCACAAGCCATGACCTCATGTCGGTTTCCTCATCCCTCAGGACAGCTTCTTGAGCTGTGTCTATTCTATCTGTGAAGAAATGCCTTCTACTCTGTCAGTGCCCTGAGCACAGGACCACATGGCAGTCCTCTCGTGCCCCATCCCGCCTTGCCAAGCACCCCCAAGGTAGACACTTGCTCCTGTGTCAATGGGCAACACGTCACCTGGAACAACAGTAACATCATTTATTCTGTGACCACCCACCCACTCTGCAGCCCAAGGGCAACACTTGACCTCTCTGGCCTCAGTCTCCACATCTATGAAGTCAGGCTGTCTTAGTCAGCTCAGGCTGCTGTAATAAAATGTCACAGACTGGATGGCTCGAACTAAAGAAACTTACTTCTCATGGTTATAGAGGTTGAGAAGTCCAGGATCAAGGTGCTGGCAGATTCAGGTCCTGGTGAGAGCCCACTTCTGGGCTTGCAGACAGTCACCTTCACAGTTGGCAGAGAAGGACAAAGCTCTGGTCTCTTCCTGTTCTTACAACGGCACTAATCCCATCATAGGGCCCCACCCTCACGACCTCATCTAAACCTAACCACGTACCAAAGGCCCCTCCTCCTAATGCCATCACCTTGGGGGTTAGGGCTTCAATGTATGAATTTGGGGGGACACAAACATTCAGTCCATAACGGAGGTGCTCAGCCGGAAGGCCCACAGCTCCTGTCCCACGGCTGTGGGCTACTCCAGATGTTAAGGGTCTTATATCACTGTACATTCTGTGGAGATCGGGAGGCTGAGAGGATGTCTCTGCAGGAGATGGGAGCAGCAGGACGGGCCTGAATTCCCCTTCACCAGAGGTTGTTTACAGGGGAGGAGGTGGGCCTCGCAGGAAGGGGCTGCCCTCCTAGGCCTTGCCTTGGTCCCCTGGGACATGGGATGGGGCTGGGCGTGGGGAGGCAGAGTGCTGGCAAAGCCAAGGCAGTGTGTACCCCATGCCCCTTGTTTCTGTAGGCCCACACACACAGCCAACCCCACCGAAAGCACCTTCTGGATCATTTGGTGCAGAGGTCCTTATCCCAGAGCCATTTCTGAGGAGGGCAGGCCTAGCTGCTGAGAGACTTCCCAGCTCTCAGACCACAGTCCCCTCTGTGGATGCTCAGAACCGTCTCCAGTGCTCCCGCCCTGCCCCCTCACCCCACCCTGTCCAGATAGCTGGGGAAAGGCCTCCAGCTTGGGAAGTTGCTCCGTGGTTCCTGCTTTCCCCGCCTTCCCCTTCTCGCTTGGGCCGGAGGCCGGCCTGCAGTGCGAGATCCGATGAGTGAACACACAGGACCCCGTGCTCAAAGCTGCCTGTGCGCCCCGGGATCGGATCGGGAGCCGGCCCCCTAGCCCGCCAGCTGCTCACAGGCCCATGGGGTCTTTCCATTCTGATGAGGGGAAGGGGCGAGTGGGAGGATTTCCTTCAGGCACCTCCCCCCAATATTTATCAGAACTATTCAGACAATGAGCTAATATTCTATTCACATTTAAATAATAAATTAATCTGCATGATACTGAGGAGGCCTGAGAGAGACTTAATTATCTGGTGTACTTTAGGGTGGAAATGAACGTTGGGGATCGTGCTGGGAATAGACACAGTTACCAGTGATCACACTGTTGCAGGCGCTGCGATGCCGGCCCCTGGGCTGAGGTAGGGAAGTGCCCCGCTCTGTCTTGCCCCAGAAACTCCCTCCGGCAGAGGGGGAGGGTGCTTCCATTTCTGACCACTCCTCTAGGGAGAGCCAGGGACACGGTTCCTCACATCGCTTGTCTTCATGCTCAGGAAGCAGGCGGCGGCTGGGAGATAGGAACAGAAACTGGAGACCCTTTACAGCCGGAAGTGTTTGCTGAGGAAGTACTGGGGTCAGACGACCCCACCTCTGCGGCTGTGGGACCTCAGGCAGGCTGATTCACTTCTCTGAGTCTCAGTTTCCATCTGTAAAATGAGGCTGCTACCACCTGTTTCCAGAGCAGCTGGAGGGTTAGATGCCACCAGGTGTGCAGCTTTTAGCTCAGCGCCAAGGGCAGGAAGCCGTCAGGAGATGGGGAGGCACAGACGAGAGTCCCAGTGAGCTGTGTAGGGCTAGTGTGTGGTCCCCCCACCTTAACCAAACTTAACGGTAAGCAGGATGGCAGGGTTGACACTTGTGTTCCTCAGCTAAGCAAGCGCGCGCCAGACCTGTGGTTAATTTTTCTCTCCGGCTGGTTCCTGCTGCTCCCTGGGAGTGGAGCTTTTCACACCCTGAGCCAGCCTGCCCTAGAGAGGACTATTTTCAGCCCAGAAGCTACAGCAACAAAGATGTGAAGTCACTCCTGCTGCCTCCAGCTCACCCCGCCTGCCCTCCCCAGCCCCTGGGATGGTGAGGGCAGAGGTGGAGAGACCAGTCTGGGGGTCCCGGAGTGCTGCCCACCTGCCCTCTATCCCCTGCACTCTGCGACCGTCTGGGCCCATTTCCTCACATCCATTAGTTTTCTCCTCCCCTCCCCGAAGGCTTCCTCAAGGCTGGGGCGCGGCTCTGCCCGGGAGACTGGGGGTTCCTCCTGGGTTCTGTCCCTCGGGGAGACGTACTAGGATGGGCTAGTGGGCCAAGGACCAGGGTGTCAATCGAGGCTGAACCAAAGGGAGCAGCTTCCTCTGCTGGGAGTCGCCAGGGAGGTGGGACTTGGTAGGTGTGTGATGAGGTGGGGTAAGGGGGGAGGCTCCTGAGTGATGAATCACTGCAGAGAACCCAGGCGAGTGGGCGTTGCTGAGATCCTGAGCTGGGAAGGGCTTGATCGTTTGTTAAGTTCAAGACCTGTCAGTTGTCTCATTCAGCTCTGCAAGGAACACTGAGGATCGGAGACCTTCCTACCACAAGAGAGAGAAGCTTAGTGGCCAAGGGAGCAGAAATCAGACAAGAGGTGCAGGAGCTGCCGCTGGGTGTGGAGAGGGGAAGGCGTGGCAGCCTCACCAGCCTCACCAGCCTCACCACAACCAGACTAGAACCACCACAGCAGGGCAGTGACATGTCAGGCACGGCACACAAGCCAGAAGCACCCCCTCAAACGCGCACACACACCATCCAGGCCCAGGGAACAAGGCAGTGGGCTGAAACTGGTCAGCCAACCAAGCCCTGGGCCTCCTGCGAGATACGCAATCCCCAGTGGCTTCTAGATGCTCGTGTTGCTGTCTTGGAGAAAGTTCAGCTGGAAAAATCCCCCCTTGTCTCAGCTCAGCTGAAAACAGGTTTTGTTCACAAGCAACCGGTATGCTGAGGATCTAAGTCCTGAAACGTGGGATGTGCTGAGACCCCAAAGGGGGGCCGACGGAAGCCCCGACGGGGGCTGGGGGAGATGGGAACCCTTACAAGAGAGGGTGGGGCCTGCTCTGGACCCTCACCGCACCCCCTAGAGCTTCCCCTCAAGTGGACTTGTCATTCTTCCCACCCGGGGCTCCAGAGGAGATGGTCCAAAGATCTGGACCCGTACTGCCACCATCACCGAGCTGCCATCCTACCAGAAGCAGCAAAGGAAGACACACTCATTCTCCCTGCTCAGGGCTCCAGCCAGGATGTGAATGTGGGGCTGGGGACCGGGCCGGGGTGTTCGAGGGTGGGCTTACCACCTGCCTCCCAAACCAGGCATGGGGACACTTGGGGGGTTGGGTATAGGGACCAGAGTCCCCTCCCCACCCCTCCGCTGGGACAGGCTCTTGGCTGTAGGTGTTCGTTGATTGCTGCCGGGTCTCCTGCCATCAACAGACCAGCCCCTGCACGTCCAGCCTCTCCACTGCTTATTCAACCCCCTGGGGAGGAGAGGCACCAGCAGACCCCCAAGTCCATGCCACGCTCCCCGTACCTTGCTGGCGTAACGAGGCGGCAGACCTCACTCTCAGAGGCAGGAAGGGCAGGGAGAACAATGGCCAAGCCCCCTGTTTGTCAGCTCTGCCCTTGGGGACCGGAGCCACAGGCAGGCACTCCAGTGAAGAGGACGGGTGACACGCCCTGCCCCCCAGGGGAGCCGCAGGAGTGGCTCGGGGCTTCCGGACGATTGGCGGGCTCTGCTGCATGGTCCTTGCAAGTCAAATCCCAGTGGTCACAACAACAGTTAACAGACTGAAAATGCCCAAACCAGCCTTCAGAGCTTTCCATGAGCCCTGCAGCCGGAAGTAGATGCTCGCGCCTCCTCGGAGTAACCCCAGGCCTCGTTGTCTATGCCTGTCATTGGGCAGCTAATCGTGTATGGCCTTGCAACACAGTTTCTCTCTTTATTCCGAACTCTTTATTATTAATTTGCTTTTTATGGTTTATGGTTTATGTTTCATTTCTCTTCTCCCCAAGAAAACTATAAGCTCAGTGAAGTCAGACACCAGGCCTGATTTTTCTGTCTTACCCTTGGCAACGAGGACGCTAAATAACGCCCCCCATGTCGTGAAAGCTGAGATTTCTCTATTTAAAACCTTCCCAACTCTCACAGGCATTTCAAGTCCTGAAGGATCTAGCCAATTTCAAGGACTGGTTTCAACAGAGCAAGCCGTCTTCCGGGGCTCCAGACATGTGCCACCCAGTCAACTTCCATCTGTCCCTTCATCCTCAGAGGGACAAAATCATAAAACCTTAGGGAGAGAATGAAACTTTGAAACTCTGTGGTCTATCCCCATGCCCGCTCTGGGAATCCCCTCCTGGGCCATCTCTCACGCATGGTCACTGGTCTTTGCTTGTACCCACCTTCCAACAGGGACTCCACACTTGGCAGGTCGCCCATTCTGCTGTTGGCTACTGCTTACTAGATGTTCCCAGACAAAGATAGTCATGGCCAAGACATGGCATTTTGAGATTATGTCCAAAAACAATGGCTCTGATGTTACTATTCATTGCCTACTGTGTGCTCTGTGCTCTGCTGGAGACCCTGGGGACAGAGCAAAAGATGTGATCCTGGCCTCGAGCAGCATTCAGTCTAGTTGGGGACCAGACAATAGAAAAAGGATGGCCCCCGCAGGGGAGGAAACACCACCTGCTACACCGTGCTGGCAAGACCAGAGCCCGGGACTGCAGGCAGGCCACCTCTAACGGCCAGGTGGTGTGAAGCAGCTCCTTCCCTAGGCAGCCCCTAGTGTCCTTACCTGCAGAAGGAAGGAGGGGGCCCAGAGATTCTCTCAAGCCCACCCTGGCTCTCGCATTCCTGGGGGCACAGTCACTTCTCCGGGAGACTTCAGCTCGGTAGGCATTGAACCTGGAGGTGGAAGGGCAGCACCCCGCTGGGGCACACTTTACATCACTCCTCACCTCCAACGGCAGTTCATCCAGTTCACTCAGTCCATTCAAGCTCAGAAATACGTGTACGTGGCAATAGCATTCCCGTGTTGTATATCCCATGGATTAGGGCAGGAGCCGGACATTAGAAGGAAACTTGGCAGTACCTGCAAGCTCACTTCTAACCAAGAACAAATCAAAAGAGCATAAAATATAAAGAGTATGAAGGTGCTGAGAGGACACAGTAAGAAAATCATCAGAGGTAGGAGGTCAATCCAAGAAGGCTTCCTGCAAGAAGATGTTGAGGAGGGTGTGAAGCAGTAAGCGGGAGGCGCCGGCTACGGGTGTGGGACAGCAGAGCCAGTCTCTCCACGGGGGCCTCACCGAGGTACCCGGGCATGGATCCTGGGAGTGTCCTCTGGGGCTTCCAGGAGACACCCAGGACCCTGCCTTGAAAGGTACTGCTAACCCTGAAACAGTAAGTGTCGGTGGCCCCTCATTCTCAGTATGACATGGACATGTGGTCTTTGTATGGACACTTTTATCAAACTATGTGAGTGAGAATACGTTGTATTCTCCCCTGCACTTTCCACTCTAAAAATGCTTGTGTGGCATCTTACAACTCATCTCCATTCCTCTGCTGCTGGGATTTGCTTTGCCTGGTCCACACGCAGCCTTCATTGCACTTTGTTTCTTCTTGTTGTTTATATAGTTGGAGGACAGTGCCACCTGCCCTGAGTTCTCTTATTTTTGTTCCCTTCTTTCTCTAATTTAGTCTTTTCAAATAAGGGATAGGCGCGCAAATGCCCTGTTTCCCATCTCCCAGCTCCCTCTCTGGGCCCAAGTGGGATGCAGGGTGGGTGGGGGGCTCCTGGGATGGGGCCCGTCGGGGTGAGCTCTGGAGGCTGAGTCCCCATGCCGTCAGGTGACCCTCACAACAGCCCCCCACTGAGATGAGGTGCACAGATGAGAGGTGGGGTCCACTGCAGTGCTGGCTGTGCCTCAACCAGTGTACTGGGGACACAGCAAGAGTGGACCTAAAGAGATGACCAGGCAAGACCCAAGGCTAAGCCACCTGGTGTCCCAGCCTCCCTGCCCTGGCATAAATGGCAATGGACAGGCATCCTTTGTGCCCCTCAATCCTTGCAATCAGTGGAAAATTAAATGTTCAAGGCAGGGAGACCTATTTCATCCCTTTACAGCTTTTCCCCAGGACGGAAGTCTAGGACTCAGGAGGCCTAATTATGTGAGCACAGACAAGCCTCTTGGGACCTCAGTTTCCTCATCTGTAGACTGTGCATGATGGTGCCTGCCCCAGCAGCCTTGCAGATGTGTTAGGAAGATGAGAGAGTTAATGAGATAGCACTTTGAAAAGTATAAAGTACGATGCTCACCTGCCATGGAAATTTAATACTTTAATCTTAGTACGGTGACTGGTTTATGGAGGTTTCACGTAACTTAAGGGAGAGAGCAGCTGTGTAATGGAAAGGGAAGGGGACACAAAAATCAGAAGGGAACGATAGCCCACCATGAAGAAAAGCGCTAGTCCTTAGCTAGTCCTCAGCATAATGACTTTATAATCAATCAGTTGGCCAGTTCTCATTGGGTGCCCACTGTATGTGAGGGAGTGACTAGATGGTGGGCCGGCCGATGATGAACAAGGAGAGAGCTGTCCCCGGGCAGAGGGGAGTGAAGGGGGCTCCTGGCACACAGCTCACCATGACACCCAACCGGAATGGGGTCTGGAGTCCTTTCCTCCCTTTACTCATCCCCAGACCCAGGTCGGACCCAGTACCCAGGCCTCCAGCAGCTGAGCCCAGGGACGCCTGCCCCAGAACCAGGACTGAGGGGGAAGCTGACAATGGAGGGAGCATGGGGGAGGCGGCCCTGCCCAGAGACACCTGCAGCTAGAGAAAGTTCCCGCCCCTCCCCCTACAGCCCAAGTGAAAGCTGTCAATGCGAGCACCCTACCAAGTTCCCTAGGGTGCCCAAGAGGGGAGCAGCATGGACAGGGCATCCTGGGGGGTGGGGGTCACTGGTGGAGGCCAGGAGGCGATAACTGATATAGAGCCAGGAAAACAGGCCCCCTGACTCCCTGCTCATCACCCCTCCCATCACTCCACCTCCATCTCCGGGATTTGGTCCCCATCTGCCCAGCAGACTCAAGACATAGAAACCGTTTCTGCAGCCTTTTGTTTGCACACTAGGCCTTCAACCTTCGTTATCTGGGATCAGTTTCTTTCTGCACTGGGTTGGGTTTCACGCTTGGCTTTAGGTTCTGTTTAAAGCCCCAGCGGGCTTGAGCTCTTGGGCGCTCTGTGCCGTACACCATCCTCCCCGGCTCCGACCTTCCCCTCCCCAGGTGTGTGCGGGATGGGGGTGGGGACCCACTGCAGTGCTATTACAGTATTTACATTTATATGAGGCACAGACCCCAAGTCTCCCGTCTCTGGATGCTTTTACAACCCTGCGTATACATAATTTATTTTTGTTGCTATTTAATCAGTCTCTGTGTTGAGATGAAAAGTTTCCAAGGGGCCCCAGGTTATTATGCAACTTTCAATTCCAGCAGCATAGACTGAGTGCATGGGGCCCCCAGCCTCACTCAGCTGCAAAGATGGGGGCAGGGGATTGGGCAGGAGGTCGTGCGGTTCCCAGGCTCGAGGTGAGGCTGGGGTGGCTGGGGACAGGGTGCAGAGCCGAAGTCCACCTCCTGCGAGGGTCGGACAGGGGGAGAGAGAGCATTAAGCCACAGCCCCTGGGGCAAGATGCCGCCAGAGGAAGAATCTGAGAAAAGGGCACGATCTTCAGAGGAACGAGCCGGCCTGGACTTTTGGTTTCAGAGTCAGGAGACAGAGGGCCCGGGCAGGGAGGGATGCTGGAGGCTAAGTGGGAAACAGAAACTGCAGGTAGGTGCCTGACTCAGGAGGCAGAGGGAGGGAAGGATGAGGCCAAGTGTGTTGTCGTCAGCAGAGATCAGTCCGAAAAGGAGATGAGGTTGTTCTGTGTTCCTGAAGTAAGCCTTAGAGGACAGCCTCCATGCATGTCCAGAGGGGAGCCCCAGGCTGTCCAAGATCTCCACCTCCGATTATTTGTGGAACGTGGTAGCTTATAAATAAATAACCAAACAAAGGTGCTGTGGTGTGAGCTGAAGTTCTTGCCTCTGCTCTCTAGGGCTGAGGCCCTGGGAAGAGGGCAGTCCTGTGGGGGTGGCACTGCCCGCCTGGAAACTCCAGGACCCTTGACATACTAATGCACACACAGACACACACCAACATACATGTAGACACACAGAGATAGTCAATGACACAGGCACGAATACACACAGATCTGCGCACATAAACGCAGGTATAGACACACACAGACACAAAGGCACACATAAAGAGGCACACACAAATGCACACACACAGACTTATACACACACCTTTCCGCCCTCGGCGGGGAGGGCTGGGGGGTGGGGAGGCTTCTCCCAAGAGAAGGTTGGTTGGAGTGTGGGGAGAGGGAACTGTGAAAAAACGTGCTCTCCTGGAAAAGCATCCTGTCGGGAGTCCTAGGTGTCCGCTGGCAGGGTAGAGAGTGACCTTTCCAGCAGACCCTCTTGTCCCACGTAGCCCCACTGACAGCAGATCTTCTTCCTGGGGGTGCAGAGTTAAAGTCTGTACCAAGCTGAGATTTTAGGGAATTGCATGGTCCTGTTCAGGAAAACCCAAGTAGTGAGTCTTTCCAAAGGCTTATGTGTCCCATCAACTGTACTGTTGGCGAAGCTCTTCTGTCCCAGCTCCTGTGGGGTGACACCCCATAGACATCATCCTTGGAAACACAGCCACCCCCCAGTGGCTACGCTCACAGAATAGAACCTCTCTGCTCAGCTGCTGCCCCGCTACCCCCGACCCTGTGCCTCTGCCCTCACAGTCAAAAGTCTACTTGAGAACGGCCCTGGGGGCCCCTCTCGTTTTACAGATGAGAAGATTGAGACCCAGAGCAGAAATGTGGCATCACCTTCTCTATCCGACCCCTGCCCACCCTTGGCTCATCACCCAAGTGACGACTGGCCAGGTCCAAGCTCCATGTCCAAGCTGTCCTGCTCCTTCCCCTTTCTCTGCGTTCAGGAGGACGCAGTCACTGGCCACAGCTTTTATTTTCTTCTCATCACCCTGATTATTCCCTGTTTAATTAAAATTTGTTTCAGCTAATAGGCCTTAAATTAGTATTTTCAAATATTGACATCTACAGGACCCTCATTCATTATTTTCGAAAGCTCTGGGGCTAATTGCTTTATCACTCTCCAATTAATTACTCATCCACTGGACAGGTAGCCACTGCCCCCAGAACATGGATGGACATAGTCACAGGTAGGTGAGGCCACACACACAACAGATGCATGCAGACATGCGTGAGCACACACACACACACACACACACACACACACACACACACACACACACACACACACACACACTGTGGACACCTTCCCCAGTAGAAGTCAAGCCTGGTTGGTAGAGTGTGTCTGTGCAAAGCTGGGAGACCGCAAGGAAAGCAAAGCGTTGCACGGCAGGTCTTTGGTACCAGGCCAGTCTCTCTTGCTGTCACACTGAGGACGCTGCGGTTCTACAGGTCCCCTCCTCTTTGCGACTGTGTGAGGGACTCAGCTCCCCAGAGGGACCCAGCTGGGGACATCGGCAGATCCATCATGGTCTTACACTGTCCACAGAGCAGATGCCCCAGCAGCCCTGGGAGGAGCTGGGCATTGGCCTGCGGTCCCCCGTCACTCAACTGCTCGGCCCCCTGTGCAGTTTCCCACCTGTGCTACCGAGACCTTTAGAGAAAAACGGTAATGTGTTCTAAATGTCACCCCAGGACGCCCACCTCCTACCCGGGCCAGTGATCCCGCACAGTCGCTTTGGGTGGGACCAGGTGAGACCAGCTTCCAGCTAATGGAAGAAAGAGGCCTCAGCAGAAAAAGGATCTTCCCCAAATCCCCACCAGGATGTGCTCTAGGCTGCTGGGCCTGGGGGCTTCCCTTGGGATGCCCAGCTTCCGTGTCCGTACGTGTCCCTGCCAAGGCTGAGCCCCTGCCCTGCAGAGGGGACAGGACTGGGAGACGGGCACTTGGCTCCATGCGGGCAGGTTTTTTTTTTTTTTTTTTCCTCCTTGTAAACAGTCTGGAGTGATTGGGATTAAAGTCTCTGCAAGTTACTGGTATCGCTTTTCAGAAGAGCCAAGTAATCCATGGGGATTAAAGAAGCAGCCGTGCTCATCTCCCACAAATGAATATCTGTCAGAGGCACTGACCTGTTAAAATAATGAATTTAATGTGTAGCAAACCGCACAGGCGGTGACGCAACATGGCCAGGCAAATTGTTTTCCACATGTCCTAATGACACTTTGAAGGAAACAGGACCCCCATTAGGCTGCCCTGCCCTCAGCCCTCCACACCCTCCAACCCCCTTCCTCACCTCCCCAAGCCCAGCGGTTCTGCGGCTTTTCTGATGGAGGAAGGAGGTTGGTGCCCTAGAAACCATGAAGCCCGGCCTTGCTCAGCGCACTCAGGAAAGGCAATCATCCCTCTCGATTTACTGCAGGTTTGTTATTGTCTCTGTGGGCCGTCGTGGCTTCCTCTACGGGCTCTCCCACAGCTCAGCCCCCACGTGGTCACCAGTAAGGTCTCGTGTGGCCCTGTGCCCCGCCCTAAGGCCCTGTCACAGGACAGTCTGTCTCCCTCCAGACCCTGATCCTGTCCAGCCCTCAACCTGCCACCAAACCCTAGGACAAGAGCTGGGGCTGAAAAGACAGGCCCCTGGGGCCAGCACTGTCCATAAAGGGAAACTGAAGCCCAGAGAGGGGACCTGGCTTCCCCTCGAGTGTCCATGGCAGGCAGAGGACCAATGCCCCCATATTCCACCCCCTACCCAGTTCTCCGTCCAGCCCCACTCTTCTGAGGACACTGAAAATGGCAGTCTGGGCTGCCACCTGCCAGCACACATCACAGCTCTTACGGTGGCAGAATCACGGAGCTAAATCCAGGAGTGGGAGGACGTGGCCACGTAGCCGGGATGAGGGAGTGAGAGCCCGCCTCCCCCTCCCCACAGCCAGGACCCGTGCTTGGGGGCAGATCTAGCTGGGAGCTGAGGTGCCAGTCCTCTGCTGTTGGGGGCAGCCCCTAGCCAGAGTTGGGACCACACTCACCTGAGGGAAGGGGCTGTGTCCTTCTCCTACCCCCGTGGCCGCTGTCTATCACTGCCGACCTGTCTTCTGTCCCTCTAGCCGCTGTCAGCGGTAGAGGAGCCAGCTCTGCCCTTACCAGTGTCCTCTCTGAGTGATGGAGGCCCAGCACCTAACAGAGAACCAACGTATGGACAAAGGTCCCCTCAACAGGCAGCCCTGTTCTGAGCCCTGTGGTGTGCCCATCTTCCACCGTGTCCCCAAGCTGGCGAGGACAGTAGCCCTAGGGCTTTTCCAAACAACTTTAGCTTTTGCAGATGCAGATGGTCTGGCCTGTGTCAGGGGAGCTGGTTCTTGCCCCTAGAGCTCTCCCAGGGAACCCACTCTTTTCCTTCCTGAATCTCCATGAGGTTTCTTCCCCACGGACAACTGTTCGGTGACCGCTCTAATTAGGTAATTATGGACAAGTCGGTGGAAAGGAAATGCACTTTCTTTTTTTCTCCTGTCCTTTCTTTTTTTAAAAGAAATCATGTGATTATGAAGTTTCCAGGTCTCAGGTATTCTCATCTAGGAGGCACTAACAAAGCCAGGGGGCAATTAAATGAAGTTAGGTGGCAAGCTGAGAGGCAAGGCAGGGGGGTTTCTTGAGGTGGCTGCTCTCAGAGACCTCCTTAGTCAGCCTGGCTGAGGTACAGGGAGAGGGTTAGAACCCTGGAAGGGCCTTGTCTTTGCTGCAAAGCCAAGATATTTAGCTGTGTACACAGCTTCCCCATTTTAACCTGAGGGATTCTACCCATGTCACCAGCCCGCGAGGGACAGATGACATGGTCCAATGAACCATCTTTGCAGTCATGGGCAAAGCATGTCTAGGTGCCAGCCCTGGACTTGGCAGGATGGGAAACCCAGATCATTGGAATAAGTTGTCTCTTTCCTCGGGAGTCCCACATTCACGCCTGACAGGTCCCACGACAAGATGGGGCGAGACCAGATGTCCAAAGAGGAGCATAGCCTTTAAGAGACAGGAGTGTCGGGAACGGAGAGCCGGCCGTGTGGACCACAGTGGTCAGAGGACACTCCTGGAGAGGGCGCGGGGGGACCTGCGCAGGGTGGTGGCCAGATGTGGAGGGACAGAGGATGCACTTGGGTCTGAAAGGGCAGAGTGAGGGATGGCACGGAGGGGGTCAAGGTGATAGCAAGTCAAGGAGCGAGAGAGGAGTCTCTGGAGCCCAGGGCCCTGGACTTGAGAGCATGAGTGGGGAGTCTGGACCCCCTCTTCTAGCCAGAGTGGAGGAGGCGTGAGAAGGGGCAGGGACTGGAGACAGCAGGCGCTTGGTGGCGGGGTGGGGGCAGAATATCCTAATCACCTGGCTGGGAAGCTGGAGGGGAGGGCAGATGTGACCCTTCATCCACAGCCTCAGGGGACACAGGCCCCCACTGTGGCCACAGGCATTGCTGCCAAGCCGCTGGGAAGACTTAACTCCAGCCGCAGCAGGACTGCACAAGCCCTTAGTTAGTAACAGCACGGGCAGTGTTGCTTGTACATGCTCACGGACGCTCAGAGTGCCCAAGGCAAGAGCTGCTGGGTTCTGGAGCCAGGCCAGGACCCTCCAAGGTGGGAGACAGGGTCTCGGGTGGAAGGCCGGAGCTCTCTGCCCAGGAGGCATGTTTCCCTCTTCGGCTCCCTCTGGTGCTGACAAGCCCAGCACCCGTTCTGAGTCCTCTCTGCACCTCTTCCTCCTCGGCAGGCTGCTCCTTCTCCGTTCCTTCTAGATGCCCCTCCTCCCCAAAGCCTCCCATGATAGCCCCCTGCCCCGTGGAGCAGCACACCTGTGCACAAGCTGGGTTTTGTCTTAGATCTTGTCACTTTACCCTGTCTAGGCTTTCTAGGGATAAAGCCAAGAGCAGCTCATTCCTGGGGTGAGAGTACCAGCAAATCAGAGCCTTGTAGATGCCACAGTATTAGAGAAGAGGGCTAGACCATCCCAAGTTCATGGAAGAGGAAGTTGTCGCACTAGGCCAGGCCCCATGAGTCCTGGAGGGCTTCCCAGAGGAGAAGACTTAGGAGGGTGAAGGAGGGAGACGCTCAGAGAAGAGGAGGAGGTGGCCTGGCATATGACCAGTCTGGCATCTGGCCAAGGAGCTGCTCCTTGTTTGGGGTAGACCCGGTAGCACGATGAACCCCAGTGAAAGATCCGTGATGGTCTCAGCCATGGCCAGTCTCCCTGAGCCTCCCAAAGCCATTCTGCTGAAGGTTTTGAGTGGAGAGAAGCAGAAAGGAGGACAGGCAGGCTTCCTCCACTTTTTCAGAGGGCTTGGGGGGTGGCTTCAGTAGACCAAGGCCACGACCCTTGCCGGGACTATGGGTACCTCCACTATTTTGATTTCTCACTGCAATGGTTTCACCCCACCTCTCAGCCCTGGGTTTGGGCGGGGACCATAGACTAGTGACCCAAGGACACACGTGCCAACAACAGGGGGAGAGTAGGAAGGCAGGCATCCCGCTGTCTGCCAAGGCTGAATTCAAGGGCGCTGCACTCAGGCCCCACCTCTGCCAACAACGTTTCTTAACCCCACTGCAGACCCACCTCCAGCCCCACCCCCTCCAGGCAGCCTTTCCAGCCCATGTTGGTCCCACCGGGTCTCCCTTCCCTGTGAAAGCCTGTCCCCCCTGGAGTCAGCACCCCACAAGACTTGAGAAATTCCAGTCAAATCTTTAGTGCCATTTATCTCACCAGGAAGACCCTCACAGCCCAATCAGATGTGGAGGAGCCAAGGACAGGGCCCACCCTTGTCTGCTTCCTCTGCCTCCAGCCCACCTTCTAGAACTCTCGGCACTGCATTGGGGCATTACACGGGCTTGTCTTGAGCTGATGAGCAAGCTCATGTGTGCGGGAGGAGTGTCCATTCTAACAGGAAGACCTGCACACTGGGAGCACCAGCTGTTCCTGTATCCTTTCCAGCCTTACTGAGCATCAGAGAACGTGGCTTGGGAAAACGAGACAGAGGGATGGGTACTGTGTGTCCTCTGAAGAGCCCGGGAGAGGTTTGGGGGTGGGCTGTGCTCACTGCAGAAGCTAGGAGGAGCAGGAGCATTTGTGGGTCGTTTCTGCTGGAGAAGTAAAGCAAGGGAGTCTTTTCCATTGAGATAGGCGCAATGGGGGTGGTCTGTGGCCAGGTTCCTTGGCAAAACATGGCAGGGTACGGGCCATGAACGTCACCAGGGCAACCGTAAAAGGCGGCGTCCCCTAGTCACAGGACTCTCCCTCACCCCACCCATATGCAGGAACACACACATACACACTCACACACATTCACATACACACTCACATGCACTCACACACACATTCGCATACACACTCACAGGCTCCCACGCGCAATAATACACATTCAGTCTCATGTTTTGGGGTACAGCTGCTCCCTCCCCCAGGCTTCAGTCTCCTCTCCCGGTTCCCCCACTTATCCCTGACACTTGCAGGAATGACTTTGCCTTTTGAGTGGTGCACTTAATAAAGGCAGGGGTTTGGAGTCAAAGCTACAAGGAGTGTGAGGGAAGGGGGCCCTGGGAGCCAAGAGGCTCCTCCTTTCTCCCTGGTAAATATCCTGTTTGTTTCACTGGAGGCCTGTTGGAGCAGGGAAAACGCACTGTTTTTCTTAATGGGCCACAAGGGTTGCCACTGCACGGCCATCCCAGGGTGAGGCAGGCTGCCATCCCCTCCCGCCCTGCACTTGCAGATGAAAGAAGGGATGCTGAAAGTGCCTAATGAGGCCAGGAGTCTGGTCCCTGCTCAGGCACTAAACCCTTCTGTGATCTTGAGGGAATCACCTGCCCCCTAGACTCAGTCTCTTCTGAGAGAGAGAAGAGACTAACATCTACGTCTACGTCTAATGGACGTAGTAATTTGTTACCAGCAGCATAGTGGCGTCTCTTACAGCAAGAGGGATTTGAGTTCGACACAAAGGGCTGGCTTTTGGAAATGAGAGCTCTTAAGGGCAAGGACCCAGGAATATCCCCTCTCCATGTTTGCTCACACTCTGCTACGTTCGTTCTAAAAAGACACTAATGTGGGTGATGGGAGGGAGGCGTGAGGATTGCCTTCCACGGAGAGAATCAGGCCACACTAATCCACACGGACCGAGGGAGGCTTGAATTCACATCAGATGTTTACAGTGCACGTTTCATAGGCTTCACGTGGCTGTCCCCGGGTTGCTTGACCATCAGTTTGCTCCAGGAGCGCATTTTCTACGCATAGAGCAAAGGTTGACCTCAATCACCCTCACGCCTCAGACGCAGACTCACGCCCGAGTCTCCAGTCCATTTATCACTCAGTGGCAACCACTGAGTCCCCACTGGGCGCTCAGGCCCCCGGACTCTGGAGAAAGGAGCACGTGGCTGCAGCGGCAGGCGGCCAGGTCACTGTCTGGCTGGGGAGACATGACTCACACTCATGACACAAGCGAGAGCAGGGGCGGCCATCCATCAGAGCGGGAGGACTCCAAGAGCCTCCTCCATTGCAGGCAGAGGTGCGTGTGTGCTGACGTGGTTCAAGAAAAGCTTTGCAGGGCCCGGGGTGGCAGCGACGAGGTCCCCTGCATTTAAGAAGGTGGCAGAGACCCCATGGCATCTGCAGCCGGGCCAGCCAGAGCCCAGGAAGGTAGAGAAGGTCCCCGGCTCCCTGGCTCTGGCTACAGCCCCGCCTGTAATACTTCCTCAGAACCTTAGTTTCCACCTCTGCAAACTAGGGGTATGGGGAGATCCTGCCTCCAACCGTGGGCTGGGAGACTCTTGGCAGAATGCGGGCTGGCATGTGCCCTGAGAGGGCTGGGAGGGAGGTGATGGGGTCAGAGGTGGGAGGGTCAGGACTGAAGATCCAGCAGATCCTACAGGAAAGAGCGAGTTGGGGGAGGGGGAAAATTGGCCAAGGAGACTTGGACTGTCCCAGGCTCAAGCCAAGTCCTTACTTAAGCTGGACCAGAGCAGGGCAATCAGACATGGCATCAGGCTCTTACTGGGGAACGCTAGGCCCTACGGCCCCTCACAGGCATCCAGACAGTTGAGGCTCCCAGGGAGACCAGGAGGCAGGGCCCCAGGAGCTGGGAGGAACCTCTGATCTGCTGGGGGCACTGCACTTTTCCTAGTGCTGGCAACGCTCCAGGCCTGCAGCTTGTGCTCCGAAAATTCCCTTCATGAGGTTCAGGAAAACCGTCGCCCTGCCTGTTGGCTGAAGCAATCATACCTCTGGGCAGGCCCAGACCCCAAGCTCAGGGGACAAGCACTGCGCCCTCTTCTCTGCCAGGAGCTGGGCCATCCTGATGGCGCCCACGCCACCCGGACCCCTGCCCCGCTGTGCAGAGCATCCTCACAGGCAGGAGGGGGACACAGCGCCGCCCATGGGGCTCCCGGGGCCTGTCCCACCTCCACACTTGGCTCAGGCAGTTCCCTGCGCTTCCCTCTCTCGCCACCAGCTCAAGTCCCACCTCCTACACACAGCCTTCCCTGAGGATTCCGTCCGCAGGCCCGCAGTCCCATTCTCAGGTGCTTCATTCACTCCTCCTGACGGCCCTGTGAGCTAAGTGCTGTCGTCCCTTTTAGCAGATGGGGAAACTGAGGCACCAAGAAGTGCAGTCGCTGCACCCTCACGGTGAGGCCACACTGCTTCTCACAGCTGCTGCCGGCCATCAGGCACTGGACAAGAATCAGCCCCTGCAGCTCCTTCTGTGCAGAGGGCCAGTTTTCCCCTCACCGCATGGCCGTCTTCTTTCAGGCAAGATCAGGGCTGCGAAGTCCTCCGTCCTCGTCCCCACCCCCAGCCTCACAGCAGGGTTCCAAAAGCTGGTGGATCGATGTGCTGCTGGATTCGGATAGCAGATGGCTCACACGAGCACGAGATGCAGCTGCCAGAAGCCCGGAGTGGCCGTTTTGTGAGTCCTTCACAGAGGACACCCCTCCCACTGACCCTGTGCCACCACAGGGCTCCGTCCCTCCCCCAGATCCTTCTGTGAACTGGCCCTGCCAGAGGTCCGGGGACTTGCGAAGAGAAGCAGACAGACCAGGAACCTAGCAGGACTGTTGCTCTCTTTGTCCTTAAAAAAATCCTATAGGGACCCTCCCAGTGTAGAGTGGACCGTGTTGGCCCCTGGGTCCTATACTGTAGGTACCCGAGAGTTTTCCTGAGGGTTTTATTGTCTCCACTCTGCCAGGGAGAGGGCACTGAGCTGACTTCCTGACCAGCGGTCCAGGCTACACGGCCACGTCCCTCCCATCCTGGCCCTGACCACACGCTGAGGCAGCTCTTTGGGCCTCTCTCCAGTGGGAGCACCAAGGTCTCTCCCTGCCCCCTGCCCCTGGGAAGGATGGGATGGGGGCTCCACCCATCCAGAAATGCTGCGAATCCTCAGGCTTGGCCTCCGCTCTAGCTCCCAGCAGCCCTGAGGCCGGGGCCCTGGTGGGAGGTTTCTCTGGGGTCACAGACCTCAGCCCCAGCCCCTTCTCCCCTGCCTCTTGTCCTGATTCTCAGAGTGCCTGTGGTTCCCCAAGTAGAACACTGCCGAGAGATTAAACCCCTCCCCAGTACATCTTTCTTGAGTTGCAACCGCGAAGATAATTCTGGAATCATTTTAAAGAAATGCAGTTTCATCACTTAAATGTGCAATTCATTTGTAAACCTGTGTAATCAAACACAGAAAAGTAAAACCAATATTGATTAGCGATTAGCCTATACGTTCCATCACATTCATTGAGCCCCTCCTGGGTGTGAGGCCCCGCACTAGGCGTTGAGGAAATAAAGAAGAATAGGGCTCTGCCCGCCCTTGAGGACAGAGGGGACCTGCATCCCAGGTGCTCGCAGCTGGAGCCTGCAGCCTCGTCAAAGGAATCCAGTAGGTCCCTTCCATCCGGCCCCCCTTCCACCCTACTCTGTGCACCAGCTCCATGCCAGACACCAGATTAGCGTGAAAGTCAACTAAGTCTTCCAGAAAGGAATTGTCAAGTGCACCTAACCTTGGCTCAGGTGGACAGTCTGGCTCTCGGGGGACCCACACACTCCCCGACAGTGGGCACCCCGTCGATGATTCGAGAAGCTATGCGCCTTTGGCAAGTTACCAAATCTCTCTGGGCATTAGTTTCTCCTCTAAAAAGAATGTTCAGTGGTCTTCTTCCTGTCTGAGAGATGCTTTGCAGCATTTTTTGATTATCCTCACAGCAACCCTATGAGACAGTCAGGGATATGTTTTTATTCCACGTTAAATTTTGAAAATGAGGAAAACGTAGGTGAGACAAGGGACTCGACTTGGGCCACACAGCGGGGGGACTGGAGCTGAACCCAAACCTTCTGGTTCCTTCTTCATGGCTCTTTCGGTATTGGGTTAGGTGGTCTCTAAAGTCCCTTTCACTCTGAAAATTCTGTGACTCCAAGGGGTTGGGATACAAGCACAGCCCAAGTCTGGAAAAGCTGGAACTACGGTTGGAGGCTCGGAGGGGACAGTGGTTCTGAACAAAGGGAGCAGAGCCACCAAGAGTGACCAGCCAGGACGGCCTAAGTGCTCAGGGTTTAGGACTCCACAAAAAATCAGACCTGCCCGAACTTGACCGAGGTTGAAACCTCCCAGCCACATAGTAATTAGATTTTTCGACGATGTTCCCCCTCTGGTTTATTTATCCAGAGGTAATTACCGCCAGCGGAACTGGGCACTGGAGTTTCTGTCCTTCTCCAACCACATGCTTACTCTTCTGCATCCCCACTGTGTGGAGGGAGACAGATGGAGAGGCCGGGCGGGGACATGACTGGGGTCTTTGGTCAAACTGCTTTGCCTTGAAGGAGGGATGAGTTTCCAGGATGTCCCTAACCGGTGGCACTTC
The DNA here is from genome assembly GCF_949987515.2 of Delphinus delphis. Taxonomy (NCBI): domain Eukaryota; kingdom Metazoa; phylum Chordata; class Mammalia; order Artiodactyla; family Delphinidae; genus Delphinus; species Delphinus delphis. The sequence continues at coordinate 51,743,119 of NC_082695.1, read as the reverse complement.
CAAGAGGTCAGACACACCAAGGGTGTGGACAGGTGCCAGCCGTTGAACGGAGGGAACTGAGGGGTTAAGAGGAAGGATTTAGGAACTTGGAGCTCAGTTGGCCCCAAAACATCCTTCAGACCATCCTTCAGATAAACTATCACCCACACGACTCATTATGAGCTGGTGACATTTCTTACCCGCCCCTCTGTGGGTCTGGTCTCTAAGTGGTCTTTGCAGAAAGACTGGGATGCCCAGAGGGTCTGACGGGACAACCAGGTGGGGTTGCCAGGGTCCAGAGATGGCCAAGATTAGGATCAGACTGGGCTCTGGGGTTCCTGTAACCCTGGTACCTGTAACTCTCTCCTCCTAGCTTTATCTCTCTCCTGATTTCCCGGTGGGCTCTGGGGCAGGGCATGCTTCTGAGAGAGGGTTCCAGCTACTGGTCAGACAGGCAAGAAGCACCCTGGGAGGTCACTGTGGGCCCCGCCCTCGGGCTGCCGAAGCGAGTCAGCACCACCTGGCCAATGGCAGGTGTTCACTGGGGCTGTTGTATTTCGCTGGCAGGGCCCTGGGAAGCTGTGGGGAAGGACCCTAAACCTGCGGAAAAGGAGATTGCCCACAGGTCAAGTCAGAGAAGCAGGGAGGAAGAGGGAAAATCTGGGGAAGTCCAGCGCTGTCTTTGGGCTGCTTGTGGGGAAGGGAACAGCTGGAGGTAGCGCCCACTCATCACGAGCCACCCCTGCAGATGGGCTTGTTCACACGTAGACCCGGCTCCCAGCCTCCTCCCCTCGGAGCCCAGGTTCCCTGTCCAGAAAGCTGCAACTGTGCCGGCTCACCAAAGGCTACAGGCAGCCTCACGTGACGGAGGCGGCTTCTTTACTTCCTATTTCTTTCTTTCCATCCTTCCTTCCTTCCTGCCTTTCTTCCTTTCCCCCGTTAATATTTTTCTCTACTCCTCCTTCTTCCATACTTTCTCCTTTCCTTTCCTCTCTCTCGCTCCTGTCTTGCCCTCCCTCCCTCTCCCCCTCTCAGTTCCCCAGGGAGACACTGCCGCCCCTAACATTTCCACCTGCCTTGCTTCCAAGCCTCCCTGATTTCAGAACTGTGCGTTTCTGCCCCTCAACACACGGCAGATGTGTTGCAACAACAGGGGATATGCAGAGTGAGGAAGAGCAGGAGGAAGCCCGCAGCCTGTTAACAAGGCCTGGACACTCGAGAGTCCTATAGCCCCTCCGCTGCCTGAAGGCCCAGCCCTGGGTGTGTGCCTGAGAAGACACACGGGCCTCCCAGGGTGGCCCAGCAGTGTGCCCGAGGATCCCCTGGGTCCTCTTTTAAAAGGCTGGTTCCCAGGCCTCAGCCCCAGACCTCAGGCTCGGTGTGTCCGGGATGGGGTTCCAGGATCTGCTTCCTTAAAGAACAGACCAGGTGATATGAAACAGGTCCCAACCGCCTGGAGGGGTGGGATAGGGAGATTGGGAGGGAGGGACACGCAAGAGGGAAGAGATATGGGAACATATGTACATGTATAACTGATTCACTTTGTTATAAAGCAGAAGCTAACACACCATTGTAAAGCAGTTATACTCCAATAAAGATGTAAAAAAAGAAAGAAAGAAAAAGAAACAGGTCCCAAGATCCTTTGAGGAATCTTGGGCTAAGGAGACAAGACATTCACGTGAAAACTGTGTTTGGTCAAGGGTGGATCCACCTCAAGCGAAGGGCTGAGGAATTCCTGGGATGGCAGCTGGAGAGCCGGCATACCGAGGGTGGGGGTGTGTCCTGGAGGCTGATCCCTTGAGTTGGGCTCTGAAAGTTGGGAGGATTTGCATGGGTTGTCAGAGAAGGGAGGATTACAGAGCAAATTATTTGAGTCAGATACTTCAAATGGCTAGCAATAAATTGGATGGATGGACAGACGGATGGACGGGTGATTAGATGGATGGATGGATGGATGACTGGATGGATGGATGGATGGATGTCCTCAGTTGGCCCCGACAGACCTCTGGGCTCTGCACTGCTCTGTTGTATTGGATGTCTGTGTTTTCAGGCCACAGCTCTGAGGGGCATGACACGCTCCCCCTAACCAGATGTCTCACTTGCCACCACCCTTGGCTGTCCTTCCGCGTTCTAGAAGAGCCGAAACCAAGGAATGAAGGTTAAATCTGGCTGTTTCCCCCTCCCTGCCCCACCCTGGGCCCAACATTCAGAGAAGAGTTAAGTGACAGAGCCTCGTTCTCCTGTATGAATTAATAATTGATTCGGTAACAAATCACTAATATTGCAGTCGTCGTGGTGAATAAGATAATGAATGTGATCTGTCCAGGGAGTGTCGTGTTGTGAGGATTCAGCTGAAATTATTCATAACTGTGATACTCTTCCTCATCTCCAACTGGTGCTAGTTTAGCTCCTCTTTTTAATCTTCCCAACCTGTCACATTCGATGGTGGAAATCGTCAGGCTGCATATACAGCAGAATATTAAGGGGGAGCTACCAAGGCATTATGTCAATTTTCAAGAGGTAATAGAAACAAAGTGCCCACAGACCCTCTCCCACTTCTCTTGAAGTTAAAAAATAAGGCTTTTTAAAAACTTTCTGGATGGGTTCTTTATCCCATCATTGAGAAGGAGACCCCAGGTCCAGAGACTTGGGTTGTGGTCCCTACTTTGTCACACACTTGCTATGTGACTTTGGGCTCGACACTCAACCCTCCTGGACCAAGTTTCCCATCTCTGAAAGAGAGGTGATCGGGCCTCTCTGCTTTTGTCCTAAGGGTAATGAAAGAACTGCACGGTGATGGGAAAGAAAGTGCTCTAGGCCATGGATGGGTAGGTGGGCTGAATTTTCTCCACTGCTGTCCCCTACTTGTTCATGCTCTTCTCTAAACATACCTTCCATGAGCCTACCAGGGAGGGCCCCTCCTTTTCTCCTTCCTTCCCCATCTGACCCATCCAGCCCTCTGGGCTCAGTTCTGCTCCCACCAGCTCCCTCATGAACACTTTCCTGATCCCACCTCTCAAACATGCTCTTTCTTCCTCTGAGCCCTCCCCAGTGCACGCTGGCCCTTTCTTACCCTGCTCTTGCCTACACACCATCACCCCTAGTAGGCTGAAAGAATCTCAGGAGTGGAAGCTGTCTTTTACATCTTTGAATATATCAATAGTAAGAAAGAAAGAAATGTTTGTAGAATGAATCCATTGCTCGGTGGATGGAGAGATGGATGAAAGAATAAGACACTTGAAACTGGCAGCATCCTTCTTTCAGTCAATGAGCAAGTGTTTGCTGAGCCCCTGCCATATGGCTAGTGTTGGTGTTTATCTCTGCTGCATCAGGTTGGAAATCAGAAAAAGTGTCAGTGACCCAACACTGAGTGTTCTTGGAACAGGATAACAGTGATCAGACTGGGTTTGAGAGTAGAAATCATAACACGACAGCTGACAGACCCTAGGTGGGCCTTTTGGAGGCCTTACTGTGGCGGCCCCACCCTACAAAGGAGACCTGGAGTACAGAGGATGCAGACACTTAGCTCAGCTACACAGCTGGTGGTACAGGGCCAGATCCTGGGCCTCCGGACCACCAGACTGTTGGTCTTCCTTCATAGCAGAGGGTGACACAGAGAGGGAGGAGGATGGGTCACTTGGCGAGGACGAATGGGGCTCTGGAAGGCGGCGGGGCTTCAGTGGGAAGGAAGCATTTGTGCCAAGGGGTAGATGCTGATTCTGCCAAGAGATGGAAGGGGTGAAGGGCTCTCTGAGCTCCCTGAGCACGTCCCAGTCAAATCAAACCTTTCGAACACATCCCACAACAGCCTCGCACAGCCTTAACCACAAAGTGAGACACACAGCGCTCCAGAGCAAATGCTGACACACACAGAGATGCTCACCGACACAGGTGAAAACACTACAGACACCCACATAAACAATGCAGAAAGGTACCCCATGAAACACACAAGCCCACACACTTGGGACACGCAGACATGAAGAATCATACGTGCTCATCCAAGCCTTCGTTCTGAGTAAGTTATTAAAAACATAGACATCGCTGGCTCCCAGGGTCAATATGTTGTTTTTAAATTTAAACATGAATTTCCATTTCATTGAGCCTCCAGGGCTAACAAGATGTGCTGTGACAGGAGCAGCTAGCTGGAAAAGGCATGACTGAGGAGCAAGCCAATAATGTGTGTGCACAGCCTGGGCTGGAAGGGGAGGCTCCTTTGCCCAGCCGCCACCTCCTGGGAGGAGCCAGGGGCAGGCAGCGAGCGTCGCTGCTACCACTTAGCACTGAGTTCTGACCTGGTCACACAATCCATGTTTCCAAAGCTAAGAGGTCAGAATGTGATAGAAGCAACATCCATCCATCCATCTTTCCATGCATCCATCCATCCATCCATCCATCCATCTCTTCATAGTCCAGGAAAACCCAGACAGACCTGGTATAAGGGCTGTGGAGGTGATGGTGAGAAGATAAATGCTGTCCTTGGCTCCTGGAAGTTTCCACTCTGATTGGGATAAGATGTGTGACTCAGTGAACTCCAGCCTGGAGACCTTCTGTGTGCTCCAAACCTCCGCTCTGTATTCCAAACAGCAACAGGCACTCCAGTTTATAACCACACCGTTAGCAATCTCCCCCACCAGGTTATAAATTCTGTGCAAGAAAGCATCATAGCTGTCTTGTCCAGCAGTGGACCCTCAGCACCTCACCCACAGTTGGCGCTCAATGAACGCTTCATGAACTTGTATGAGATTGAAGTTCGCCCTTTCTCACCCCCAGCACCTGGCTGGCAGCAGTGTGTATGGTTGATCAGTAGAATAGGAGTGAGTGAGTGGGAAAAAAACCAACACATAGCAAAGAAAGGGGTGCTCAGTGGGCACGACTTGCTCCTTGGACGAGGTAGACCGGGAGGGCAGGCGCCCACATGCCTGGCCACAAGAATGTGGAGAAATGGTGGCCGAGAGGGGCAGCTGTGGGCAGAGCTGGGAGGGAGACACGGTCAGACAGCTGAGCCCACCCCCGAGGGCCATGATCCAGGCACGCAGGGAGCTGTGCCAGCCCCCCAGTCCAGCCCCAGCCTTGTCTTCACCCCAGTCTGGCTGTCCCTCTGGATAAGAGGAGACCCTGAGGAGAGCTCTGCCTCAGTGGCGGCTATTCTCCCGGATTTCAGAGACCTTCAATTTGCTGGACCTGATGGACGCTCTAGGGCTTCACATATCTTACTTCTGACTGCCAATCAATTCCCAAAGATTTTCACTCACCGGAGAGTTTAGCGTGAGAAGGAAAGAGCAGTGACGCCCACAGACAAGTTGCCCCATAGCCTCATCTCCTGGAGAGGGTTTGACCAAAGCTGGCCCTCCAGTCTCCTCCTTCACACACACACACACACACACACACACACACACACACACACACACACACACACACACACACACACACACACACACACACAGAGAGGACCAGGAGCCAGTGGCTAACGCGGAATCAGTTTGGACCAAACTCACACAGTCTCACAGCTGCAGTCACGTGCACACACAGACAAGCACAGATCTCACATTTTGGGACACTCTCTCTCTTCTAGATTTCTGAACTCAGAATAAATCCCAAGACTCTCTCCTTAAAATCTGGGCAATTTGGTTTCTGTCTCTGGGAAAGCAGCCCCTCTCCCTGTCTCTGGATGTTACAGAAGCAGAATTCCAAGAACAAGGGGGTGGCACTCCCTGCAGGTCAGCTCCTGCCAGGCCACGGGGCCAGCCACTGCCCAGACCCTCCCTTCTCCGCTCACGTAAGGAAACATGCTCATTCACTTAGTTTTGCACACCCTGATTCATGCAGTCACACCTACACGCGTGCTCACAAAAGGTGATTGCTAGGCACACAATGGAGCCTTCACGTGCCACAGCCGTCCCTCCCAACACGTCCACAAAACTGTGTGCCCAAACTTTGTATGGGCCTGTGTGCTGAGACAGTGCCCGCCAGCACACACACGTGCAGGGTTGCCCACATGTGTACACGAGCACACCGGTGATGACAGGCCCCATCCTTGGGTCGTCACCCTGAGGTCCCGGCAGCACAGGGAGGGGTGGGCAGGGGGCAGGGCTGCCTACCCTCTCCTTCCTGCAGATCCAGACCTTCAGGCGCCCTGGAATGGAGGCCTGGGCCTCTGGCCCTTTAAACATCCATTTAAAGTCTCATCTCTCAAATAATTCAGCGGAGGTATCAGCCGAAAGGGCACGCTCTCCTTCCCTTGTCTTCAGGAGCTGGAGGGGGAGGGAGACAGGGGAGAGAGGAGATTAATTGGACCTGGAACACGGACCAGGGACTGTGTAAGCCCGGGCTGCCAGGGGAGCAGGGGCGGGGGCATCCACAGCTCACTTCTCTTATCTCCTCCTTCTGTCCTTTACTTGTCACACTCTCCCAAGTATCTCACGTGTGTCTTCACAGGGAGGGGCAGCCTCTGTTCGGTCAACACCTGAAAATCTCCCCGAGGCCGTCTCTGCCTCCGATAGCCTTTCTCATCCCCAGTTCTAACAACCAAAACGACTTTCAGGCCGGACCTAAGCAGCTCACTCTGCCCAGGGGTGTGCGTGGCCCTGACGCACTGTGAGTGAAGGGTGACTTCGTAAAGCAAAGTGTGTCTCGGTTGCCCAGAGGGAGCCAGGGAAGAATGGCAGTTAGGCCTGGGCAGGGTAACGCAAGAAACCATCTGTAAACTGCATCTCCGTCCCTGCGGTGCATCTCCGGTGTTGATCCTGAGTGTCCAGTATGTCTGTCGTCCCCAGCAGACCCTCAGATCCCCCCACTACTCCTGTCACCGGCTGTGAACTGCCCACGTGTTGAGAATCAGAAGGTTGGGAGGGCATCGCTGGCAGACTCGGTCGACCAGCCCCCTCCACATCCGGCCCCTTCCAGATGCAGCCCCCTCCCTAGGCTTTCCGAACCTCGATGGCAGGGTCAGGGTGGGGCCCCCCCACCTTATCAGGATATCCTAGAGTGGGCCGGGGTGTAGGAGGGATGAGCAGGCAGGTTTAGCTCAGCGTAAAGAGCTTGCTTAGGGCAGGGCTGTCCCATAGCACAGGCAGCCTCCCATGCAGGGACCAGCTGCCCCGGCCCGGAAGCAGCTCCGAGGGGGCCGTGATGCCCCCATGACTCCTCCCGACCCCAATGCTCTGCGCTGCCTGCAGGACCCAGTTTGCCGCTCAGTGGGAACCAGTGCATCACACCACCTGCCCCTCGTCAGCCAGCAGCCCAGGTTCTCAGAGGAGGGAGAAGCACCAACTGCATTCTGCGTCGGTCCAGTCATCTCTGAAAGTCCGTGGGAGCGTTTGTTCGCGTGGGAAGTCCCTGGGGACAGCCACACTCCCCAAGAAACGAGATAGGCAGGTCAGGCTCTGGCTTTCTCCTGCATGACCTCAGATATCTGAGGAGAGTCAGCAGGCCGGGCCCACCCCGGCCCCCCTGAGCCTTCACTTACAGTCAGTCAACCCATGTGTCCTGAGCACTGGGTGCAGGGGGTCCCGTGGGGAATCCACAGACTACTCTCGCCTGCTGTCTGGAGGGGCCCCTGCGGTACTAGATTACAGCTACTGCAGCTACCACGCTCTCTTCCTGACCCCCTCAGTTAGTCTCCTGTAGCCAAGAGACCAGAGCTGAGGACGAGGGGCGCAGAGAAGGGGACAGAGACAACCTCACACACCACAGAGCAGGAAGCAATGGGAACTTTGCACCAGGAAGACCACGGGATACCACCAGCAACGTCGGGTTGGGGGAGAGTGTGTGCACCTGAGTTTGGCCCAGGCCTGAATCCAGACTCTTGTACTTATTAGCCGTGGTCTGTGAACAAGTGACCTGGGTGTGGTGAGCCCAGGTCACCTCTGTCGCTTCAGTGGGGGTACTGATTACACCTGCCTGAAGCTTGTGGAGAGGCCTAGCCCTAAACACCTATCACACCCCCTCACGCATTGTTGGGACTCAGTAAAGGGGAGCCCCGGACATTGTGAGCTGGGTCCAGGAGAAAGCAGCCTGGAACCTGGGTCTTCCGAACTCTTCCTGCACAGCTAGAAAGCGGAAGGATCCAATAGCGAGGTGTGATGAGGTCTTCAGATTTACCAAGGCTTCTCCTCTCTTATCCACCTCCCGGGGGGGAAAAAATAGACAAAAAACTTGATTTTTCCATGAAGGACATGTATGTAGTCAGGGTGGATGACAAGCACCTGTGTCGGGGGAGGGGAGCATGTGGAAGAGTAAGATTCTCGTGCCCTGTGTTCCTGGGAATTTGAGCCCTGGGTCCCTTGCACAGCTCTCTCCTGAAAGGTAGGATGTGTCTCGGGGTCTTCCTAAGAGGAAGGCAAGTGGCCTCAAGTAAAAGAAGGAAGCTTCCAGAAGGATGGGTGCCTTACACATAGTTCTTATCATGCATGGGATAACATTTCAATGAACAGTCCTGCTTTCTAGCAAAAATAAGGGAGCCATGTGTCTCCCCAAGTCCCTTGGTCTAAGAGCAGAAGAATCTGGAAAAGAAGAGGAAAGGAGTGAGGTGGGGAGGAGGGAAGGTGGACGGAGCAGGGTCTTTTCCAGATCCCACTTGCTGCCCTCCAGCTGCACCCCTGCCCCTTCCCCTCACCGATGCCTGTGCCGGCCAAGTTTCATACACATTGGGATGTCAGTGTAACCGGGCCTTTTAAAAAAAATCCTTTTCTTTCAAATCAATGTAAAAATATTCTGCGATACAGAGCCAATTTGATTAAAAAGGGAAAAGGTTGCCTGAAATATGCCAAAAAAAAAATTCAGCTAATGGGAATCTCATTCATTATTTAATCTCCTGCTTATCAGAACAGGACCAAAATGGAATCTAATATGGCATATGCACGGTGTTGTCCTGGAGAGCAGACGGAAGGTAGGGAGTAAGACGAGGGAAAGACGGATACAGACTTGCCATTTCACTTAATATATTAAACCAGGCCGCAGGCTCTGAATCAGATTAATAACTGTAGTGGGCCTGAAAATCCCAATAAATGTGTGCATGCGTGTATACATAGATAGACACACGCACACACAGACCTATACCTTTATCTGGGATCCTCTCTTGTGCGTTACACTGTGATTCATATAGTGCCGCGTTACTGGACTTCATTAAATACGAATGAAATACACCTCCTCTGGCAGCGGCCGGCAAGACAGAGAGGCCATGGAAGGGCCGGGTGGCGCTGTGCCCTGCTCACTTACGGTATGCTGGCAAAACCTGCCTTGTTGTAGAGAAGGCCTGGAAGGGCCTGGAGCAGACGCCCTGCAGCGCCCTCCCTGGAGTGATGTTGGGGGCGGGGACAACTGCTGAGTCCCCGTGCGCCCAGTTTTAGGTGTGTGGGGTAGCTTCAGGGTGCCTCTAAGCTCCACAGCAACTCTGAAGACACTATCATCATCCTCGTTGTGCCGGCGAGGAAACTGAGGCACAAAGATGTAAGGAAACTGGCCCTGGTCCAAAGAACAGCGAGTGGCAGATCTGTTGAACCCTAAGATTCGTGTCCTTTGCCCTGAGGGGTGTCCATGTGGGGCCTGACGTCCACTCTGCGTGGACGGATGAACCGGAATGTGGACCAGCGGCAGCTCTCCCAGATGTTCATTTTGTTCAGACTGGTCTTCCTCCCCACCCCCCAGCCATGCGCCCCTCCACTCCCTGGCTCACCGCCTTCCCCCTCCCACCCCACGACACCTTTCCCAGCCTCTCTTCCAGAGGAACACCTTACACCTCCCTTCCCCCACCCGCTCAGCACTGCTGAACACAAGGCCTGGAGGGCCCTGCGCTCACAGGGCCGTATTCCATGTGCAACATCACTGGGTTTTCCTTTTCTTCAACCCTGACGCCCAGTGGAGCATTTGAGGAATATTCTCTCCTTTTAACCTGCTTTGTGGACTGGGTAACAAATGGGTCAGGTGTGTTGGGACAACTTCCCAGCGAACAGCTACCTTCCCCGTCGTCCATCTGTGGATCGTTTGTGATGTAGGTCCTTGGCTCCACCACCAAGGCTCCACCAGGCTCCCCAATGCCCAACATCCCATCCCCCTTCCCTCTCAGCCCCAAAGGGCCCACAGCACATGACGGTCAGCCTAGGCCAGAAGATAGGGACGGATATGGGAGGCAAAGGATTCTTTCTAACAGTAATGGGTGGGTTTTTTAATACTTCTTTTCTATTGAAGTATAGTTGATGTACAATGCTGTGTTAGTTTCAAGTATACAGCAAAGTGATTCAGTTATACATATGTATATAAGGAACGTGTGTTTTTAACGAGCTATATCACATAGGCTGGGTCCCACCGACCAAATCCGGAAGCGGTGTGGAAATACACATGGGATTCCTGGGGTGAGGAGGGACGGGCCTCGTCAGACCTGCTAACTTCTTTCCCTCCTTTAACGCCAACCAGGGACATCTCTCCTTTACTCTCATCTTCTTTGAAATTCAGCTTGAGCTGTAGGAGAGTTTAAAAAAAAAACAACAAAAAAAAACAGAGCAGGGCGCCAAACCACCTACAAAACAACTCAGCAAGGCAGTTTCTCCAGCAAACCTGCCTCTTATATCTCCTGTGACAAAGAGATTTATAGCAATTTTTTATTAAAAGAGAGAGAGAGAGAGAGCTGCAGATAATCAGATCTGAGACGCAGAAACGGGAACGTGGGGGTGTTTTGCGTGTAAGTTATTTTAAAATATATGTTAGGGGCGTGATGGATTCTCCCAGTCCCTGCTGGAGGGGGGCCAGACCAGCCCCCCCAACCCCACTCTTGACTAAAGTGATGGAAATGATGTGTGAAGGGAAGGACAGGAACGGAAGTGGGTCCAGGAAGGCAGGAGCTTGGCTTATACCGCCTCTGCTCTCAGGCTTCACCCCAGCCTCTGCCACAGCCCCGCTCTCTCAGCAGGTAGAGAGAGGGGCTCCTGCTGCTTCCCAGAGGGGAGGACACAGTCTGGGGCTCTGAACCAGGAAGCAATCTTAGGGTGCCCCCCTAGCCAGGGTTACACTCTTAACCTGTTTCATCGATGACGCAAACGATGGTTATAAAGAGAAAGGCTCATTCTGCATTTTGGAACACAGAGATAGGCATCACTGGCCTTACTGGTAAGATATACACCCCTCTCTCCTGGTTCTCAGGGCCTTCTGGGTCTCCTCGCCTTAGGGCAGAGCCCCCACCCTGGGCAGGGTAGAGGCAGGAACTGGTGTGCACGCCGCACGGAAAGGATGGGGGCCTGTCCCAGAGTGGGCAGCTTGGTCCTGAGGCTGTGGACCATTGGGCAGGCCTGTGTGCAGAGATCTGAACCAATGAGAGGGGTGTTAAGGGGGGATCGTCTCCATGGAACATGCCCCCACCTGAGGAAATCTCTGCCCCCGCCACCAGGAGGCACAATCCTGTGGGAACTCCAGACAACACTAAACTGACCAGACATTCAACTCTGAGTGAAAATGACTGGATGGTAAGGTGAAGGAAGTATCTGGAAAACAAGTCCTACGAGGAATAGCTGGAGGAACCAGAGATCTAAAGAAAAGGACCCTGGGGAGGTGTGAAACATGCCTTCAGACACTGGCCCAGTCAGTTAAGAGCAGGGAGCGATCCCCATAGACCAAAGGGCTGGGTGCAGGGGCTGGGGGCCTGGACAAGGAGGGTTTGTTTGGCGGGACAAATGGAAAAAATTTCAGAGGGTAGAGCAGAATGAATAAAAATACGGCAATACTGCTGCAAGAAGAAGCATGGCGTAACGGATAGGCAATGCTTAACCCCCAAATTAAGTGCTAATGGCAGCGTGTCAGCCACCAGGGCAGACTCACAGGGGAAATACTGGAAGGGCAAGGGCTTTCCAGGTACCTCAGATTGCACTGTTAAGGTCTCCTCATTGGCCTTGGCTGCCAGGTACACACCCTCCAACCTAGTTCTCTGAGCCTTCAGAGAACACCTCCAAGTCCTCTGTGAGCCCAGGGACACCTCCAAGTCCTCTGTGAGCCCAGAGTGTGGGGTGAGAGGGCTGGGTGGTAAGCAGGCATAACTCAGGTGTGGGCGGGCCCACGGTTCCTAGGCGTCCAGGTGCGCCCATGCTCCGTTGGGTGAAGCCAGGACCCCCGCTCTCCAAGTTTCCTCCCCTGTCTCCCATCTCAGACCACATCCAGCCTCTTTGTCAGCGAATTAAGAATCTGAAAACAAAAACTTAACTCCAGAAGTGGCCTGCTCAAAGGAAGCCCGGGTGAGTTATTCGGAAAAGGCGGCATCCTCCTCTGCAGGGTGAGGTCCAGAGAGCAGAGAAGTCCCCACAATGTGGCTGGGACCCTCTGCTTCTCCTTGGATAGGGAACTGGCCACGAGCTGGGCAGGAGCATGGCGGGTCCTCATGGTTGCCGCCAGGCGTGTGCCGTGGCCTCTCCGAGCTGAGTTGTCATTGTCTTGTCTATGAAGCACGGTCAGTTTTCACCTGGTGGTGGGGCTGTCGTGGGAGTAATGGAGGTGAGGCACGTGGAGGCCTGGCCAGGCCCTGGGAGGGAAAAAAGGACGAGTAGATGGTGGTCAAGATCCCACTTGGGGGGAAGATGTTGGCTGTGAACCATCCTGGCTTCCTGGACAGATGGCCTCACGGCAGGGGCAAGGCCAGCCATTGGCACTAAAGCCAAGGTGGGGGAGTGGCCTCTGGAAACAAGAAGGGAGAATTGGGGCCAAATCTGGGGGAGTCTCTAGCCAAGACCATCTCAGAAGAGGGGATGGTGGCCTGTTTCTTGAGGACAGTCCCAGCCCAGAAGATCTATGTGCTGCTTTCCCTGCCACGATGTCTGTCTGTCCATCTGTCTCACACACATGACCCATCACACATCATTTGAATGTGTACTTATGGAAACACCGACATGTATCACTCACGCATGTGCCCAGCGCCACCCCTCTGCCAGGCGGGAACACACAAGATAGCATCCATCACCTCCGCCTGCGCTGTCACACCCTGTTACAAGCCCCTCCCCTCAGCCCCACACAGGCAGGGCCAGGCCTCTCCCCGCTGCACCTTCACGCACTTGCACAGCAACACAGGCCATCCCAGCAGCACACGACCCCCGGTCCCGGGGTCACACGATGTCACATGCAAACACTGTGACCCGCTGCTCCACTCCAGTCATTTGTCCCCAGCCCTTCTCATGGGCCTTGCTGAACTGGGGGAGGGGTGTGGAGAGCAGCAGGAAAGGGGGTGGCCTCGCCTTCATGGAGGGTGACTCCTTGAGGTATTTTTAAGCCTTCCCCTCATTTGCTAAATGAGGCTTTCGCTCTAGCTCCCTTAGAAACGGCTGCTCCTTTCATGGCGGGGGGTGGGGAGGCAGTGGCCTGACAGATGCTTAAGAAATTATGGGTGAAATTTGCTGACTCAGGCCTGAATTACTTGCTGTCCCGGGACTGTGTTTAGTCCAATAAGCACTGCTGGCTGGCTCGTCCCTCCTCCCTCACCTTTCTCTTCCTCTTCTGTGCCTCCCCCACTTCTGCCCTTCTCCCCCTCCCTGTCTATCTGCCCTTACTCTGGCTGTCTCAGCCCAAGCATCTTTCTCCACCCGCCTCCTTCCCTTCCTGGGTACCCATCATGTCCCCATCCGCTGGAGCTGGCAAGCCTGCCCAGGAGGGAAAAACGCCACCCCACACCAGCCACAGGAAGGAGGGTGGGGGCCGGCTGTGCGTGGAGGGCAGGGAGGTCAGGACAATGTTGAGGTGAGGGCAGGAGCCGGCCAAGGCGCCACGGGAGGAGGGCACTTGAGTTCGGCCTGAAAGGGACCTTGAACTTGGTAGGTGATGGAAGGGCACAAGGCTGCCCAGACAAGGAGCAGCGTCACCGTCCCCGGGGTGGAATGAACTGGGCATGGAGGATAGGGGTGATTTCTGTGAAGTTGGAAGGAAGACCATTTTGAATTTTAGAAGTTCCCTTTGACTTGAACTTTGATTTATTTCTATACTTATTTGTTGTCTTTCCTCCTCACCTTTTCCCCACCCAGACCCTGGCTCTTCGCCAAAATAAAGAATGACAAAGAGCTTCTACCCTCACTCCATCCCATACCCACACCCCATCTGCCACTTCTGAGCTACAAAGATTGGGAAGGGGGCTCCTGCTGAGGCCACAAGGAGAGGAGGATCCAGTGGCACCTCAGGGCAGGAGGAGTCAGGGAAGGGGCAGCACGCACGACGGCGCCCGAAGGCGGTGGGCCGCCGGAGGTGGGAAGCCAGGCATACATCCCGAGCACTTACAGGGGAAGGAGGGCTTAGAAGCAGGAGCAGGCATCCAGGGGGCCCAAATGCCTCTTCTCCCAGGCTGGCAACCTGAAAGGAGACAGTAATCAAACTTGAACGCACATTAAAATGGTTCAAATCAAACACTTAAAGACTCCTCTTGGCAAACTCCTTGCTCATTCCCACTAAATCATGAGAAGGGACAGGCCCCTCCAGGCAGCCCTGCAAATAAAAAAGGAAGGAGGCCCAGAGACAAGGAGTCCAGATGCCCAGGGACTGAATGAGGGAGTCTGAGGCCCGGAGAGATGCAGGAATTTGTCTCAGGCCACAAGCAAACTGGTGGAATACTCATAGTGAGATTTTAAGGCCAGGGCAGGGCCAGGGAGTGACCTACCTGGACAAGCAGGAAGACCTGGGGTCTGGTTCTGCCTCCTTACAGGTCACTGAAGGCCCTGGCCAAGGCAACTCTGGGCTTGAAGCACAAAGTTCTCGTCTCTTTACTGGGCTGGGTGACAGCCTGCGGCGCCAGGGAGGTGGGAGTCGGCCCCTTGTGGGTGCAGTGGCTGGGAAGGATTCTGGATTCTTTCCTCCTCTATCTCCCCAATCATCTGCAAGCACTTTAAAGGCTGGGGGCTTTCTGGCCCTTGGCTGGTGCCAGGGAACCACCAGACCCATGTCACATGGGATCAGGAGCTGAGCCCAGTGTCTCACTGGCTGGGAGGTCTTGGACAAGCTCGTGAACTTTCCCTGGCCATGTTGTCTGTGGAACTGGCTCATAGGGCTGTTCTGAGGACTAAATGAGTTAATGCCTGGACAGCACCTGACCCGTGATCAGGGCTAGGTCAACGTGAGTTAGTATTAGTTCCTAAGATGGCCCAGGTCACACTGAAAGGTGCTTCTCTGAGGTCTTCCCCAATAAAAGCAAAGCCTGCTCTCACTTCCATGATGATGCTGTGCCCGACGGGAGCTGAGGATGAGGCCTTCGTAGTCGCTTGCTGAGCTGCCAGACACAGCCCCTGCATGGAAGGGTTCAATTTTAAAGGAAAGAATGGCCTGATGGGAGAAGGGAAATGGCCATGCCCATCTTTTCCATTTCCATCACTTTCTTTTCTGATTGGAGAAGACCCACCTGGGCCCACCTGCTGGGCTCCCATGAAGCCCAAGCATCCCAGTGGCTGGTCAAATCCCTAGGCAGGGCCCCTCCCACAGCCTCTGGAACCAGTGGAGTCCAGCAGCAACAGCTGCAGAAGGGTCCCCACCACCAGCCCCTGCCCGGAGCCAGCTCTGTGTCAAGAGTGCCCAGGACCTGCTGGGATCAAGCTGCTTCAACAATGAAACACAAATCAGCCACCCTCGGCCCTGCCGTTTGCCAGATCCTCTGATAAATAATTCAGGCTTCTCCATCTGTGGAAACGTTGGATTTGGCCTAATTTCTCTCATAAACAAAGGACATCATCAGCTCAGAACAGTAAAATTGATACCAGATTTTTTTAAAAATATAGCCCAGGGAACCTCACGCATTTGGGGTCTGGGATCATGGAATCCAGGTTGCCTCTAGGAATCTAGGCAGACAGTGTGGACCAAGAATTCCAAGTCTGGCCTGAGAAATGGGCTGGGCAAGTGGTCCATTGAAGAAGAAGAAGGGGACATACTTAAGACCAATGGGTGCACCCAATGACAAATGAGTCTCCACTACCGAAGTCCACCTGATTTGTTTTTCTGAGTATTGCTGAAAGAATGTGAAAGCAACAAGCGCATTTCTCTGAAGGGTTCTTGGGCATATCAGCAGGTATATCAGCAGAGTTCTCCAGAGAAACAGAAC
The DNA here is from genome assembly GCF_949987515.2 of Delphinus delphis. Taxonomy (NCBI): domain Eukaryota; kingdom Metazoa; phylum Chordata; class Mammalia; order Artiodactyla; family Delphinidae; genus Delphinus; species Delphinus delphis. The sequence continues at coordinate 51,727,101 of NC_082695.1, read as the reverse complement.
CAATAGGAAATACACACACACACAAACACATACACATATAATCTGTGTTAATATAGATTAAAAGTATATATACATACATAATATATATTAATATAGATTAAAAGATCTATTTCAAGGGATTGGCTCACGCGACTGCGATAAGTCAAGTCCGCGGTGCAGCAGCAGACAGAAGCTCTCAGGTGGGAGCTAGCGCTGCAGTCCTGAGGCAGAATTTCGTCCTCCTCAGGGAAACCTCCGCTTGCTGTTAAGTCCTTTCAACTGGTTGCATGAGGCCCACACAGATAATGGAGAACATGACTTTACTCAAAGTCAATCGATGAGGATGTTACCCACATCTTCAAGATTCCATCACTACACCACCTAGATTAGTGTGTGGGTGGCTAACTGGGTGCCGGAGCCTCGCCCAGCTGACCCATGAATGAACCGCCTCTCCGGGTCTGCTTTGAGGCTGCTCTTCCTTGGTGTCTCCGCCCCCAACCGGCATCAATCAGTGAGGCCCACCTACATGGGTGAGACGCAGCACACCAGGGAAGGAGGGTGTGACTGGGGAGACTAAAGCCAAGAGCCCCGAATCCGTTTGCCTGAGGTCACACGGCTACCTAGATGGGCAGGTGTGTTCAGAGGCCAGGACCGCAGTGTTCTCACTGGCCACCTGGACGAAGTACTTGCTCCTGCCTTCGGTCCTGGACAGGGTTGAGCATCTAGGAAGGCACGGGAAGTGCACGGGCTCCACATGTGTGGCTCTGTTACACACCAACCCTGGGCCAGCAGACAATGACTGGTGGGTCTCGGGTGCCCAGTGTTTCTGTTGTTTGGGGACTTCTTGACCGACAGTCATCCAGCTGTTACTAAAAGCCCCCTCAGCATGCCCATCGTGTTGGCGATCGAGTATTTCTGAATAAAAACGACTGCGAACTATTCTCTTTATGAATCAGCTCGGATGCCGTGTCGTCTGGCACAGCGCCTGGCATAGAACGCGGCCTCATAGATCCTGACCCAAAAGAGGGTCTCCTGGAGTGAAAGGAGGGGCAGGCCTACCACACAGGGGAGCCTTAACGGTTAGTCCTCTCAGCATCCCCCCCGAGGGTATGTGTTCACCCCACTGCACAGTTGAAGAGCACGGGACTGCCTAATGTGGCCCGGCTTATGGTGGCAGCTGGGTGGCTACAAGCACGGTGCTCTGCCCACCAAGCCCACCTCTCCGTGAGTCCCCACACCTTGGAGGCAAAGGCCGGGGACTGCAGGCAGTGTCCATGGTGGAGTTGTTCCTGCCCCTCTCCACCTACCTATCCTTCAGAGGACCCCCGTGGGCCAAGGAGGAGGGGAGATGGAGGCAACTGGCCGCAGCTCTTAGGGAGCCAGCCACCCCGCTCCTGGACCACAGCAAAAAGCCTCCTCCCACGGATCATGGGCCAGCTTCTTTCTCAAGACAGAAGCAGGTCCGCTCCCCACGGCCCCTCACGGTCCAGAGTCAGGCCATGGAGCAGCCCTGTGCGTGGTGCCACGGCCGAGCAGGAAGGATCCCTTCTCCGCAGAAGTCATCGACCGGAATAGAACAGCTCTCCTGGTGGAGATGCAGCAGCCCATCCTCCCAGGACAGGATCTTCACTGTCATCCCTGCGTGCTTTGGCTAACGTTTCCCAGCTCCACTCCCTTCTGACCTCCAAAATCCAGAACTTTAGAGGAGGAAGCAATTTGGCTGGACTATTATTAAAAGGGAAGGGGAGCCTGGCCTCCTGGGCCGTAAAAGCTCTCGCAGCAGCGGGGGCTGGCAGCTCCCGCCCCTCACCTGGCACACTCGTCCTCCCTGACGCGCCTGCCCTTCACACTCTGGATGGGCCCAGGGCCCCTTTACAGCCCTGCTGCCTGGCCCAAGCCTGGGCTGGGAGGGACAGGAGGGAGGACGCAGCCCATAATCAGGACAGAGGGCCAGAAAAGCCCCTGCTTCAAAGAGCAGAGCGACCTTGTGTCGGAACAAAGTACATCCAAGGTTACCGCCCCACCCCAGGGTTGGGGCACAGGATTCCCGGGAGACGCCGGGCTCAGAGACAGACCTGGGTTCTTGCATAGTCATTATTTACTATCAGGCAGTGTCTCCCCACGCTGGGTCCAGTTTCCGGTTCAGCGTGACCTGTGCAGCTCAACAGGAAGTAGCCAGAAGGGGCTCAGAGCCCAGATCCCACCTCCGTGGATTCCCCAGGGCCCCTCAAGGTACAGTGTACAGATCCCAACCAACACCTTCAATCTGCAGGTGAGGAAACGGAAGCCTAAAGAAGGCAGGAGATCCTCCCTGAGCTACCCAGCCAGTCCCACCCCTTCCCAGTTTAGACTGGAAACTCCCAGAGGGTAGGGACCATGCTTTGTCCAGCCCGGCACCAGGCACACCACAGGATCCTGCAAACCTCCTTGGAGGAATGCAGGGTCTGCCAAGACTCCCTGTGCATGGGTGCACCTCAGGCTCCTTGAATGAGGTGAGGGGCTGGGTGTGTCGGCACTGAGGGAGCTCAGAAAGTCAGGGCCACGGCCAGGCGTCCGCATCGCGGAGGGGAGAGCCCCGGGCCCTTTAAGGTTTGGGAGGGGTGAGGGTTTTCAGGAAGCTAGGGGTGATGGGGGCAGTGGGGAGGCCTGTGGGCCAAGCTGCAGTGGGTCAGGGCTCCTGCACTCACCTCCCCACCGGTCCCATGAGCCCCAGCGTCCAGCTGCCAGCGCAGGCGGGCATAGCAATGGCACAGCCAAAATGAAGACATCCAGACACGAGGCTGCACCTTCTGAGACGGAATCCTGGCTCGTGCTACTTTAATTAAGAAAAACAAAAGACATGAACAGGGCAAATGTGCCTGGGAGATGCCGGGGGAGGTGAAAAGGATGGGTTCTTGGCTTCCTCCAGGAGGGCTGTCTGTAAGGAACGCTTGGTGGTTTGGTCGTGCTGTCAGTGACACTGAAGTCACGTTTTACAACCCACAAGGCACAAATCCCCTGTCCGAGACTGACGCCAACCATGGCCTCCAAGGGACCCTCGTTCTGGCTGGCCACCGGCCTCATTCCTGCCGCCTCTCACAAGGGCCACTGCATTCCCTCCATCAGGGTTGGTTAAGCACGCACTAAGCTGAGCCCAGTGCAGGAGTTACAGCAGTGAGCCGTGCAAGCTCCCTGCCCTTCAGATGTGACTCACCCTTGTTTGTGTCTGTCTGTTTCTAGTCCTTTCAAAGCCTCTTCCCATCTACCATCTTCAGGCATATTCTCAACAGTCAAAATTTGCAGGTGGGAAAAGGGCAGCACAGCTACAGGACCAGAATTTGGGCTCCCGTCTTGTAACCACACATTCTTGGAGCCTCGCAGCACATACTGTGTGGCTGCACCCAGGACGCTGCACAAGGGAATCTGAGGCCAGGTGTCAGGGTGTGTGGGGTGGGGGAGAGTGGGGGGAGTAGAGGAGCTTCCAACCTCACGGGAGGCATCCCACGAGTTCACCCACATATACCTCGTGCAGAGGTAGAGGTCATGTGCTCATGGTCTGGATGGAGAGAAAGAACTTGCCCTCACAAACAATACAACAGGGTCCACACCCTGGCCTGGGACTGTGAGCTGGGCTTACCTAGACAGGCAAGAACAGGGAGAGGTAGCAGGTGGAACCGTGGTGAGCAAAGATTCCACGGAAGAGTGAGAGGCAACTGCTGGGGGTCCGTGAGGCGGCACTGCAGCAGGAGAGCAGGATGTGGCGTGGGGCTGGGGGCCTTGGCTCCCAGGCTGGCACCACGGGCTGTGGGGAGCACTGGAGGCAGAGCGCCCTGATGCCTGCTCCTTCCTCCTCTGGTGGGAGCATCGCCACCACGGGCAGGGGTATCGGAACTGGATCTGGTACTGGTGTGTGGTCCTTGGAGTCCTCTCACCCGGCAGGCAGAGCTGGCCCCCGCCAATCACGCAGGCTTGGATTGGCCTTCAGTACCCCCAGCAGCTGAAGGAGTCTTCCGCTCAGGCTGGAGACCTCCAGGTGACAGAGCCACACTTGGAGATGGGACCCTAGTGTTTGCCCCTCCCTGACCCGACCTCCCAGGGGGCTTGATATTCTACAAGGGGAGCCCAGAGAGGAGATCCCAATCCCAAAATGATGAGTTGCTAGTGGGGAAACCACTCGTTTTGTCGACACATCTCCACTGAGCACCTAGCATGCACCAAATGTGGGGCACAGTGACGGGAAGGACGCAGAGAAGCCACCATGGGCGTGCACCCCATCCTCAGCCTGCGGCTCGGCTCTGCTGGGAAGAAGAGTAGACATGCCACAGGGGAGGTGCCCCGGCGAGGGCATACTTAGACAGAGAAATAGTGGGCAACTGTGAGTCTGGGACGCCATTTTCCATTATGGAAGAACGTTCATCTGGACAGATTTGGGGGATTGGAGTTTGAGGATTATCCGGAAGCAGGAGTGGAGGCCCTGGGAGTTGTGGAGGGTGGGGCTCACGTAGGGTCATGCCTTGGGAAGGGCAGGGAGGCTGGGAAGAAGGCTGCAGGAGTCATGCTGGGAGCACCCACTCAGCCACAGGCTAGGAGGTGGCCCCAGTGGCCAGAGCGGGGGCAGGTCAGGAGCTCCCTTGTAGGGAAATGGGCCACACACATTTGGGGCCTGGAGGTGGCAACCCTGCTGGGCCGGCACCTCTGTGGGGGCGCGCTCCAGTCCTCCCATCCCTTAACCCCTCTGCACCCCGACCTCTGTGTGCAGTGGAGTGGAGTGGATCCTGGGAGGACACTGGCATAGCGGTATTAAGACATCTGTGTCTCTAATGAAAAGTTACCCTTTGCCGGCCAGGGGAGAGACACAAATCATTATGAATCAATTTAGCTCCGGCCAGCCGTCTGCCCGAGCCTCACGTGGTGGGAGCCAGACCATCGCAGGGAGGGGCCGCTGCGCTCTCCCTTCCCAGCCCAACCTTGGGGCTAGAGGAGCGGCCAGAGAGGATCCCGGGCCGCCCAAAGGCGGGGACGCTGGACTGAGGGCAGCCTGTCGTCGGGATTCCATCCTACAGCCGGCCTGGGGTGGACGCCTGCGGTGCGTCCGGGTATGCCGGGGTCGCAGGCCAGGTCCAGGGGCCAAGGCGATGGCCTGTGAACCGGAGGAGAACGGCGGACAATTCCGCGCCCCCTCGGGATCCACGCCGCCGCTCCTCAGCTCGCGCCCTCCGCCCCGCCCCTCGCGCCTGATCCCGGGGTGGTGGGCGGCCTTTGCGCAGCGCGCTGGGGCCACGGTCACGGCTGCGTTGGCAGCGAGGCCGGCCGCCTCCGGTCCCGAGCATCTGCCGCGGGCCCCTCCTGCGGGCCCGGGAGCCGATCGCCGCCCAGAGAGCGCGCCAGTTGTCTAGAGCGCCCCGCGGCCTCCGACAAGCTAGCAATTTGTTGTTGTTTGTCGAGTGCTTTTGTCATGCAAATCCCAGAGCCGGCCGCTGGCGCTACTCTCGGAGGAGGTGGGGTGTTTTTGCCTTTTTTTCCCCTTCCCTTGGCCTTTGCCGTCGCAATTGTTAGTGTCGTTCCAAAAATAAAGGAATATCACTTATTTAATTTTCTTTGCACTGAGCGTGTGTGGCTCCCCAGTGTGCAGCTCACCTTCAGAGGATGCCAAGGCTGGGGTGGGGGCTGCTGGTTAGGAGGTGAAGGAATGCGCCTAGAGGGGCACCCCCATCACAGAGACAGACTCAGACAGTGGGCTGGGGCACCGAATCCCAACTCCAAAAACCAGCTCCCCGGCAGGAAACGCCCTACCTCCCCGCCTCCAACCCCCACAGGCTTCTACTATAGTGGCTTGCATCCGTGATGAGGACCTCAGGGAGGGCGGGGCCTCGGGCTGCCAGCAAAGCCCTCCCTCCACGGCCACTGTGCTCCCCCCAGATCCCTGGCAGCCCAAGTCCAGTATTGTCCACACTGACCCGGGCCTGGGTGCCCAAGCACTGGTTCCTGCAGACCCGGGCCACCTCCTCCACATGTAGCTACACAGACCCTTCTGATGGTGAAAGTTTGGCCCCAAGAAGTCATTTTGTGTCAGATTCCCATGTAAGCAGGGAGACAGCTGATTCTCCAAAGGGATTTTTGGTGAATTCTTGGCAAGCCTGATAATCCCTGGAAAGCAAAGAATGTCCCCTTTGTGTAATATTTACATTGTCTAAGCTAAGCTAAGACCAGCTAAACTGGTTACCCCTTGACCAGAAGGTACTGGGAGGGCACCAGGGTCTTCCTGAGGGGATCAGAGCTGTTCCCCAAGCCTCTGTTCTGTTCCCCCAATCCAGGTGTTCATTTAACGCGTAGTGCCTGAATCAGTCAGCTCAGGCTGTGTAACAGACTACCACAGACTAGGCAGCTGAAACAACAGAAAGTTATCTGGAGGCTGAGAAATCCAAGATCAAGATGCTGACAGGGTTGGTTGCCTGATGAGGGCTCTTTTCCTGGGTTGCAGACAGCTGCCTTCTCACTGTGTCCTCACACAGCAGAGAGAGAGAGAGAAGCAAACCCTCTGGTGTCTCTTCTTATAAGGGCACTAATCCCATCATGAAGGCCCCTCCCTCATGACCTCATCTAAACCTAATTACCTCCCAAAGGCCCCACCTCCTAATACCATCACAAAGATTGAGGCAGGTGATGGTCAGAGAGGGAAGGGGCAGTTTGAGCTGGAGTGGCAGGGAAGTCCCCTCTAAAGAGACTTTAGGCTGAGACCTGATGGGGCCCCAACAGGGTCAGTAACACAACAGGCTGCTTCTCTTCTGCCTCTTCCTTCTTCCTCACCTCCTTGGACCCTACCCTTTGCTTCAACGCTCACTTTCTTCAGGAAGTTCTCTCGGATGTACCAAAACAGAGACCCCAGCTCCATCCAACCGCAGAAGATGCAGTGGGGTGTGTGTGTGTGTGTGTTGTGTGTGTGTCTGTGTACGTGTCTATGTGTGTGTGCCTGAACACATCACTGTAACACGAGAGTCTCCAACCCCCAGGCCACAGACTGGTACCGGTCCGAGGCCTGTTAGGAACTGGACTGCACAGCAGGAGGGGAGCAGCCAGTGAGCGAGTGAAGCTTCCTCTGCCACTCCCCACCACTCCCCATCACTCGCATTATTGCCTGAACCATCCCCACACCCACCCACCCACCCACCCCAGCCCCATCCGTGGAAAAATTGTCTTCCACGAAACCGGTCCCTGGTGCCAAAAAGGTTGGCGACTGCTGCTGTAACTGACAAAATGCATCTGAGTTTGTGAATTGCAGAATGGGTTTTTGCACATTCAGGTTCAGTGCTTTGGAGACCAAGAATTCCTGGGAAATGGCCCACTCGGGAGAGTTGCCAGGCCACACTGGGCAACATCTCATCTGCCTGTGAGCACAAAGAAATCTTCCAAGTGCAGGAAATAGCCTGCTGTTTTAAAGAAGGCAGACCCCAGCCTTGCAGTGGGCTCCCCTCTCTTCGCTCAGCTCAGCTGGGTTCTTAGGGGTCAGATTCAACAGGATGTGGGCCAGGCACCCCCTCTATCTCTCACAGGCTGTGCACATAAATAGAGGTTTTCAACAGCACATTGAGTGGTTGCCCTGTATGCAAAGCAGACAGCCCAGTGCAAACCCAGCAGTTAAAATGAGGATGGCTGAGGGTGATGTCCTAAGCACTTTCTTATGCGGCCCGAGCGTGGCTGGGTGGGCAACAGGGATCACGGTCCTGTCACGGTGATGGAGCCCCCACTGGACTCAGCTTCCAGCCTGTTCTCAGGGAGAACCTTTCTTTCTCCTGCTTCCCCCATCACAGCAACGAGCAGATCTGAGCAAGTGTAGCTGAATCATCGTCACAGAAGTAATTCTGGTTGAAGGGGAGCAGAGAGGCCCAGAGCCCCCGGGGTCCCCCGAATTCCGTTCCTGTGACCCAGTTGCAGGCAGCATCACTCACTCCTCCCCGTTCTTAACTCCACACACTAAAAGCCGCCCAGGGACCAGTTGTGCCCTGGATCTGGGTTCTCAGTGTGGGGTAGAGCAAGCAGAATAATGCAGCTGGAAAGGCTCCCCGCAACTGCCTGCATCCTGTCTGCCCGGCTCTGCCTCTCCCTCCCTGCTCCACCTCACCTGAGTCCTGTCCTCCCTCTGCTCCTCCCCTGACACTCAGGAAACCTGCCCTTCTCCAGCCTTTACTGTGTGCCTGGCCCCACGCAGAGCCCAGGGGGCTCCGGAGATAAGGACTCACTTCCAGTGCCAGCGTTGATTGGGCCACAGCTGGGTTCCTCTCCCTGTGCTGGGAGTCAGGGAAGCCGTGGTCTGGTGGGAGAGGCAGACACACCAGCAGATCCCAGCAATGACAGAAACATTCCTGGGCACCCGGACTGGAACACAGGACCACTCGTGCACAGAGATCGGGATGGCACAGGGGACTTGTCCAGTGTGACTTGGAGCCGGAAGACCGCCCTGAGTTCAGAGCAAGCAGGACAGACACTATTTTGGGGCTTCAGAGAGGAGAGAGGGACGCCAGGGAGGATTCCTGCAGGCATGGGCATGGGGGCTGCACCTTAAAGAGGAATGACTTGCCTGAGGATGTGTCCGTATGTCCCAATGGTTAAGGGAAGGTTTGGGGTCCCTGCCCCGCTGCCTCTTTTGGGAAACAGCTGTGAATTAGAGTATAGGGGACTTCTGCCTCTTCCTTAATGCTTTTGTCTCCGGCCACCTCTGGCTATGATTTGGGGCCCCATCCCAAGGTCGTCCATTCCCTGCCCTCTCCTCCTCACGTCCCCTGGCCGGTGGCAGCCCATGAGACCAGACATGACTGAGGCGGGCAGCCAGTGCATTCTGGGCCGCTGCAACAGCTGACAAAGTTACAAGGACGGGGACGTCAGGGAGGACGGGTGGCCCGCTCCCTCCGGCGGCTGCCCCTCTGCTCCATTCCATTAGGATTGATCAGGCTGGGTCAGGGGTCTGCTGGGCCTGCACCGGGCACCTGGAGCTTTCACAGTGACGGATGGCAGTACCGCCACCGCAGCCCCCGCTCCTCCCCCACCCCCACTTCCACCTCCCTCCTCTCCATAAGTCCACGTCCAGGTCCCCCTCAAGTGGCTCTGGTTCTGACTGCTCCTTCCTGCCTTCCCTCCTTCCTTCCTTCCACACTTCTGCCCCATCCCCCACCCCCGGCTGAGCCCGGCTCACCAGCGCCTTTTCCGGCCCCAGCACACTGCAGGAGCCCTCACTCACCCAGCAGCGGGATGGTCCCAGCCAACCAGCCTGACTTAGCCGGGCCCTGTGTGCCCAGCAGAGGAAAAGAGAGAACAACGTCCCCAGCAATGGCCCAGAAAGAGTTGCCCTCCAGGTGGGGTAAGAAGACCCATCTGCACAAAACTGTTAAAAATCAAGCCTAGCCTGGGAGGGCCCAGAGAGGGTGTGCATGCCAGGGCTGGGGGGGCAGCCACCAGTGTTTTCCAGTTGTCTCATTCGTGGGGCTCCAGGGGCCATCGGGGTGTCATGGAATGATGAAGAAAAAAAATCCAGTGGAGAAACTGCCTCACCGCCCGGGGCACCTCCACACACCACACTGCGGGCTCCCGCACAGCCATACCTGTAGACACGTGCCCCCGGCTCACGTGGAGGGGCAGGCAGGGGCACTTTGGAGGAGATCCTGGGCCAGAGTTGCTGGTTCCTCTGCCCTGAGTGGGACAGGGCAGGCTCAGGACACTGAGTCCTGTGCAGAAGCAAAGCTCTATCCCCAGAACACTCCAGGGGCCCACCCCAAGGGATCCAGGGGGCATGAGGGAGGGTGAGCGCCCCAGACCACGTCCCGACAGTGTCCTCTGCAAGACAGCCACGTGAGTCTCTCCAGGCGTGTACGAGTATTGGGGACCAGCGTGGATTCCCTGCACACGGCCTGGGTGACGGATTGGGTATGGGTGGGGCCCAGTGTTTTGCTGGTGTACTTGAGGTGATGTCTGTAAATATGTCTGAGCATGTGTGTGAGGGTGAGGGTCTGTGTGTGAGTGGCTGTGGGTGTGACTGTGGCTGCAGGATGCGGGTTTATGGGAGATGACCGTACTTAGCTGAGTGGGGAGTGGACATCTGCTCTCTGCTTTCTGCCGCCTTCCTCCTCCCCCGGGCACCCAGAGGTCTGGCCATAGTGAGCAAGTCACAGCCCAGCCCCCGTCCTACACACACTTTTAATCAATTTGGTGCTTTCTTGTCAAGAAGACAAGCTAGTTGCTTCCTGAGGATCAGATGGTGATGGATGAAATATAGGGAATAATTAAATTAGCAGTGTAATGGTGGTACAAACCTCAATTAAAAAAATATTTCCATTGTCATAAAGTCTAGCCATAAATTTTAGGAGCCCTGCATTCCTGTGGCCTGCCGTGCTCAGCAGCTAGACGTGCCGCCTGTGATTGTGGGTTCCCAGCAGGGAGCAGGGCTGGGCAGCTTGACAGAGGTTTGAAGCCCGCCCCACCCATACCCTCTTCTCTGTCCCTGTCACATCTGGGCATCTGGCTCCAGCCAGGTGTGTCCCCAGCGCTCACTCGTTGACCCCTCTCTCCCTCCACATTTCTTCTCACTTTATACTGACCATGAGGTATCTGGGAGGCCAGCTCCCACTCTATTTCATGTGCATAGGATCCCAGGCCTTTTCTTGAGGGGCTGACTCTGTCCCAGGTGTGGGGTGGGGGGCTGTGCGGGGAGCAGCAGCAGGAGCCTCAGGAAGTCTATGGAGAGGGAGCCACGTGCCTGTGCACGGCAGGCACCCAGGGAATCCCTGTCCACTGATGAACAGAGGTCACCCTCCCGGGCACTGGGGATGGTTTCCTGGACCAGAGGGGCCAGGATGGAGAGTACTGAGGTGCTCTGGGCAGAGCAGAGCATACAGGGTGGAGGGGTTGGAGAGGGAGAGGGACCCCAGGGGAGGGGGTGAGCCCGCTTGCTTAGGAGGGGCCCTCAGATGTCCTGTTATGCTAATGAATTCCAGCAACAGGCCAGAAAGGATGTAAGTGGGGGAGGGGAGGGGCTCCAGCCACAGGACCAATGGAGAGGGAAACTGCAGGGTCACCTCTGGGACCCAGGCACCGCTGGTACATCTGGGGGAGGGAGAGAAGGAAGAGAGGAGCAGAGGGGAGGAGGATGGGGGTAGAGGAAGCAGAGAGGAAGGAGGAGGAGGGGAAAGCGGAGCGGGAAGAGCCAGAGCAGCAGTCAGAGGCCAGTGGGTGACCCACTCGGTGAGGCGGACACTGTCCCCCACCCCCATCTCTGTACACAGCTTCTGGCACCACTAGGAGCAAGGCTGACAAAGGTGCTAAGGTTAGCCTGGACACCCTCATCCCCACCTTCCTTTTTTAAGAAGCCCCCGTTCCCACCTCAGACCATCCCTCCCCTTTCTAACATCTGCCCCAAAGAAAGTACCAACTAACTCACCGTAACCCCCAGGAGGTGTTGCATTAAGGCAGAGGCAAGGACAGTGAGTAGGGATGAAGAGCATCCTCACAGGATGGGGAAGAGGAGGGTCTGGGGAGAGAGGGCTCTGCTCAGCTGTAGGGTCAGTGCCCCTCCCTGCCCAGGGCTCCCTTTGGGGGGTTGGGGCGTGGCGGGGGCACAGATCTTTTGGGATGAGAGCTGGAAGGAGCAGAGGGCCGGGATGGAAAGCGGAACATGCTGGTAATCTGCTCAGGATACTGCAAAAATGAGGTCTAGCCCACAAGGAGCTGCCAGGGTACAAGAAGAAACGGGGGCTTCGGTCAGCCCTGGACTTTCCACCAGCCACTTGAGGCCAGAAAAGGCCCCAGTCCGGTGTCGTCAGGTTTCTAGCCAGTCTCTAGATTTTCCCAGAGAGGTTCAGCAGGAACAGCTGCATTCAGTCCCGTGGAGCGGAGACCTGGCTCAGACCTAGGTCTGGCACCAGCAAGGCTGCCAGGTCCTGAACCTCCAGAATTGAACGCAAGCATCTGAGTGGCAAGAGGGGACTTGGAGGTTAAGGAAGCAGTTGATTGGCTGTAGTTTTGGGCATCCGGGGCCCAGATCACAGAGGCAGAGGCCAGCCAGAGGCTGGTGGGTGGGGTGGGTTCTGAGGGTCCCTGCCCTGCTGCTGCTCAGTGGGGAGCAGGACCTGGCCCAGACGTGTGAGTTCAGCTTCGCTGAGGGGCTCAGCTAACCCAGACCACCCAGCTGCCAGCAAAGTAAAAATTAGTAGGAGGACAGGAAAGGAGGGCCTCCAGCTTTCTGCTAAAGAGTCTTGGGCACAAATAATGCCCAGTACAAGGGACCAGAGGAACTTGTGTTACTGAACCAAAACTTGGGTCCACTCACTCACATGCAGTAAAGCCAATCTACTGACACTGGGTTGTGGTGAAGGAAAGGGCAGCATTTATTGTAAGGCGCCAAGCAAGGAGGCCAGGTAGCTAGTGCTCAAAACACCTGAACTCCCCGATGGGTTTCGGCAAAGCATTTTTAGAGGCAAGGTGAGGGAGTGGCGTCCCAGGTTATGTGATCAGCTTGTGAGCAATTCTCTGATTGGTTGATGGTGAGATAACAGGGCAGTGTCAAAGGGCTTAGCATTATGAATCCTTAGACTCCAGTAGGTCTGGGGGCTACGTGCTCATCGTCATCAAGTAGTTAATTTCTTCCATTTGGTGGGGGTTTTAGCACCTGTGAAACAGCTCAGGAACTGTGCATCAGATACTATTATCTAGGTGCTCCGGAGTGGAGCTAAAGCAGAAGATGGGGAGAGGAGTACACCTGGGGAGGGCCCCATAGTGTCTTGCTCTGTTAGACTTGGAGTCATCTCTCTCCCTGAGCTGCTAGAATCTGTGCTTTGGGCAAGGGCCAAAGCAATATCTGCATATCCCCAAGTGAGGCCCCAAGGGCTGTGAGCCATGGATGCAGCCCTGAGGACCCCACCTCTCTGATGTCACCAGTTAAACTAAGAGCCGAGAAAGCTCCAGAACCAGATGAGAGGCACGTTTTTCATTTTCTTCTGCTGGTGGTTTCTTCTTCAGGTCACTGCAAGCGAGTGCAAACTTATTCCATCGGAGGCAATAAAACCTTTTTATTGCAAAAAGAATTCACAGAACCCAGCTCTGTACCCACCCTGAGGTGTGAGAGCAGAGTGAGGGGTGAGTGTGTAGTCAAGGGTTTCTTCGTGAAACCCTAGAAGGGAAACAATTTAGGAAAAAAGAAACTATTTAGGACCATAACAGTTAAAGATTATTGAGAAAGGAACTGAATTGTACCTAGGTGGTTTTTCCTATGTAGGCTTGTTTTATAAGGCTTTCCAATCTCCTGTTTAATGGCGCCATGTTCAAGTTAATTTAATTCAATCAAAAGTTCTATTTTGACTTTTTCTAAGGATAATTAGTGGGAAAGCGTGTGTTCTCTCTTGGTTAACGGTGTCGTCATCTGTCTCCAGATCAAGATAGCTCAGTGTCATCCGTGCTGATTCCGCCTCACCCATCCCTTCCTTCTTTGACCATCCAGTCCACCCCCCTTCCCCAGGCTTGCCTCTCTGCGTCTCTGCATCCCCTTCCTCCATCTCTCCCTGCAACCCTGCAGCTCCAGCTTGGCTCCCAACCACGGAAGGCCAGCATGCTTAGCTTACCCACTCTGCCCCAGAACTGCTTCTCTAGACATAAAACAATTACCATTTTCTTGATGCACTCCACGCTGCCCACAGGTAAAGGGAAGGTGTTTAAGGCTCGTGGTGGTCCAGCCCAGGAGCTGCTGAAGCCCCTCAGCTCCTGCTCTTCTTCCGGAAACTCTCTCCCTTCAGTCACATCACTTCACATCCCTCCTGTCATCACCTCTATTTCTTTGCACAGTTTGACTTCTCATTCTTGCCGAGAGCCCATCCCTTCCGATGGACACACACATTCCTGGCAAACTCTTGTTTTCTTCTTACTTGCCTCGCTCTGATGTTAACCTCCTCTGTGAAGACTTCCCCTTCTTTGAGCTGATTATCCCTTTCTCTAAGCTTCTAGAACCCTTGGTTTATTTCAACACACATCACATGATATTGTCATCCTCTGTCCATTTGTCAGTCCCACAGCAGACAGTCTTTTGGGGGTGGAGGTGATTATGCCTGGAACATAGAGGCAGGTAAATTAAAATTGTAGAAAAATAAGAAAGGGAAATACATTAATTCGTGGTCTCCAGAAAAATATGCTCAAAGCATGTACCAAAGGCACATATCACCACCTGGTGGCTATCTTCAGAATTGCAAGTTTAGTTTATTTTGATAAACTAAGTGAAGGAAATCTAAATTTGTGAAGTAACAATAAATATCACTCTTGAGCACTATGAGTTTAGTGTCTGAAAGTAACAGCCTGGCCATTTCACAGGCTTGAACAAAGGTGAAGGGTGTTAACTGACAAAAATGCTTTGGAAAATTGATAAGTGTATGTTGAACCAGGCCACATGTCTGGTCCCTGCCACATACTGTGGAGGAGAAAGCTCCCCATGTAGCTAGAAAAACAAGATTCACACATGAAACGATCAGAGAAACATTCAAAACTGCAGGTGGGTGACACAAGGTGACAGAAAAAATCATTCTGGACAGGACGTCAAGAGGGTTTGATAACACAGGGCAGGGTTTGAAGAATGAATCAAATCAGAACATAGCCAGTCAACAGGAAGATGTTGTAGGTTGGTGGAGTTGGAAGGGAAGGGGCACATCGATTCGGATGGCTACTGGCCTGTCTGATTATCCAAGGATGTGACCAGCTAAGGTAGAGGGGAGGCCACTGCACCCAGCTCCCACTTTTCTCTTGACATCCCATCACTGCCCAAACCACCATTGTTGAACCCATTACAAGTGATCACTATTTTCTTAACATAGAAGTCTGATGAGTCTGACAAATATAACTGTATTTACTGGGACAAATGGAGGGAGGGTTTTGGATGGAGGTTGACCCAGCACATCAGAGATGAATGGCTCTGTACTCATGGGTACAGAATGGGGGATAGGAGTCCACTGAGGAAGGCAGAGAGCGGAGGCCACCTCTCTGGGAATGGAGGATGGGCCATGGTCCAGGAAGGAACAAGTAAATCGGGAGGAGCTCCTTAGCCATTCCTCCACTCACAAGATGCCCATTACTGTGAGTGGGACAACAGTAGCCCTGTCCAGCCTGTGTCCTGTGATGTTCCCCACTTATTTCTCTTACCATCTTCACTCTGCTCTGTCAGCACCAGCATCCTCTCTGGGCTAAGGCTTCTGCAGCCTCCCTTTACTTGCACAAGTCCCAACATGGCCCTGAGGACTTCCAGGCACCAGAAAGGGCAAAAGGCCAGTGTCGCATCCTGCCTTGATCATGGACTGAACTTTCTGAACCGAGGTGCATCCCAGTTCTTCCACTGCAGACCCCTCTTTGTCAGGGCGGGCCACAGGCCCCCTACAGGCCCCCCTCCACCCTGCCCCACCTGCTCCCTTCCTCCCCACTCCCCATTCCCAGCCCCACTGGCTCCCTCTCCAGAGCTGAGGCCGGCCTGAAGACAGATATTAATGTGCAAATTAGCACAACCGACTGGGTCCAGATTGCCACTTAGAATTTGCATATTAATAAATGTTTTTGTGACAGCATTTAGCAGCTCAGGAAGGACAGGGAGTCTCCCCTCTCCCCTCCATAAGCGAGATAAACAGACTTGATAAGGCAAACTTGCCCCCTCCCATCCCCCAACCTGCACAACTTCCTCTCATCAATCCTTCTACCATCCGTCTATCTACCTATCTACCTATCTCTCTCACAGGTTGCTCCCCCCCACCGCCCACCCCCATCCCACCCTCCCAACCCCCCACCCCACCCTCCCGCCCTACGCCCAGCATTGGGCTTCTCAGCCCAGTCTCACAATTAGCTGGAAGAGGCAGGAGACCAGCTCAGAACCCTGGAAGAGCTGTGCAGAGCTGGTGGGGAGCAGTCAACATGGCCGGTGTGTCTGGAAGGTCTACCAGAGAAAGGGGGGCCATCTGGGCCCCCAGACAGGACAGGCGTGGTGTCCTGAGGGAGAATTCATTCTTTCTGGAGATCCTGAGGGTTCTGCCTTCCTGACCAGCAAGGAGAGGGACTCAGGAGGCAGCATGAGCCCTGGCTCTGCGTGGGTCTCAGTCATAACTCACACAAGACCTCTATTTCCTCTTCTGTAGAATAATAGGTTTCTCCCTGACTCCCCACATCACAGGACTATCATGGGAATCAAACGAGATAACGGATGTAGACATGCTTTGAAAAGAAAGGAGGGGTTTACAGATGCCACATGACATTTGGCTTGGGAGGAAGAAATCCTGGGGCTGTATATTACAGACTTCTGTATTATACATGACCCATCTGGAAATTAAGGATTATGTATAATAAAGTTCTCAGCTGGCTGAGGACTGCCACCTTCAAGCATCAAAACTTTTAAACTTTCATTTTAACTACTTGGAGGGTAGTAGTAAAAATGCATTTTAACTCTTTTAATTTAGGAATTAAAACTCATTTTAATTCCTAAAATGCATTCCAGTGCCCTGTTTTCTTATTCAGTATAAAAACATCACCTAAAGTTTTCCTCCTGACTCGAGTTTGTCTTCTGCAGGGTGCTGTTGTCAAAAGTGCTGGAGGGGGTGGGCCGGTCTCTGCAGGCAGTGGCCGCCCATGTGTTCTGGTGGTTCTTGCTTCTGCCAGTGGTGGTGGCTCTGCTCGGCCTCTTGGTCCTTCATTAAATCAGTTGCCCATCAGCTTTAGTGATGGAAACCAGAATCACTAGGCTTCACTCAGTTATCCAGGAGTATGTGTGCCAGGCTCCGTTCTGGCGCAGGAAATAGTAGTGACTCGATCAGGGTGCTCACATTTCTGGGGAGGGGACTGGGGAGCAGCTTGTCAGCATTGTTTGTAAACTAGCAGTTAATAGCCCTAGAGTAGGTTTTCTATGAGCAAAGCACACAAGAGTTTTAATACACGGACCATAAATATTTTACATTTGTCGAATCAATGAAGGGATTAATAAACCTTAGGGGCCTTTATGACCTACTTCCTGCTTCTCTTGTTTTCTGAAGAGTGGAAAGCTTGCTTGCTAGTTGCACTGCAGATGGAAAAGGCATTATACATGCATGAGTGTGCACATGTGATGTGTGTGTTGTGTGCGCGCACGCGTAAATTCACTGGCCTTTGCCCCATTGGAAGGAACAAACAGGACCTCTGGAAGCAGTGAACCTTCTTCTCCCAAGCCCAGGGTACAAGGCAGAGTGGGAGGAGCCCCAGTCTGCAGTTGCCATGCACAAGATGGAGCCTGGTTGGGTTATGGACCGACTGTGGAGGTGGGGAGACCCTGAACCCCCCGGATCCACGTTTCTCGTTTTCTACAAAGGGCTTCTACCAAGAGAGACAGACAAGAAGAGTGGTTCAGTGTTCGAGAGCCAGAGAGCTTGACTGCTGATACCAGCTCTGTGGGCCTGGGCAAGCTGTCTACCCTCTCTGTCTTGGCTTTCGCATCTTTTTTGTGTGTGTGTGGTATGCGGCCTCTCACTGGTGTGGCCTCTCCCCTTGCGGAGCACAGGCTCCAGACATGCAGGCTCACGGGCCCAGCCGCTCCGCGGCATGTGGGATCTTCCCAGACTGGGGCACGAACCCGTGTCCCCTGCATCGGCAGGCGGACTCCCAACCACTGCGCCACCAGGGAAGCCCTGGCTTTCCCATCTTTGAAATGGGATGGTAACAGTCCTCATCTCATCATTATCAGACTGTTCTCCATTAACAGATGCAAAGCACTTTTCAGTGTCAGCATGTAACTAGCTCTAAGTAAATATTTCCAGGTTTTTTTCACTTTAACTTCCTTAGCAGGTCATTTTAAGGACCACAAGATTTAATGTAAAGAGTGTTCTTTCAGCGCTAGTTATCACCCTTGGGCCGCCTCCCAAGCCTGAGGCTCCTACTCTCAGGGCTTAGAGCAGGTAGAGGCCTCCTTTATAAGCCCCTGGGTTGCCTCTTCTCTCCCCATCCTCGCCCCCACTGGGCCCATCAATAAATATTCAGTCAGTGTTGATGAGTGATAAAGAGCTCAGGCTGAGACTGGGACAGGGCAGGAGCTTGCTGTGAATTCTTTAGATGTAAAAAGTGGGTCAACCCGGAGGGAGGGTTTGGGGACAAACAAGAATGTGAGCCTTAATCCAGATGGCAGCTGGGGGTCAGCAACTCAGCCACGAGATATCCTGTGAGCTCAGTTAAGAAAAACTCTAGCATCTGAGTCCTGGCCTGGGAAGTGGGAAGAGATGTGGAGGAATAAATGGTACCACCCCTGTCATCGGCGAGATCCTATTCAAATGGCAGAGGCAGGGCTTTCCTTGACCTCCTGTTAAAGGAGTGCTAGCGTGATGGATGAGTCCGTCCCGACCTAGGGCACCTGCAAGGCTCCCACCTGAGGGAGCCTGCTTGCCTTATGGAGCCCCCATATGGTGTGATAAGAGCCTTCAGCATTCGGAGAGCTTGGAACCTGGAGCTTGGGGGCCTGAGTTGAGCCCAGACAGAGGGTGAGTTGTCCTTTAAAGCTCCCCTTCTCCAGCAGCCTTACCTGATTTTGTGACGTAATCACACAGTAAACTGTCTACAATCTCTACTCCAGTGTGGCCTCCTGAAGACCGGGACTGGACCTTATCCTAGCACCAGTGCAGGGCCCAGCATTAAGTATGCCCTCAATACTGGTTGTTGGATGGACAGATGGATGGGTGCATGGGTGCATAGATGCATGCATTCATGGATGGATGGGTGGATGGATGACAGAGGGATGGTTGGATGGGTGAATGGATGGATAGAGTAGATAGATGGGTGTTGATGGATGAATGATGGATGGATGCATGCATGGGTGCCTAGATGCATGGATGGATGCATGGATAGATGGATGGATGGATGGATGAATGGATGGATGGATGGGTGGGTGGATGGATGACAGAGTGATGGTTGGATGGGTGAATGGATGGATAGAGTAGATAGATGGGTGTTGATGGATGAATGATGGACGGATGCATGCATGGGTGCCTAAATGCATGGATGGATGCATGGATAGATGGATGGATGGGTGGATGGATGGCAGGTGGAGGGGTGCAGGATAGAGTACTTGTAGAATAATGTCAGGAGTAGTAAGGTAGAGAGGTGGATATGGGTGTGGAGTTGGGCAAGGACACTGGGTGATGTCTTGGTGGGAACAGTGGGGAGAGGGAACCTGCATGCAGACCTGAAACCCAAGGCCCAGGAGCAGAGACCTCAGCACCACAAGGGCACTGGGGAAAGCAGACGTTTCCCCAAAGGGACAGATGCAGTGGGGAGTGGGGAGTGGTGTTTGACAGGATGTGGGAGGGAGGGCAGCTGGTCTGAGAAGGAGATAAGGTCAGAGGAGTTTCTCTCTGCACCTCCAAAATCACAACAGTTTTGGGAGGGCCCACTCTGTCACCAGTGACTCACCCTTGGGTTCAGAACAAATACAGGACTGGGCAGAAGGGTGGGGCCCACAGCCCCAAACTGAAAGTAATGTCAAATTCTGGGCTCAGTGGAAAATGTAGACATGAAGTCTGGTCCCGAATCCACGGACATCAGGGACTCATCAACCCTCTGCATGAGTGTCTAGGGGTGAAGGCCCCAGAACAGAATGGCAGGTTAGCCTCCCACTGGGGCTCCTTGAGATCCTGACACTGAGTCCACCCCTGCTTCTCTTCAACATCATGTACCACACACAGGAAACGGGGAGAGGAAGGAGGGAGCATCAGGGGCCATGGGATCTCTCAAGCACTCTCTTGGGAGAAGCCTTTCCAGCTCTGCTCATCCCAGCCCCGGCAGAAAGTCCTCCCCTGAGTCTCAGCTCCATCCCTCTTGGTACACTTGTAAATGAAGAACAAAAGGGAGTCCGTTGGAGGTCCTAAAAGATGGTTCTCAGGATTTCCTAGAATTTGTCTAGGGCGAGGAGACATTGAAGGACTTTTCTGGCCTCAATGGGGCCCCAGATCTTGCCGGCTCATTCAGGAGCAAAGGACTGTACTTTTTTTTTTTTTTTCTCATTGTGATGCCAGACCTGGCCATTATGGAGGTGATTAAATTTAAAGACACTGCTGTAAGCTCCAGCCTACGATAGACAGCCAGCATCATTAACACATAATTGGAAGCTAAGTTTAATGAGGTAAGAGAGGAAAAAATAACCTCCAGTCCGTTTTAGGATGTCCACCGCACCTGCACTTCCGCCGCCCTTCCTCAGCAGCAGCGGTTGACGAAAGTCTGGCCGAGAGGTGTGTCTCCTGGCCAGGACAGGACACCAGGTGATGAAAAGCAGGGTGTCATGATCGGACACAAGGACAGGAAGACCAAGGAGGCTGAGAATGGAGAGCGGGAGGTTAGCTGGGGGAAGGACAGTGGAGGACTTTCTGGAGAAGGAGACACGTCAGCCTTGAAGGGTACAAAAGAACAAGCTTATGCCATGAAATCGGGCGCTCAGGAGGTACTGGCTGCCTGGGGCCGTCTGGCCTTCCCGGACCCCCATGTTGACGTGGGGGCCATGTACCCCCAGCTTCTCCTTCCCTATCAGGCCTGGGCACCCCCCACACTGTGTCCTTGAAGACCTGCTTTCCCAACATCTGTGGGTTTTCATAAGACTCTAAAAAGTAAAAGCAGGGCTGACCCCCGAGCACTATTTCCCTTTAATTTGGGGTTTATAATATATGTGTGTTTATTTCATGGCAATGAATGCTTCCAAGGGACTTGCTTATTGCAAGCGTTGTCTGATTTATTTCCTCTCGATGTTCCAAGAAGGATGTGGTTGTTAATAACAATAATGCTGCCCATCTCACAGCACTCTCTGCTTTTTGGAGCATTTTAAAATCCATTATCCTATTTAATAGAATTGTTGACTCTCAGGGAAATTGTAAAGTCTGGGGGATTTGTCCTCGGCCACTCCTATGGCCTACCAGTGCCCACCTCCCTCCCTGGGCTCCCCGCTCCCCCGTCTAGCTGCCCCACCCCCGCGGAGCCGCTGTGAGGCCAGACCCAACACCCTGTGACCCAAGCAAGGGGCGGCCCAGAATGCCTCCCTCCCCTCTGCCCTTCCTCTATCCCCCACCCCTGCCCAGGGGAATGAGTGTGCCTTCCTGGCTGGGCAGCCTGAGTCCCAGACCAGCCAGGCACCATCTCAGACAGGGGTCCCTCCTCTAACCCCAGAAGCATTTGGCTTGAAGAGCTCAAACCATTTCCCCCTGAGCACACCTGTCTTTTCCTGACAGCCCAGACCCAAGCCTTGGGTTATCATCCCATTTGTGTACATTCGTTTCATTTTCTCCATTTCCTCTCATGGCTATTTTCTCGCTGCCTCCCCCTCATTTCTAAAGCCTCCAGAAATGACCCTTCAGTGGGCATCTGCCCCGCCCGACCCTGCATCCTGCGTTAGCACGTGAGAAGCACCCGAGGAGCTGAAAGCATCCCAGGCCGGGGTCCCACATATAGATTCCAGTTGGGTTCGTCTGGGATGGGTGTTTTTCTTTTCTTTTATTGGAGTTCCTCTGGTAGCTCTCAGTGCAGCTGGGGCGGGGGCCCATGGAGGTAGTCCTTTGAGCTGTGTAGACCTCAGAGCCTCAGAGCAGCTCCTGGAGCTGCCGGAGCCTGTCCTCAGTCGGTCCACCGAGGGACCGTTGGAGGACGGGCACCCATGCCCACCTGGGTCACTAGACACCAGACCTTTGCCCTCCTGCCTGGACCCCTCTGCCTTCCTGCCTCTCAGGAAGCCTCTTGTCCATTCTCCCCCCACCCCCACCTCTAGCCTGGCCCTCCCTACTGCACACCCAGCTGAAAGCCAATACTCAGTATAGAACCCCAGGGGTACCCAAGAGGTAGGGAGGGACCCTCTGCTCTGCTTTCAAATTTCCACATCCACCCCTATAAACTGAACTACAGGTTAGGACCCCAGTTCTCGCCAGGCCAGAGGGAAGCTGGATCCGCCCTCCCCCTGCATCCCCGGAGGTGAGCCAGGCCAGCACTACCACCCGCTTTGTGGTGGCTCCAGGGACCTGACCCACTTTCAACCGAGGCAAGGCTAGACCCCAAGGCTCCTGTTCTCCTGCCCAGAGCCCCAGATTCCCGGGGACGGTGCATCATGGCAGGAGAGAAGTGGAGAGGGGCTCTTCTGCAGCCAGGTCTTCCTCAAGGCCTTCCTGGAATTCTTCAGCACCCAGCCCTCGGAAGCCTTGAAGGCCAGAGGAGGCCTGCGCTTTGGCCAGAGGGATAGGAGAAGGCAGGAGCACACCCGTGCAGGGCAGAGTTGCAGGAGACAGCAAGAGGAGGCATGGGTACAGCGTTTGCAGAGGTGCCCAGGATGGGCTGCAGAGGGGACACAGCTGGAAAGAGGATAACCAGGCCAGGAAGGGGCTTGGAGCACAGCACAGAGGAAGGAGGGCTGAGCTGACTCCATGGGGGTCAGGGAGCCATAGAAGCTCCTGAGAGGTAGGTGGCCCCAAGAGGGGACATGATCTGGAGCAGTGGGAGGCTGCCAGGTCAGGAAAGGGCTGGACGGGGGTTGTCCTTGCAGGAAGGGGTGAGGGCTGATGGGGAGGGGGGAGGCGGAGGCAGCCATGGGTGCACTGCAGAGCCCGCTGGACACTTCAGGGGCCCTCCTCATTAAGAACCCAGCTTCTGCTCCCGGCTAACCTGCCCCCAAGTCTGGGCTTAGTAAAGGAAATTGATTACTTTCCATTGCAATTAACATGTGGTCCTGGGTCACATCCTTAGGATAATTTGTTACAGGAAAAGCAAAGGAACTAGCTCCCAGGTAATAAAGTTCTTGTGGACCCAGTGAAAGAGACCTTCTCCAAACCATGGGGAGGGGCTGGGCTGGGGCAGGCAGAGCTGGTGACCTGGGAGACTCGGAGCGGGTGGGGAGAGGCCATCAGAAGCAGCTGTCTGGGGGTGAAAGCGTACAGGAGCTTGGCTCTGGCCTCAGCTCCAGCCAGGCCATGGGTGGCAGTCGGTATCGGGTGTTGGTAGGAGCCAGGTCTAGCCTCACGCAGACTCGGGTTTACGTCCTGCTCCACCGCCCAGGGAAGCCACTTCCCTCTCTGTGCCTCAGTTTCCTCTACCTCGTGGGGATGTGAAGGATTAAATGAGCACTTTGTACAGACAGGGCAGGCGGTCAGTGACAGCTAGTTCTGGTTGGGCAATTTGTGTGTCCACCCCATGCCACCAGGACAGTTCAGTTTGTGGCGGGCTCCACAGGGTGTGTCCCTCCCTCCTCGCTGAGGGGACCAGCCCTGAGGGGACCCAGCTGCCTGTCCCAGGACCGGGGACCGGACCCTGCAGCTTCAGCCTCCATCACCATGATGCTCCTTCGTTCTTCAACCCCTTCCCTGCCGAGCACTTTCATAAAAACTCCCAAAGTTACGTTTGCAATTCATTTGTTTGCCAGGCGGGCAGATTTATGGCAGTTATCTGTATAAATATTTATACTCTGCGGCAAGGAGGTTTTGGAGGTCACACACACACACACACACAGGTCCTCGGGTACCCCCTCCTTCCTCTCTGGCCAGCTGCAGCTAGTGGATGAGTGACGGCCACCCTGTGCACACACTCGACCTGAAAACACACGTCCAAGGCTGGCCAGGCCCACACCGCAGTCGTGCCCACCTGCACTGCCTCGTCCCGCCAGACTGGCCCTGTGCCACCAGCTCACTCCGTCTCTGTTCCACAGAGGAGGGGCCGCGGCTCGGAGAGACAGGGCTGGACCCAGAGCTCCAGGGCCAGTAAGAAGCAGGGGTGAAGTTTGAGGGCATCGCTGGACAAGGATAACATTTCTCTACTCTGTGCCTTCCCCGCATGGGGGGTTACCCTCTGTAGGAAAAGAAACTAGGCAGGAAGGGACACAATGGCCTTCCTGAGGCTTTTCTATCAGGATTAACTCAAAACAATCCCCCTGAGACTTTGGGGGCACCTGTGTACACCTGAGGGCGAGACCAGGGAGACCCCAGTTCTGCACACTAGCCTGAGGTGGTCAGCACTCAGACCTCGGGGCAGGGAGCCCCATGGTGGCCAGCGAGGGTGGAGATGAGAGAGGAGGCTTCCTGCAGGGGAGGGCTAAGGTGGTCTATTTTATGTTATGTGCTTCACCACAATTTCTTAGTTTTAAAAATAAAATTCTGCCATTGGGGAACTTAAAACAATAACTTAAGAAAAGAAAGAAAGAAAGAAATTTAGTCTTGTTGAGCCTGCAAAAGGCTGGGCTAGGGGCTGGGGGGGAGGGGTGGCAGTGGAGGCCTACAGGGAACTTCTGGGCCGGGCTGTGGCTGGGAGCTGCTGTCTTGGCAGTGGGAACAGTTGTCTCTCTAGCATGTAAATTGCTGTCGATTTGGGTAAAATGCACACTCCCAGTCCATCGCTCACCTCCCACGTTCTCCTCTCGAATTTTTCATTTGACGAGAGCTGATGTATGGTGGCTCATCACTCCCCAGTATTATTGTTCGATTAAAGCAGGCCTTTAACCCGGCAGCTGTATATCATATCCTCCATCAGGGAGCCCACGGGCAGCTTGCCTGAGGCTACAGTGTTGGGCGGGACCTGCCCACTTGGGCCTCTCACGTCCATCAGCAGCCTGGCAGGGGCACTTAGGCCTGGATACCCCCAGCCCTCTGTTCCCAGCTGGCACGATGCCCCACCTGGATGGCCTGCCCAGCTCCTCTCCGGCTCGCTGGTGCCCACCCATTCTCACATTTCAGCCTCCTCCGACTGACACCCGCATCCCTTGGAGGCAGGGAGGTGTTGGGACACAGTGGGCCCTGGGGCTGGGCGGCCTTGGGCACGCTACTGACCCTCTCTGTGCCTCAGTTTCCTCATCTGTCAAATGATGATTCTAAGTGCTGCTCGCACAGGATTGTGGTGAAAATCAAATGAGTAAATACTCAGATCTGCTGATCACCGGTAACTAATCATCACTGTTACTGTAACAACATTCTTTGTTCCAACTAAGTTCCTCCAGGAGCAAGAGGCTCTGCCTCGTGGGTGTTTATTCCCCTCACATGGCTCTTCGGTGTCCAGGCCAGGTCCAGGGCTGTTGCAGTCTCTGGTCAGTGGGTGGGTGGAGCGTATGAGGTACACTGAGGCTCTGCCACCACTTACCAGGTGGGGTCCAATCTGGCCTCAGTCTCTCAGGGCCACCAAGGCATCCCCGCCTATAAAATGGAGTCATCTTTTCCCCTGTCTTCCTGGCTTGCTGTGAGATGTAAGGAGACAGTGACGCACCTTAGACTGTCCAGTAAAGGGAGAGTAAAGTGTGTGTTGTCTGTTGAGTCTCCTTGGTTGAAACCTTCTGATACTCGGGGCTCTTGCTTTCGGCCTCAGCACATCCCTCACCCCAGCCCTCAACAGACCGTCCCGGTCAGTTGCCTAAGCAGGACCCTGCCACAGAGAGAACGCTTCTCTTTCTAAGGATCTACTGTTTATGCTCCAAGCTCCAACTGCACACTGGAAAAGAAAGAAGTAAAAGAAACGCGTGCTTCCAAGGGTCTGAACGGTGTCTGTCCCCAGGCCAGTCCTGTGACCTCTCTGGCCCCAGAGCCTTGTTCTCTCTGAGCCCTTGAATCGGGCGGATGTCTCAGTCACCCTCGATGCCACCCCCAGGGCCTGGCACTGCTTGAGGACTGCCCCAAGCCCTCCCTGGCTCTGTTCTTATTCCTTCCCAGGCCCGTGAGTGGTCACCCTCACTGGGGGTAGCAGAGGGCCTTGACTGCCCCCTCCCAGCTTCCAAGATCCCAGCTCCTGGTAGCAAGACCAGGCCTCTCCTCTCCTGTCCTCTCGACCCAGCAACAAACCAAGAAAACCCGTACTAGGATCCTGGCACTGCTCAAGGAGCTTTTCTGCATGCAGATCATGAGAGGTCTCTAGCTGTTCAGGGTGAGGACTGCACGGGAGAAGGGATCTTTCTATCAGGACAAGCGTGGCCACAGACCTCAAGAAATGGGGATGTTGGATGAGATGTCCACAAAAAGCCCTCCCCAGGAGGGGCCATACGCACCCTCAGAGGCCAGGGTCCCAGGGCTTCTGGTCAGTAATCAGGCCCCAAAGGACCTGCAGAGCACCCCAGGACGTTGGTACAACCAAGGCCTGGTACCATGAACTTTTCGGCTTTACACTGCCTGTTCCTAGCATGGGCAGTAAATGTTTGTTGACTGAATTCTTGGTTAATGATCTCTGAGAAATCATGGCAAGTGGGAAAGATGCCGAGAGGTGGAGCGAGGCGAATGTAAGTCTGATTTCCACCAAAGAGAAGGGTGGTTCCTCAAGCAACAAACCAGTGTGTACATGTCACCCCTCAGAAAGATTCTAGAAGAGGTGGCATCTGATAGCTTAGACGAATATGTGGTGGACCTTGGAGCTACCGAAGACCGCCCAAGAAGCCAGGCCAGACAATTTGTTTCCTTTGCAGACAAGTCAATTTGAGTTGGGGGAGCCTCAGCCAGTTTTCTCATGGGAATCTTGTGGGCAATTGACAAAGTATAGTCTGGAATTGGTTGAAGACCTGTCGCTAGGGCACCGTGACAATTAGGAGGGTAACAACCCAGGGAGAGGTCTCCAAGATCAAGCGGCTGCCTCTGGCCTTGGTCTTGGCCTGACCCGCATTGTCATCAATGACTTGGCTGTAGATGTACCGGTCAGACTGACCACATTTTCAGGTGGCTTAAAACTGAGAGGAAAGGTATTTCCATTAGATGACAGAATAAGAATGCAAAAATATCTCTGCAGATGAAAGTGATGGGTAGAGTCCAACAAAATCGAGTTCAATAGGGAGAAATTCGGGGCCTTTCACTTGGAGCTGACATTCTAACTAAAGACACACGGAAAGGAGCAGGTGCAGCTTCCAGCAGCTTTGGCAGCTCAGTGGGAATCTCCAGTATAACTCGGCTGCCCTGGAACCCGGGTGCCCCCGAGACTGTGTTGAGACAAGTGCAGTGTCTGGAAGGAGGAAGTCGTGGTCCAGCTCTGCTCTGTGCTGTTGAGCCAGGTCTGGGGCCCGGTGAGAGGCTGGTAAACACTGGGTGTGCTCAGAGGCATGAGGCAAGACATGGAAGAATTTACATGCGTGACACATGACATTGTTTAAGGAACCAGCACTGTTAGGCCGAGGGAGGACCAACTGGGAAAAATGGTCATGCAAGGGTAGTTCCACAGAAAAGGCTTGTTTCCTGGGGCTCCAAAGGATGAAATTAGGACCACTTATGGAAACTACTGGTAGTCAGATTTTGGGTAAACACTGAAAGCATGCTGACTTTCTCATTGCTATACAAGGGATGCGTGGCCACTGTGGTGGTGAAGTTACTGTACGTAGATGAACTGGACACTTCAGAGTTGGGGTCATTTAATGAGGACTTATGGTCAGGACACAGAGAGGCCAGATGGCCTCAAAGTGCATCTGGGTTCCGCAGTTCCTCCTGCGTGTGGAGAAATCCCAGATGTATGGCATCTCCACCCTGCCACACACCTTCTAAGTGTAATTGTTCCAATAACGTCCAAGACCAAGGTGGATGGTGCAGGTGGGAAGACTGGAACCCTCCGCCTCTGCTTCAGAGCAGCAGAATGAATCCATTAGCATATAACCCTGGGAAGACAGCCCCACCCGGGACAGAGAGAGACAGCCATCCTCTCCTGCTTCTCCTTGGGCTCAGGAAAGTGGGGTAGCTGGTCCCTCAGAAGGAGGAATGAAAGGGCTGTATGCCCAGAGAAGCTTTCTAGGATGGCAACTTTTGGGCAGGGAGCCGGGAACCTTAGTGGGCCCTCAACTTGTAAGCTTTGGGAGTTAGGGTCTGGGGGTCTCTCTTGTCTGCTCTCTCTCTCCATCCTTGTCTCTCTTGCTTCAGGAAGTAGTACTGTCTGCTTTGGAAGAACACTGACTGGGGATCGGGTGAGGGTCTGAGGAGAGAGATCAAAGGCTTTGCATATTCTCACCCAGAGGCTGGGATGAGGGGAGCTGAAGCTTCCTGCAGTTTGCACAGCCCAAGGCCCCAGGGCACAGAGGAGCTGAGCAAGGGACACAGTGCCCTGGTGCCTTCCCTGGGCAGCGTCTCTCAGAATATGCTGTGGTCTGTGGTGGTTGGGTCCCCAGAGAGTGTAAGGCCATGGCCCAGCCTGGCTGGAGCAGAAGGTATGAACAGGGTTAGAGGAAGCAGTCATTCTGGGAAAGTCACTGGGACCGGACCACAAAGGACCATGAATGCCAAGCTGGAGAATTTAGAGCTAATCCTCTGGCACTGGGGAGCCATAGCATGTCTTTGAGCAGTTGAGTGGTGGAATCAGGCATAGGTGTGGGGCAATAAGGAGCGAAACTCGGGCAGTGATGGTGAGACTAGAGAGGAAGGGGCAATTCCAGCAAGGAGAGGGAGAGGTCAGGATCCTGCCCTGAGACTTCAGAAAACCCAGGGTAAACACACACTCACACTGTCAGAAGGAGGGGTCACCCCTACATCTCTCTACCTCTCACATGGAGTCCCCAGAGCCAATCATAGATTCTTCCAGAGGCCCAGAGAGCCAGTCCTCCAGGAGGTCAGGGTGAGGAAGCATCTGAGGGTAGGCATGGCCCTTGAGCAATGGCTGGACGAGAGTTTGGGTCCCACCAGACCCTGGGACACAGCCCAGCCTCCTGTTGTCCCTCATACCCCACGGTGTCCTGGAGAGAGTTACACGTTCACAGATTTGGGTGCTGGGGACCCAGTGGTGGGGTCTGCAGGCCAGGGCAGAGGCTCAGCTTTGGAAAGGGCCTGGGGGGGCAGGAACTTTCTCATCCCTGTGGCAGCGTCTTTAAACGAGCCTCCCCCCAGCCTGCCCCCTCTCTCCTTAGCGCTGCTCAAACAAGCACCCGGCCCCCAGGAAGCAGACGCCTCTGAGGTTTGCTCGGGCTCCTGTGTGCAGGCCTGTGTGCTGAAGGGACCCGCGTGCCCGCCCACACAGGGGCACTCAGGGGTTCACCCAGGTCCTCGCAGCCCTGCACCTGCTCGCGCACAGATGGTGCTCGCCCACCTGCACCACGCAAGGGCCCAGCAGACAGGCAGGCCTGAGCTCACACGCTGGGGGCGGGGCACAGCGGCTTGCTCCCTCCATGCCAGGGTGGCCCCAAACCCTGGGGTCAGGTTGGAAAAATGACTTTGCTGGCTGAAAGTGACAGAGGCTGGCCACCGACACAGAGAAAGAGGAAGTTTGATGGCAGAAAATTGGATTTGAAATCAAACCAGGCCCCTGGGAGGAGGGCCAGTCCGAGGCCACAGCAGTCAGGACAAGCAGTGGACGGAGAGGCCAGCCAGAAGCCAGGGTGGGGGAGACAGTGCCCTCCGCGCCCCTCCCTGGGGAGCCAGGCCCTGCTGTCTCCCTGTTGGGGGCAAGGATCAAGACCCCAGGGCCAAACAGGCAGAAAGGGCTGAAAGAGACATTTGTGCACCATGAGTACGAGGGCAAAAGATCAA
Source organism: Delphinus delphis (assembly GCF_949987515.2). Classification (NCBI taxonomy): domain Eukaryota; kingdom Metazoa; phylum Chordata; class Mammalia; order Artiodactyla; family Delphinidae; genus Delphinus; species Delphinus delphis. Next base: position 51,697,711 of record NC_082695.1, on the reverse strand, counting down.
GAGGAGGGAAGCTGACAGGGAGGCAGAGGAGAGATGGGGTCACATGGTGGTTTCACCTGCATTGCACACAGGGGTGTGGGCACAGGGGAAGGTTGTGTTCTCGCCTGACGGATCGATGAATAATGAATGAAATCTATATCCTGAGACATACTGTATCTAGTGTCACTGCACCCAGGTCACAGATGGAGTCTCTGAGACCCAAATGACCCACAGGCTGTGTTAAGTGGGGGCTGGAACCTGGCTCTGAGAACCCCAGGGCCGGCACCCCTCCCACATCACCCAGCCTGTGTCCCTGGGTTTTAAGTGCCCACCCCACTGGCCCACCTCCTCACCAAGGCCACCCTCCCCTGACCCTGCTGGAAGGCTGGCTGGGTCTGGGGGGCTGTCAATGCAGCCAAACAATTAACTGGAATTGCACAAAGGGGCGGGGGAACTCTGGGCGATGCCACAGTTGGCGTAGGGAGAGGTGGATGAACTTTCCCAGTTCGTGGGCGCCACGGAGCTGACAGTAAATATCAGAGGTAATGATATTGACTTTAAGGTATTATGGCTCCAAATGTCACTTGTGCTCTCGTTCTCTTTCTCTCTCTTAAGGAAAAAAAGTCTCCCCGACTTGATTTACATTTTTACTTCCTCTGCTTCCCAGTTCCTAGAGCAGGGAGGATGGAAACAGTCCAGCACTTTGCACCTGGTGGGTACCCAACACCAGAGCTCGTTAGGAGAAAGTGGGATGTGGCTCCCGTGAGCCTTTTGTCCCAAGGGTCTCTTCCGGGACAAGGAAGACATCCCCAGAGCATCCTTTCCCTCCCTTCCAGCCTCGCCCCAGCTCAGGAACCCTTTGCAGCCTCCGAGGCTGGGAGAAGCAAGCTCGGGAGGCTGAAAGGCCCAGCCCCCAACTCTTTGCAGCGGCCTCTCTCCCCTCCCCACGTTTGTCTCCAGTCAGGCCCCATCATTCCCGCCCCTTTGAGTATGTAGCTTCCTTCCTGTCCACCTGCCCCATCCTCTCCATCTCTCAGGTCACACCTCCTCCAGGAAGCCCACCACCACCACTACCTGAGTCCCCTCTTCCTCACTTCCTCCTGCAAACACCCTGTGACAGCGCCTCCTCCAGTGACACTGGCCCCACAGCCTCCCAGGTTTCCTCCCCCAGATCTCATCTCTAAGGCAGCTTAAAGCTTCTGAGAGGCCAGGATCCCAGCTCCTCTATTTCTGGATCCGGCAGAGCTTAGCACTTTCATTTAGTAAATATCTCTTAAATGGGAAACCAGTAAGGAGCCATCCAGAAAAGCTCCACGGGGAATGGGGAGATGAGTGCGAGCAGAAGAAAAGAGGAGAGCAGAGTGAGAGTGGGGCACCAGATCCATCCCAGACAGGGAGGCTCCGGGCGTAGTGGGAAGAGCGGAAGCACGTGAAGTAGGCGGGTCTCGGATTCCAACCCAGGTGTTCTGGGACCCCAAGGACGCTACTTCCTTCTTCAAGCTCAGCCTCCTGGTCTTCCACTGGAAATATTGATGCCTGCTCTACTGGCTCCATCTCCATGGGAGCCGAGCTTCAGGTCCCTCTGAGCCAGGAGTGGACCAAGCAAGGGCCCCAGACAAGAGCGTAGGGAAGATGGGATGGGGCAGACTGCAGCCACCTCCACACGAGCTACCCACCTCTGAGCCTCAGTTCATTGTTTGCAAAGAAGGGATAGGGACCTATCCTGTGAGACTTGGGTGGGGTTTTGAGCTAGCAGGTAGAAGGCAGAAGCAGAGGGCCTGGGACACAGCAAAGCTGACATCTGGGCACGACTTGGGCATCGTTGTGGATGTGCTTAATAACCAGGATAATATAAAGGCTTGGCTAGGGGGTACTCTGCACTATAAGCGGTCTTCTGGGTCCACCCACCGCTGTTCCAGCCAAAGCCGTATTCTGATGAGCACCTCGAGGTCTGGCGTGGGGAGAACAGAGACCATCCCCCTCGGTAGGGTCTTCACAGGACTAAGAACTAGCGAACACTAGCGGTGATAGTTGTCGCCCACCCGAGTCCTCTCCTTCTCAAACATTTCCAGTGACCAAGAGCACATGGCCTTTTCACGATGTTCTATTCCATGGTCAGACAGTTTTAAGGGTTAGAAAGTTCTACTTTAGGCTGAGCTAAAGCCTGCCTCTCTCTAAATTCCGACTGGAAGCCCCTTGTCATGTTCACACAGACGACTGTCAAGAGGGAGCCCTCGTTCCTGATCACGCAGTTGACCACCTGGACGCTCGGTGGGATTTTACTATTGTGCCCGTGAACTGCCATTCTTCGAGTTAACCTGGTGCTCTGCCGTGGACTTAGTTTGCAGTGTGTCCTATCCCCCTGCAGGGAAAGTGAAGGAATCCTCTCTCCTCTGCTTTGCTCAAGACCCCTCCCCAGTCCTTGGCTCCCAACCTCAGTCAGAGGGTGGGGGACATGCTACCCCTTCTGATGAGGGTTTCTGCCCCCGATGGGGTGGGAGAGGGGTGGTCAAGAAGGGTTCTACCCACCCTCTGTGAAGAATTTCACAGAACAAAGGAACCTCCACCGGGCAAGGAGGCTGCTCTGTTTATCCCCTTTCTTCAGTCTCCTCACCCGGAGGGGCCTAGGTTTAAGAGTGGTGTGTGTTCCTAGAGACACAGTGACAGATGGGGGACCAAGTGGAGAAGAACAGAGAATGGGGAGGGTGCTGAGCATGAGGCTAGGGGGCCAGCGAAGTGCCCAGCGGTGGGAGGGGGCATGTTCCCAGAGACAGCTTTAGGGCCCCAAACTCCATTATCTAGAAGCTTCTGTAAGGAACTTGCTTTGAATAACTGAAGATAACCCAGATCACATCCTTCTCCCTATAAGGTGTTGACAGCCGACAGTTCCCGACAGTTCCCGCTTCTCCTAGGTTACTCTCGGGTAACACTTGCGGCCCCTCATAAGTCTTAATTCCAGGCTCTTGTATGCTGAGAGCTCTCGTATGGTAAGATTCTGCCTAAAGTAAGAGTTATAAAGCTCTAAGAGAAAGCCTGAGAAAATCTACAGTGTGAAAAATGTTTGTACTTCTTTTCTTTTTTCATAACCTGTAACTTACTTTCTTTATGTTGATTTTAGATACCTGGGAAAGTGTTTCCTCCTTTCCTATTTCTTGTCTGTGTCCTGGGAGGTGATAAATTTCTGTACATGGAAATACTGCCTGGGTAGGAAGTTCCCTTCCTTTGTCGTGAGGCTCCTAATGGCTTTTTCGAGGCACAAAAGCAATGCTCAGCATCTCCCAGCCTCACCCAGCCCTGCAGCCTCTTCCCACGAGCACGTGCACACACCTCCAAATGCAGGTCCAGGGCCCTCCTTGAAGGTCCCCACCCCCCACCCCGCAGCACCTGTGCCCAGGGGGCATTTCTGCTCCTGTGGCCTCCAGCCAGCGCTGGAGAGGTGGGATTCCACCTTGTGCAGGGTGTGTGCCTAGACGGACAAAAAGAAAGGACACAGTTTCAGAGAGAATCAGAGGAGAAGATGGAGGAAGAAACCAGCGGAGTCTAGGGGGGGACCTACTGTGTGCCAGGCTCTTCATCTCCTGGGGGATGGACCGTGCGCAAATATCACCTGCATCGTCCAGACAGGGAGGCTGCCCAGACCGCTCCTGAGCCCTCAGCCAGTGTGTGCACACGCAGAGAGATCTGTCAGAATGAGACGGGAGGGCCTGGGGAGGCAGGCAAACAGAGAGCCAGGAGGTGATGGACGAGTGATGGAGGGGGAAGGCTGCGGGAGACACAGGATGGGGAGCAAGGTTCAGAGAACTCAGGGAGGGCTGAAGAGGAAAGCAGGGAGATGGGGCCCTCAGATAAATCCAGGGTGAGTTCACTCAGGGCTGTGGCAGCTCCGCGGTCCTCCCTGTGTCCTGGCAGCAGAGTGCCCAGCAGGGCAGTCTGTACCTGCTCCCTGGCCGCACCCCTCCTTGCCCTGCCCCTTCCTGAGAGCCCGGAGTCTGGCCGGCCCCAGGTCCTGGGTGAAGGACCCGTGGAACTGCCAATCCCAGCCCAGGTGGGCAGGGGGGGCTGCCTCTCAGGCCGTCGGCTGCCGTAGGGGAACGGAGCAGCCACAATCCTGACTTGATTAACATTTAAATGCCATTTGGCGTGAGGAGGCAGGAGCAGCAGCAGGGCTGGAACAAACAAACCTCGGAGCTGGGATGCAGGGGGTCGTCTGGCCCGAGGAGCCCGCTCCGCGGACTCTGAAGTGAAGACCTTCTCTGGTCCTGGGGCGTAAGGTGTTGAGGAGGGCCAGAAGGGGTGTGGCCAGGCCTCTGTCCCTCCTCGCAGCCTCCTGGCTCAGCGCTGCCTTAAGGTCTTCGCTCGTTTCGCCAGGACTGAGACACTGCCCATCAGGCCCACCCGAAACGCAGAGTCTTTGCCTTTGCCGTCCTTTGTCAGACCACGAGTCCAGGTGGGAGTCTGACTGCGGGGCTTCTCTGATCCTCTGGCTTCCGCTCCTGCAGCATCACGGCCTGACCTGGCCTTTGTGCCCCCGGACGTCGGGGTGCACGCAGTCCACCCTCTGAAGCTCCCCTTGTCCTCCCCTCACCCGTCCTCCCCGGCAGGTGTCCCAGAGGCGAAGGGAAGGAGTCCTCCCCACTCTCCCCGGGCCCCTCCCCTGCCCTCCCCGGCAGGGGCTGCCACTAGAGCAGCTCTAATGGGCCAGGTTGCTCCCCGGCTGGGCATCTCCGAGGGAAGCCTTAACGTCAAGACACTAGCAAAGTCTTTAAAAGCCACTTAAAATGTCCTTGATGAGCAGGAGTGACCCCTCAGGAAGAAAAAAGGCCGGAACAGAGCGCGGAGCTGAGGGGAGCCACAGGGCAAGCCCGCCTCCCGAACGCCTCCCCCCTCGCCGCAAAGGGGTCTACCTGCGGGTGGGGCCCAGCCACCGCTCCAGGCCACGCCTCCGACTGTAAACTAGGCAGGCTGATTTTGTTAGCCCCCGGGGCTCGATTTGCACATCCAGGAGGAGGGCAGTCCTCGGAAGTCATTAACACAAAAGTCTAAATATCTTCGCTAATGGGCGGCCTGCCTTTCCGGGGTTTGCCAGACCTCAGAGCTCTGCCTGCGTCTCTGGATGAGCCCGAGTCACTGGGGCAGCTGCAATGGGGTGAGGGGGTCGAGTTCCCCGAAACCCCATTTAGCCATTTAAGGTCTGGTGCATCCCTTAACCCAATAGCCCAAGGCGAGTGCCTGCCCTCTGGGTAGATGAGTTTGCTGAGCCAACTCCAGGGCAGGAGTGCAGCACTTCCAAAGATCAACGCTCTTGTGGAAACGCAAACGCTCCTGTACAAACGACAGCCATTGTCCTATACGAACCGCTTCTCAAGCTGAATTTTTCAAGGCCTGGTCTGTGCCCAGCATTGCTGGGGGCTCCGTGAGGGCTGCTAATAATAGCTGGAACTGAGTGAGCCCCTGCGACGCGCCAGCCTGCGTGTGCCCTCACAGAGCCTCACCCCGCCACGAGGAAAGCGGTAACATTCTCACCTGCGATGACCTCACGGAGACCCATGGATTGGAGCTGAGAGTCAACTCCAGCCCATCTGGCTGCAAAGCCCAGGCGGTTCCCACGCCCTCCTGCTTGTGCTCCCCGAGAACTTATCCACAGATCCGGCCAGAACCCAGACATCAAGCCAGCAGGGAACCTTCCCTCCTCCGGAAGTACATCGTGGTCATTAAGAGCACGGGCTGGAGGTGGGCTGTCGCCTCCAGACAGCCTCCACCCTGACCAGCTGCATATCTTCTGGCAAGTGATTTCACCTGTCTGGGCCTCAGTTTCCTCATCTGTCCAATGGGGATGATATCAGTAGTCCCACCCTTGACTGGGGCTTAGTACACAGTAAGATCTCACTCACAGTGTTATTAACAAGAGACCACTTGGGGGTTTCTCCACTTGAAGGGCTCCACAGAAGGAAGTCTGGACTCTGCTCAGTGCAGGCTGGTTATTGTGTAGCTGGTGGCGCTGGTGCTGGGGTGAGGTCCCCGGCCCAGCAGTGATGACATGGTGCCAGCCTGGAGCCCCCAGGTCTCTGGCGTCCCTGAGGCTCCATCCCTGGGTCAGATGGTGAGGGCCTGGGTGGCAGTGGCTGGAGAGTGGAGAGGAGGCACTGGGCAGACCTGAGCGAGTGTAGCAGGCAGCCCCAGCCTCCAAGGCAATGACTGACGGTTGCACTGGGGTCCAGACGGCCCAGGGCTCCTTAGCCCCAGGCTCAGAAACGGCCACTGACCAGCCCTTCCCCAGGCATCGCTGAGAGCCTCCCACATGGGCCAAGGCTCCAGTGTACCTGACCTTTATCTTTCTCCTTGAGGCTCAGCGTGCCTTCACTCACTCACAGGTCTTTATTGAGTTTCTATTATGTGTCAGGCCACAGGCAACAAGTCAGGCGCACTGCGTGCACTCCTGGAGCCTGCGGTCTACCAGGCAACCAGGAGCTGACTGGGCACAGCCTACAAGCACGTGGGTCAGCCCTGGAGGGAGGGCCTGCCCCCCACCTCCGCCCTGCGCCTGTGTGGTCCAGCCAAGATTCACAGCCAGATGTAAAGTACACCTGCGCTCAGGAGAGCACAGACGAGGATAGTTTTGGGGGGCCGGTCTCCCTGCCAGGCTCCCCTTGTCCTGCCTCTGCCCTCGCCAGTCCTGCTCCAGCCACGTAGCCCACACTTTCACCCTCCTCACCTTTTCACTTGCTGTTCCCTCACCTGGATGCCCTCGGACCTCCATCTGCCTGCAGGCCCCAAGCTCAGACCTAAGCTCCTCTGGAAACTTCCTCTGACACCTCCACAACCTCGTCTAAGGGAGGCTGGGCCTGGCACAAAGCCCCATGGGCCCCTTGGGCATTTCAGGCCAAAAAGACGTTGGACCAAAAAAGCACACGGGTGACCCAGAGGGCGTGGCACGAGCTGGACCACCGGCTGGTGGGGAGATCTGGATCAGGGTCAGCAAGACCAAGGTCAGAACGTGGCTTAGCCGGAGGCTGGAGTGGGTTGCCAAAGCTCAAGGCCTCCACGCTTCTTTCCTAGAATGATGCCTTTCAGGACCATGGAGAGGATTCGGGTGGAACAGGCATGATATGCACAGCCATTCCTGGGCCTCAGGGGCCTTCATTGGTGGGGCCCCTCCAGACACTAGGGTTCCCCCGTGTGCCTAGGTCTGGGCTCTGTCTCCTCCACTCCCTTCTCTCTCTGCACCTCTGTCCTTCCCGTGCCTCCTTCCATAGCCATCTCTCTGTTTGAACCTCTCTCTGGGTCCCTGCTCCACAGGACCCCCCCACCCCTTTCTCTTTGCTGCCTCCCTCCCCTTTTGTCACTCTCCTTTCAATTACCATAACGCAGAACAGAAGAATATTTTATTATTTGGTGTCTTTATTAAATCAGGTTTTCTGTTCCCTGTTTCTCATTTGTAAAGTGGATGAGTGCCACACTGCATTTTCCTATTAAAAAGCAAAGACTGAACAACAGAGTGGCCAGGATGGCCCCAAGGTGGTGTTGCCCACAGGTCTGTGCTCCTCGATAGAAAACGAGAAGGTGAGGGTGTTCTCCTGGGCCACGGGGATGCCGCCTGAATCAGAAAATAAGGAGTCTCAGCACACCCGTGGCAACATTTCCAGAGAGGCCCTGGGACCAGGCCCTGCGCTGAGCCGGCCACCTGTAGCTGAAGGAGACAGAGTCGGTGGACTGAGGGGAAGGTCTGAGCAGGCCCTCTCCCCGCGGAGCCCCAGGCCTGGGCTTCGGCTCATCCTGTAAAGCGCCACCATCACAAGCCCCCCGCAGGCCACAGGGTGAGGAGTCAGGGATGCAGAAGCCTAAAGGTTCCTGCAGCCGCCAGTCTCCGAACCTGGCTCAAAACAGCCCAGGCGTTTGCTGAGAGAATAGGTGAATTTTTACCTACTCATGGGCACCAGGATGTTTTCCAGTTTACATTGTGTATAGCCACTCATGGGCCCATGGAAGAAACAGCCTCACGGAGGTGTCTCGAAGCTCCCCCAGATGAGGATGGAACTGTCCGGGTCCCCTGCACCCCCTCCAGCCTGATGCATCCACCCCTCATTCTGCACCCCATTTCCCCCGCGGTGAACTTGGAGCCAAGCTGCATCTGGCAAGGTTAGATTTGTTCTCCCTTACTTGGCGTGACCTTGGTAGACTACTCACCTAGACTCAGTTTGACTATCTATAAATGGGACAATAGTACCACTTCCTCCTACAGCTGTTGGGAGGGGAAGTGAGCGCCTGGTGCCCTGCCTGGAACACAGTAGGTGCTCAGCAAAGTTCAGATCCTACCCTAAGAGTCTAAGTCTTAAAAAAATAAAATTCCAAACCCACACCCCTGGTTCCAATCACCATCCTAAGGAAGGAGCAGGCTCCACCACCCCATGGGGCCATCTGACATCTGCACCTGGAGTCTTAGCATAGTTAAATGCAAGCTCATCACGTCCCCATCCTCCGCGCTCCCCCATCACCCGCCCTCCTGACGTCCTTATTACTGTCAAAGGCATCGCTGCTATCAAGCCTTTGAGTCCCCTTGGGTGGCTCCTGGGCCCCCCTGCTGCTGACCCATCCCAGTGGTCCTTCCCCCCTACCCTATTGCTGCCAGCCAGCTCCAAGCCCTTTCGGTTCTCCCACGTCCACACCCCATCACCTCAGACCCTTCCCCAGCAGCCAACCTCACTGCTCCACCGCTGTCCCCTGGGACTGCTCGATCTGGCCCCCTGGGAGTTTCACTCTATCTGTAAAACCGTATTCCCAATCAAGTTTACCTCTGGCCCCTTAGCCCCTTGAGAAAGGGTCCTTCCTGATGCCTTCTTGTAACCCCCGGCCCTGGCACAGAGTCACACCAACGGCGTTGTTCTGCCCAGCGCAACCTCTGTGCCATAGCCTCTGTCTTTCCCTGCCTTCCCAGCTGCCTGCCCTCGGCTGGCTGAGTCCCGCACGCACTCCCGGGAGTCTCGCCTACCTGAGGGTCCAAGTGGCAGCTTCCATCATCTGAGCCAGTTCCCCACCCTCCCCCACTGCTGATCCAACTCCCGGATTCTGACCTGAATTTGGCTGCTGAGAAGGGCAACCAAGGGTGCACCAGCTCAGGGGCCAGACTCCCTGGGCTCCACACCGGATACCTTTCTGTCCTGCAGAATGGGCAGGAGGTGATGTGGAGGATGGATGGAGTGGTGTGTGTTAGCTCTGAGGGTGGTCCAGGAGCTACATGAACACTCACAACTGGCAGCCGTCACGGTCACTCTGTCTGGTGGCTTTGCTTTGCTGTTCTTGCCCTGGCCCTGGCTCCTGCACTTCCAGCTACCAGGACCCTGGTGTGGAACACAGGATCACAGTTCACAGCTGGACATTTGAGCTAGAAGGGAGGGCTGCTGGCAGCATCCCACGGCACACACCCCTGGTTCAAACTGCGCCATTGGCTGAGCATTTAGAACATTGTTGTATGTCCAGTTTTCACTATCCTGACTTCACCTGCTGGCCACTCCTGTGGCCACCTGGAGCTTCACCTGAACAGTGAAAAGGTCTTCTTGAAAGAGCTTTTCTAGACACCTGCTCAATCTCAGGGTAAAACCAGCCGCTTCATATCACAGGCAACCCATTTCGGCAACCAGGCAGTGAGGACACAGGAGACCCTTTGGAGACCTGGGCAGGAGGTTTGGGGCAGGTGGAGCCACGTGGGGACCTACTGGGCTGGTGGCACAGGCAGGTGGAGAGGGGAGAGGTGCCGTTTCTTGGAGAGGAGGCCGCATGTCCTAATAATCCTTAGGACTTCCCTGGTGGTGCAGTGGGTAAGAATCCACCTGCCAATGCAGGGGACACGGGTTCGAGCCCTGGTCTGGGAAGATCCCACATGCCGCGGAGCAACTAAGCCCGTGCGCCACAACTACTGAGCCTGTGCTCTAGAGCCCGTGAGCCTCAACTACTGAAGCCTGCGCGCCTAGAGCCCGTGCTCCGCAACAAGAGAAGCCACCGCAATGAGAAGCCGGTGCACCGCAAGGAAGAGTAACCTCCGCTTGCTGCAGCTAGAGAAAGCCTGTGTGCAGCAATGAAGACCCAATGCAACCAAAAATAAATAAATAACTTTCTTAAAAAAAAAATCATTAGCAGCGATTCAGCTGTCTGCCACTGGTTTGCAAGATAAATTTCATTAATCAACACGATGCCTTCAGAACTTTTGGGGAGCCGTTTCTTATGCTAATTGGGCCACTTAAAGTAGACTTTCATTGCACCGGGATCTCCGGCTGTCAAGACAGTTACTGGCATGTGCGAGCCCCTCCCTCCCAACCCCCTCTCTCCCCCACCATCACCTTTTCTTGTTTAAGTATAAAATTAATGAGAAGAGCTATGCTAATTACCTGGCCAAAAATAAAACCTTGAAGGAAGAAGGGGGGAAATGGGTAAGGATGTGACCGATAGGAAGACTCAGGTCACCTTGAAGGCCTTAGGGAGGAGCCCTCTGGTTGGGGGCTCCCTGGAGGAGGTGGTACAGGCCTACAGCTTGCCGGGGTAGAATCCTGACCCATCCTCCTACCCCTGGGTAACCTGCAGGACTCAGGTCAGACACAGCATGAACCCTGGGAATGGGGATCCCCAAATCCTAGGGTCTTGGATGAGAAAAGCCCACAATCCCAGAACCAGACATTTCAAATCTTCTAGACTCTGAGATATCAAAGAATATTTGAAAAGCCATCTGATTTCAGCCTGTCTCCCTGAAAAGACCAGCAAAATAACCCACTGATCAAGCAATGCCAAGTCCATTGCCCACCATCTTGGCGGTCTTAGTGCTGTCTCAGAAGGGGGAAGTAGTTATAAGGTTGGGGGTCTGGTTGAAGATTAATCCCTACCTGATTGGGATTGGGGAGGGTTGTCAAAATAAAACCAGAGCCAGACAGTGGTTAAAGCAGTAAAAACAGATTTTATTCAGGGACTGTTGCAGTAGGAGACAAGAGACCTCAGTTGAGAACTGAGCTCAGTTCCAAATACGGTAGGGCAGGGGGTGCGGTTTATAGCCAAGGAGAAGGGTCGGGGGATGGGGGCAGTGGATGGAAAATTCCTAAGGGGAGACATCAGGGTTAAGGGGGATTCCTACTTGACAGGGCTTTTGATGCAGGCAGGCCAGGGCCGTCAGACATCACCTGGAGGGTGCGGGAAGTGAGGAATTCGGTCAGGTACGAGGGTGGGGAATTCTCTCTAAACTGACTTGACAGGATTCTTGCTAAAATTGGGTGATGAGCCTCGTAAGGACAGACACCAAGTGTGCCTAGTGGTCTTAGAGGCGCCTGGCTTAAGTTGAGTCAAGGAGCCAGTCCTTGCCGGCCCATGGTATGACGGCTTGGAACTGCCGCTGGTTTGCAAGATAAATTGCATTAATCAACGTGATGCCTTCCGCCAGGGGAGGGTTTTCAGCAGGTGAGGAGGAGGGAACAGCCACTCACAGGCAGGCGAGCAGGTTTGCCCAGGTGAGTGATGTGTTGTCCCAAGAAAAGGAGCTTGAGGGGTTTACTACCTACAAAAGTGGCTTTTTCAGGAAGTTCCTGGAACAAACCTCAAAGTTACTTGCAACTCTCTCTTCCTGGGTTGAGAAGTTTCTGGAATGGTCACGATTATGTGGACGGCATGGTCCCTGCCCATCCGGCGGTGCAGCTGCAGGCGTTGGTCAGGGTGGGAACACAGTTCTGCCCGTCATGTGCCTGGTCCTGGTTGCTAACGGCCCCCGTCCGCCCAGCCGGACGCTGAATTCTCTCAAGTCTTGCTCTGACTCAATCCCCAGCATGCTCCTCTCCTACATCCCACTACCTAGCCCCACCCCTGACTTCAGGAACTCGTTGGGCCCCTCCTCATGGAGGCCGCGAGAGTGGCCCTACAAACCCAGTCACAGCGACCAAGGCCCCTCCCCTGGCCTTGACACCCAGGGCTGCCTCACCCTGGTCCCTCCTGGCTTCTCCCCACCCACCTCCACCTCCTCTCTTCTCTCTGGGCCACGCCTCCCCTCCCCTTTCCGGCAGCCCCCCCCACCCCCGTGCAGTTTTCTGTCTCTGAGGCTTTGCACCTGCCACCGCTCTGCCCAAATGCCCTTCTCAGCCTGTGCTCCTGGCCAACTCCTGTCTGTCCTCAGGAGTCAGCTGCACCGCCCACCGGAGAGCAGGTCCTCCGTCACCTGCTGCCTCGTGGCCTCGTGCATCTCTGCCTGCATGATTCATGCCCATATGTGCTTGTGGAGCGAATGGGTACATCTTTCTATTGCCTTTTGGATAAAAAAAGGAATTCCTCCTGAGGCCCACTGTAACCCCTCCTGCTCTACTGTGAGCCCCGCGTCCTCTACCCGTTGCCTCCTTCCTCCATAAACCCACCCTGGAAAGGACCCAGTCCCCTCTGCAGCCGCATCTGCATGCTGACAGGCCACCCGGGGCCTCTGTGCCCGGGATCTGGAGGCATCCTAGTTTCTCCACCACCTCCGTCCTGCTCCTGTTAGACCCATCAGGGGAGGGGTGTGTGGGGCAGCGCGGCCAGCACTGTCGGGGGGCAGGGGCTAGGGTTGGGGGTTCATCCGACTGACTGCAGCTTCTCCCCGCCCAGCCCCGCTCCTCTCAGGGACAGTGGCTCTCAGGGCTGTACCACCCGAGAGCCACCCTGGGGGACTGCCCTCCGGCTTCCTGGAGCGGACGGTGGGCCTGTGCCTCACATTAGTATGCGGGATAATAAAGCTTCCTTGAAGAAGAGAAGGAAAGGAAGGAGGGGTGAGAAAAGAATGAACAAGAGGGAGCTGGGGGCCGGTCCTGGGGTCCTGGATCATTCTGGATGCTGAGAGAGTCCACAAAGGAATTCCACCCCAGACTTTCAAAGGCCCGGGTCCCATCCCTTGCGCTGCAGATCCAGGCAGAGGGAAAGGGGGAAGGAGATAGCCTTCGTGATGGGGGGCAGAGGGGGCTATAGAGTGAGATGGGCCTGTTGCACAGGCCCCTGCTGTGCGTGTGGACAGGGCTCCGCATCTGTGGGGAGCAAGTTGGGAGGACACACCCTAGTGGGAGGAATGACGACTCTGGACGATTTGGGGGCCCCACGTGTGTGTGTGTGATCTGACTTTCACGTCGCCCAGGTGAAGGACGTGTGACCCTGTCTAGCAGAGGAAGAAACTGAGGCTGAGAGGGGTTAAATGGTAGCTGATTTCTGTGCTCTTTCTGCAAAGCTGTTCAAAGGAGAGAAAAGGGGATCAAAAGCAAAAGGTAGAGGTAGATGGAGGCAGAGCAGGGAACTGGGGGTCCAGGGCGCTGGGCAACGGGCAGGGATGGGCAGGCCTGGAGGCCAGGCTGGGAAAGAAGCACCCGAGCCGACCTCGGGCACCCCCTCCACACCCATGCCAGGCCCGCAACCTCTCTCCTGGGCACCCCTCAGCCACCTGACTGGCCCCTATTTGAGCGGGGAGAGTTAGAATCAGCCGGGAGGACAAATGGAGCCCTCAGGGAGGGTGGACTGAGCCCTAATCGAGGCTCTGGGACCAACGCTTGCCCTGGCAGGCCAGGCAGCAACAGGTGAGCCCAGGAGGGTCAGACTCTGCTCTCTACCCTTCTCCTCCTCCAGGAAGCCCTCCCCCCTGCTCCCAGGACCCACTGGCTTCTCCACCACCAACCACCACCCCACCCTGGAGTCAGACCCTGTGCACCCTCGCACCCCAAATCCTCATACTTCCTGTTGAGCCTCCTCTCCCAGTGGGGCCAGGAAGGCCTGGCAGGTGTGGGCAGGTGTGGGGCAGGTGTGGGCAGGTGTAGGGCTGGCTCTGATGCCCCCAGAGTGGTGCTCAGGTGGGAATGAGGCAGGGGCTGGGCCGGGAGGAACCTCCAGCAGCGCGTGTGCAGCTGCTCTGTCCTCTGTGGGTGAGGAGAACCTGCCCAGGCGGAGCGGGCAGAGCGATCGTCTCTGGGACACTTTCCAGGATAAAAGCAGATACTCAGGCACAGAGAGGCTGGTGCAGGGCAGGGGAGGCTCCCCAGAACTCCTTATTAGTAAATGAACAATCGGCATCACGGTCCCCTGATTGATGAGCCCCAGCGGTGTGTCAGCATCTCCCACGTGAGGCCACACATAAAGCTTCCCTGTGTGGCCGCTGTCACCAACCCATCTGGCCAGGGAGGTGGAGACTCCTGGCGCACCCCTAGTGCTCTGGGCTCCCGCTTCTCTTCCCAGCGATGCCTCAGAGGCTGCAGGCTTCTCTGCAGGCCCCACCACGGGGCATCCTAGCGAGTCCCCTGAGGTCTCCTCCAAAGGCTCTTGCTGCGGCTGGGAACTGCTTCCTCAGGCAGGAACCACTCCATCAGTAGGTCCTAGAGGCCCATCTCCAGGTCACCTCTCCCCACCAGCCCCCATAGCGCTCCCATCCCCCTTCACCCTCCTCCCTCCTTCCCTCGTCTGCATTCTCCACAGCTCAGGTCAGGCGCCCCACTCCTTCACACGCATCAAGACTCCCCAGGGCTGCTGGAATACGGACTCACTGGGGTGGCATCCCGGGGCCCTGCTGATACCCCAGCCCAGGCTTCCTGAAGCCCCTCAGCCCTGCCTCCCTCCGCCCCACCCCACCTCTCGCTGACCCCAGAGCCTTTGCACAAGCAGCTCCTGTGGCCCCAAGAGTTTTTCCCACCTTCTGCTGTCCCCCATCTCCCTGTGCTCACCCTCAGTGTCACCATGGAGACAGACGCCTTCTCCAACTGCCCTAGCTAAACTGGACCCCCAACACTTTCTTCCGTCCTGCCCGGCAGCCCTTTTACAATCCATCATCATCCGTACACAGTTCTCTTGCATTCTGCCTCCTGCCCTGGGCTGAACGGTCACACAGCAGGTACCCACGGCACGGCGGCCACATGACGATAAAGCAAGTCAATTCCAGGAGGCCAGTTAGGAAGCTGACAGCTCTGTCACACCTGCGACCCACTCTGAGCTCATCTCCCGCCTCCTCCCTAGGGCCCAGAGCCCTGTCTTCCCTGGGCCTCCCCATGGGGGCGCCCTCCTTCTGACACACCTGCTTGGAGCGTGTCTCCTCCCTCGGGGTGTGCATTCAGAAGAGGACTTGTGGAGAAGGAGACTTGTGACTCATTCAGCAGGTGATGCTCAGATGGCGTGATGTCAGGTGCCGGGCAGGCCAGGTGGAGAAGGTGGGCGCTGTTCTGCACAGGAGGGGAACCCCTCCTTCCCCTCCCACACAGAGGAGGTGACTGTGGGACGTCCCTGCCCCACGCCCCAGGGATGGCGTCCACAGTGGGCCAGGAGGACAGGCACAGCAGGCCTCTCCTCAGGAAGGCACCATTTGGAGTAATCAGTTTTTTAATTACTAGTAATTAAATGTGTGTAACCTGCCCAGCTGCCACTCCAGGAACTGGGACAGAACTCCTGGGGGGGCAGCAGGTCCGGCACATGCTGGGAGGAGCAGGACCTGTCTTCAGCCCAGGCGCTGAGGAGGGTGAGTGGGTGAGCGGGAATAACTGCTAACCCCCAGGCACCAGAGAAGTCCCCGGGGTAGGTGGGGTGGGGGCGCAGCTGGAGAGACCTCAGCCTCAGGGCGGGCTTCCTGCGTTTCTGTCTCAGGGTCCCCAGCCTCCTTGGGGCCTCTTTCCATGTTCCCTTCAGCCCGGAGCAGCAGGATGCCTGCCTGAGCCCTGCCCAAAAGGCAGGTGCTTGCAGGGGGTCCCACCCTGCAGTTTCCTCCCTTCCAGCTTCCCAGGAGCCCAGCCACTCCCCAAGGAGTCCTCCGAGTGCTTCCCCAGGCACCACTCCACAGAGCAAAAAGCCCGTCCTTTCCTCTAACCAAAGCACTTGCTTAATTTAAACAGCTGTGAGCATCCTCCGTCTACCCTGTGCAGGCTGCCGCAGCCATCCCTCAGAGGATCCTCACCGCTCCCACCACGTTCAGATTGAGGCTGGCAGTGGCCAGGCCTTCCAGGCCACACCCTCTCGGGCTCCACTCTTTGCTCTGTCCTCGGCCCTCTGGCATCTCTGCCTCACTCTCCCGCTCACTTTCTCAGTCCCACCTCTCTCTCTCTCTCTCTCTCTCTCTCTGTCTCTCTCTCCTTCATCTCTCTCCTGCTCTGCTCCCCGACTTTATCTCCCATTTAGAGTCCTTTGCAGAACAATTAAAATCAGAGAAAGTCAACCAGTTTGCTTTCTTGCTTTCATCCCCCTTTTGGGGGGGGTGGGGGCAGCCCCTGCTGGGATGCAAACCTGGACCAGATCCTTATAGGTGCTCCAACTGCCCGCCGTCCTAGGACTCCAGCCCCGTTGGAGACGAGCTACCCCTGTCTCCCGAGGGGCTCACGCTCCATAGCCCCTCTCCACCTCCTTGCTTCAATCCTCCCCTTCTCACCCCACGTCCTACATCCTCCACACCTGGCCTTGTGCAGACTCTGGACAAACAGGAAGAGGGCTCCAGTGGGTGGAGTGGAATCTGGGGCTACAGGCACTGACAGGATCGGGAAGGGCACCTCCCCTCTCAGAGCCTTCAAAATGGGGGAAGGACCCCTGCGTGCACCCCTCGGGGAAGAAATCCAGGAGGCTGCAAGGCCACTTGCAGGCTGGGCTGCCAGGGCGAGTCCCGCTCTCCAGCCACGTGCCCCTCATCTGTCACACGGGAACAGTGACAGCTCCTGTCTTCAGGTTCACGAGTGGCTGTGCGCCTCTGTAAACCCTTTGCAAAAGTGTGACGCGGGGTCAGCGCATGGAGAGCAAACACATCAGAAACTACAGAAAGTCGTGCGAATGTACATGGCGATGCGGCCCTTGTTAGCTCCAAGGGCAAGAATTTTCATGCCTCACTCCAGAGCCTCTCCTTGTCGCAGCAAGGACCAGTTCTCCCAGAGTCTAACTGTAGTTCCTCCTGCTGCGGCCAAGGAATACTGCCATCTTTCCATACCTGCCTAGAAAGCAGACGGCCCACATTTGGGTCTTCAAAACAGCCCCAGGAGCCACTGTCCTCCACATTACCACTTTTTTCCTCTGCCCTTCAGCACCCCAGGGCTCAGCCACAGCTGAAGTCACTTGTCCTGCGTCCCAGGGGCTGCTTGCAGGGGATCCTCCAACAGTCTGTCCTTGGCACCAGCTTCCTGGGGCCCCATGGGGCAGGCAAGCTGGGGAAATGTGCCCCTTGATGATCTGGCTTTTACCTAGCACTTCCTCTGGGCGCCTGGTCCCGGGCTGGGCACCACCTGCCCTTGCAGGACTCAGCCTCTCTGGGGAGATTCAGGAATGAACTCTCTCGAGCAGGCAGTTGCTAAATAGTGTGGGCCCTACAGACAGTTCTGAGCAGTGGCCGGTTAGAGAAAGAGCAAAATGGGTGGGTGGCAGGGCCAAGGGGTGGATCTGGGGAGATCTAATGAGCTTCCCGGAGAAGGGCCTCTCAGGTAGAAGTCTTTGAAGGATGGGTAGGAGCTGAGGTGGAGGGAGACCATTCTCGGCAAGGGGAACGTTCTCAGTGCGGGTAAAGGAGGGAGGGACAAACCACGGTGAGGGGCAGCCTGGCAGGAGTGAAAGGTGAGGGTCTGGGGAGCGGGAGGCTGGATGGGATCTGCTTAACACACATGCAGCCACCAGCTTGTCACACACATTCCAGGGGAGCCAGAGTTTGCAGGGCATGGAGTGTGGGCTGTGCCCAGGGGGTCATGGCAGGAGGAGGATGCCGTGTGCAGGATAGCCACCCTTTGTACCCGCGCAGGTGCAGCCCTGCAGCCAGGCGGTGCCTTCTTGCCCCCCTGTCACACACACACACACACACACACACACACACACACACACACACACACACACACACACACACACACACACACACACACACACACACACACACACACACACACACGCGCGCGCGCGCGCGCGCGCGCGCGCCCTCCCCACCCCCATGGGCTGAACACAAAGCCCAGCCTGGCCCAAACCCACAGCGCTGAACCTTAGGCTGCACCTGGGCGCCATCTGGTGGCTGTGTGGAATTCTGCACCCTCTGAGGTTTCAGGCTTTTTGGAGCCTTTGGAACGTCACACAGAGAAGTGACATCCCTGGTCCTCACACAAAGAATTATCAATGGCCGTTCGTGACACAATGGCCCCACCCAAATGCACACAGGGCCTCACAATAAAACTCCAGCGGATACATATGGACACAGATACAGTCATTCCCATTCACACTTCTTTTTACTCTTGTCACCAAATAAAATTTTTAGGAGGTAAGGACAGAAAGCACTATTCATAGCCCAGCACAAACATAACGACAGCGAATATCTTCTGTGTGTTTCCACTCAGCCTTGGTCTGTTTTAAGCACATTGTTCATTCTCTCCTGTGGTCATACTGCACACGGTTTCAGTCTCTCACATCTAGCTGTGTCCACATGTTTCCAGGACCTCCTCCTTTGATGTGAGCCCTGGGATGCTTCCGCAGGCAGCCCCTAGCTGGCATGCGTGCTCACACAGACACACACCCTGGGGCCACATGGGAGACAGGACACTTGGTGCCCATCACGTAATCCATCACATGCTACAACCCAAAGGGCTTCCTCTCACTAATAGGAATGGTAAAATGAAACATACTCTCTTGCCTTGGTTTTGATTTTTTTTTTTGAAAAAATAATTTTATTTTTTTTAAACATCTTTATTGGTGTATAATTGCTTTACAATGGTGTGTTAGTTTCTGCTGTATAACAAAGTGAATCAGCTATACATATACATATATCCCCATATCCCCTCCTTCTTGTGTCTCCCTCCCACCCTCCCTATCCCACCCCTCTAGGTGGTCGCAAAGCACCGAGCTGATCTCCCTGTGCTATGTGGCTGCTTCCCACTGGCTATCTGTTTTATATTTGGTAGTGTATGTATGTCCATGCCACTCTCTCACTTCGTCCCAGCTTACCCTTCCCAATCCCACTGTCCTCAAGTCCATTCTCTACGTCAGCATCTTTATTCCTGTCCTGCCCCTGGGTTCTTCAGAACCATTTTTTTTTTTTTTAGATTCCATATGTATGTGTTAGCATATGGTATTTGTTTTTCTCTTTCTGACTTACTTCACTCTGTATGACTGACTCTAGGTTCATCCACCTCACTATAAATAGCTCAATTTTGTTTCTTTTTATGGCTGAGTAATATTCCATATGTGCCACATCCTCTTTATCCATTCATCTGTCGATGGACACTTAGGTTGCTTCCACGTCCTGGCTATTGTAAATAGTGCTCCTTGCTTTGGTTTTGTCCCATGAGACTCACCATGCATCTTTACATGCACTAGCTCAAACGCTAGTTATTACTTTCCCCCCATTATTTCCCAGATGAAGACACTGAGATTCAGAGAGATTAACTCGCTCACGGTTGCAAGATCAGGAGCTGGCAGCAGGGACCCCAGCCTCCCTTCCCTGGACTCTGGCCTGTGCTCCCTGGGGAGGGTGGAGGCCGAGGGACGTTTCCAGTGCAAGCAGGGTGGACAGAGTGCAGCTGCAGAGCGCAGGGGGTGTGGAGGCCAGCTCCTCACTCCTGCTCTGTGCTCCCTTCTGGAGGCCTCCCCACCCTGTGAGGCAGGGACCCTTCCCCACCAAGGCTGCCACAACAGAAAATAGAAGTGGTGACAGTTATTCTGCGAGAGGTGAAGGCTGCCCCTGGAACGACCAGGGCCCAACCCTTGCACTCTCTTAGCTGAAACTACTCAGAGAAGGTTGCTGTCCCTGAGGGCCCCCAGGGCCTGCTGGCAGGGAACAGGAGGACTCGGGAGGAGGTAGAGAGTCTGCCACGTGCTTCTGTGTGTGTGTGTGTGCACGCACACGTGCACACACACTACTATTTTCCCCCGGTCTAAATTCCTGTATGGATGTAAAATGGCCCCAACCCTCTCAGGACAGGATAACCAGGGATGGCTCTAGGCGGCTGGGTAGACGGGGATGAAGGAGGAAAGAAACTGGAGGTGGCACCTAGGATGAGCTGCAATGCTCCTCCATCCTCAGAGACTGGGACACACACACACACACACACACACACACACACACACACACCCCAAGCCCCACAGACAATGCAGCCTACAGATACCCATTTATGGGTAGACCACAAATAAGAAAAGTGTGTGGGGCTTCCCTGGTGGCGCAGTGGTTGAGAATCTGCCTGCTAATGCAGGGGATGCGGGTTCGAGCCCTGGTCTGGGAGGATCCCGCATGCCGCGGAGCAACTAGGCCCGTGAGCCACAGCTACTGAGCCTGTGCGTCTGGAGCCTGTGCTCCGCAACAGGAGAGGCCGCGATAGTGAGAGGCCCACGCATCGCAATGAAGAGTGGCCCCCACTTGCCACAGCTAGAGAAAGCCCTGGCACAGAAACGAAGACCCAACACAGCCAAAAAATAAATAAATAAATACATTAATTAATTTTAAAAAGTGCCTATAAGTGAATAAATCAAACAGAAAAATGTAACACCACTAAAAAAAGAAAAGAAAAGAAAAGAAAAGTGTGTGAATCCTAGCAGGGAGACCCAAATCAGTCAGAGAAGGGTGGGATTAATCAAGGCAGACTTCCTGGAGGAGGAGGATCTTGAGCCTAGTGGCCCCAGGAATCCATTAGAGAGATAAGTACCTGCTATGAAGCAAGCATCGTTAGCAGCTTGGTGTGGATATCTTATTTAATATTCACAGCAATCTTTACGTGTAGAAATTATCATTTCCCTTTTTATGGATGAGGAAACTGAGGCTCAGCAGAGTCAAGTAAGATATTTAAGGTCACACAGCCAGTAAGTGACAGAGCCGCTATGGAAACCTTAGCCTCTCTGGCTCCTGGGAGCAACTTTCTTTCATCATCATATAATCGTAGTGTCAGAAGGAACCGAAGTGGCGGTTGGGCCCAACTGAACATGTGTGCAGACGCAGCCCAGGATCCGCTGGAGTCCTCTCATGGGACAGGTGACAGTCCCCCAGCTGCAAAGTGGCCCAGCCCCTTGTTGGAGTTGGAGATGCTCCACCCACAACCTGACACCCTCCACCCACCACTTTCCAGCCCTTTGGAGACAGTGTGATGCCCCCACCCCTGCCGCTACCACCCTCATGTAAGGTGCTTCCAGACAATGTGGGTCCAAATGGATGTTCTTGTCCCCTGTCTGAGCACCACACAAATTTCCACCTGAATGTCTGCTTCCCATAACACAGACTTCCCTTCCTGTCGACAGTAGTTAGAACCTTGAGCTGGTGCCGTGAGGGGATGCTACCCCTTCTGCTCCTCTGGGACCACCAGGACTACTGATTTCCCAGGAACAGCCCAGCCTGCAAAACGCACAGCCACACCACAGATGGCCATTCACACGCGGATGGCTCAGTTTCCTGCATGTTACAGTCAGATCTGCTGACACGTAGCTTCCTAGCCCACCACATCCCACTGCGACCCCGCCCCAGGGCATCCCAAAGGCTGAGGCTGTTCCCTAGCCACCGAGGTGGTTCTCACCATCATCTCTACTTTGACCAATTATCCTCAAGAAGAGAAATTAGGCATTTCTTGTACGAAGGCAAGAGAGGCAAAGGAGTAGAAGCTTCCATTTGCTCAGGCTTCAGCTTGACATCCATGAAAGTGCGTCTAGTAGAGACAGCAGACTCACGGGTAGAGTGAGGTTGCCGTCATGGGAGGCATCCAAGCCGGGGCTGCATGAGCACTGGAGGATGCCGGGAGATTGCTGTCAGTGGCTCGTGGCTCGTGGGATTAGACACCCGTCATCTTCTGAGTCTATGATTCACTGTTACCGTCATCTCCATCAGCAGGGGCACTTTCTTCAAGAACCAGACATGTTTAGCACGACCGTCTGAGAAAACTCACCAGACCCCCACCCAGGGATCTCAGACAAGTAGGCCATGGTGTAGACAGTGGAGAGGGCACTGAGGTCCACCCTCAGGCCTGTGGGGCTGTGGACAGGAAAGGGCACTCAGCTCAAGAACACTTGTTGAATGAATGAATGAACGGGCAGCCACAAGACCACATCCCTGCCGAATCCTCTTTCAGCTCTGAGACAGGCCCCCAAGTCAGAGAGAACCAGTAGGCTCCCCTGGGACTCCCCACCCTATGGTGCACAGCCCAAAGCCTCGTGAGAAATGCTACAATGCTGCATCCAGGACCCAGTATCTTTGTCACCCTCTTAAGGGACCCCCAGCTCAGTCAGAGCTGAGCCCAGCCTAGCTGGCAGAGGCATAAGCCCCAAAACTCAGAGAGCCGTAAACCAACTTCGCCCTCCAAACAGATGTGGCATTTCTGAGGTCAGAAAGGATGCCCCAGCCTGAGAGTTGACTGGATTTCGCGATCGAGGGCTTTGTAGAAAAATGTGTGCTGACACCCACCTTGCAAGCCCAGATGTCAGCATGAGGGTTAACGTGAGATGCCTTGTACGCGGAAAACAATGGGACCCACAGAATCTCAAGTCACTGGGAATCCCGAGGCTGGGACAGCTGCACCTCGGGAAGCTCAGCGCAGACCTCCCCACAGCCTTCCCTCCCCGCTCCCTCCTGCCAAGTGTAACTGGCCCGAGCATCACCACGTGCCCACACAAAATACATCGAGGAAGAAAACTTCCCAGCCTGTGACTCGACTCACGGGCACTTTTGTGTCCGCATGTCCAGGTGCAAAGACCCTCACAGCCAAGCTCAGGTGAGCTCCCTCCCGAAGCCCAGCAGAAGTCCCCGCTTTCCAATAAAGGCATCCATCTGGGGGACAAACGCCCCCCTCCTCCACACAGAGGGAGTGGCTTGGCTGCAGGGTAAAATGTATCATCATTCTCCTAATATCTCCAAGCTCGACAGTGGCAGCAGCTAAAGAAAATACCAAGGCTTAACTGGGGGCACACGGGACAGCGAGGCAGAAGATAGAAAATATGATTTATGATGGAAATCAATGCAATCATAGTACTCTGTGCTTGTGAAATTGGGCTGTGCCTTCCGTGCCCAGAGGCCCACTTCAGTCCTGCCTCTCAGAAGGTGATGGGGACCCTGGGGACTGGACCAAGGCGGGTGGAGGGGCCCAAATGATTGGGACACTGTCCAGCTCCTTCCCCTGCCTTCTGTGGGGGGAGTAGGGGTGCAGGGCATTGTCTAAAGAAGAAGATGGAAGGAAGCAAATTAACCTATATCAAAGCCAGGTTTGGGGCACACACTTTTGCCCATAGGACTTGTTCTGCTCACAACATATCCTGTGAAGGTAGAGGATTCTATCCTGCATTTTCAAGTCCACGAAACTGGAGCACAGAGAGGTGAAGTGTCTAAGTTAAGGTCACACAGCTAGTCATGGCAGAGCCAGTTGTGCTGTTCCCATATCATCACACAAACAGAAAGGCTGTAGGGGGCTACCCATGCCATGTGGTGTGAGGGGCCCCAAGAAGGCTCCACCTCACCCAGAACGTCCCCTGCCTGTCCCAGCATTCAGAATTCCACCATTAGCAATATCCCTTTGAATTAAGCCATATCCTATTCATATTTATAAAATGCAGTGGTGGTGGTGGTGGTGACGGTGACAATAATAGAGGTGGTGACACTGGTGATGGTGACAGTTGTGACAGCGGTGATGGTGACAGTGATGGTTTTCAGACATGTTTGTCACTAACAAGGGCAGGGGGTCAGGGTAAAATACAGTCAGGCATTGCAGGGGATAAACATTTCTACTTCACAACTTTTCTAGAAGAACCGAACCAAGAATTCTGCACTGTGGCCTGGGAGATCCAGAAATGTGTGGAACAATCTTTCTTCCTGGCAGATCTGGACACGAGCATTCTTCTGTCACTGAGTGAAAAACCCCTTCACTTTGTGACAAGCCATTTGTGCTAAAGATGTGGCGGCGAGGGGCTGGGGGGGGGGCGGTGATGGAAAAACGACATCCAAGGATCCCACACGTCAGTTCCAACCGTCTTGAGGAGTTGGCCTGGGGAGGAGCAGTAACTGAGGTATTGTCCTAAAAGGGGCACTTTGTCCCTAGGTCCTCGGAGAACAAGGCAGGCTTTAAATCACATGGAGGGATGAAGGAATGAGTGAAGGAATGAAGGAACGCTGTCGGGAGCAGCTTCTTTCTGGCTGCACTTGTTGAATTCAGAGGCAGGGAATGAAGCTGGACCCTGATGAAGAGCAGCCTCAGGGGAGCCGGGTCTCTGGGGGAACAGGCTGCCGGAGAGGGGCTTTGCAGGACACAGAGAGTCCAGCCCCAGGGAAGCTCTGAGGCCAGGACATCTTAGGAAGGAGCCTTTCTTAAATCAGGCTCTAATGGTAGGGTGAGTCCCGAAGAGGGGGCGTGGGATTCAAGATGCGGGATGGTGGGTGTCCCCATCTCTCTACCACGTCCTCCTCTCTGGACACTGGGGCCCAGGCCAGCTCTGCATGCACCGTCAGCTCCCCGTCCACCAGACCAGGGGCCACTGCATTCCCCTTCCTAATCAGCACTCTGAGCCCCTGAGACCGAGGCGATGCTGCCGGGTGAGTGCAAAGGGATGCAGGGAGAAGGAAGATATCCGACGGGCGGACAGACACCGCCAGGCCAGAGAGCCAGGGGGAGCAGTGATGCAGCCAGGGCCAGGGAGACACAATAAGATGGAGAGAAATGAAGCGGGACTCCGCCCGAAGCCTGGGGTTGCGGGGCCGGTCCAGAGGGTCAGTCGTGGGGGTCAAAGGGTGACAGCTCTGGCATTTCGAAGGGCACCCGGGGGCCAGCGCCTGCCTTGATGAGTCCTCGGGAGCTCGATAGACTTTCCAAACCTAATTAGTGTTTAATGGTCTGGAGAGACGCCGCATCCGCCGTCACCATCCACACCACGCCGTCCGGCTTCAGATTCTTAATTAACCTTTAAGGAGATGATCCACTGTGGACACCTCGAGAGACCACGTCCATCCCCGTTCGCGCACGCCAGGGCCCACGGCTCTCTGGGCAGAGCGAAGTGCCCCACGCGCGAGTCTGAGGGTGACTCCAGCCCCCCGATTTGAATCAGGTTTTCGAAACTGCTCCGGAGCACTCATCCCACAGAGGGTACCAACTCAGAACCACCGCAAGTCTAGGGGAGGTAGCGCTGTGCACACTTAGGGTAAAGGAAAGAAGAGCCGCAGATATCTGCCGCGGCCGATAGGGGGCGCGCAACCTGGCAGGGAACCTCCCCCCTACCCCCACCCCAGTGAGGCATGTGACGTCGAGGCAGCCCGAGGGGTGGGGGGCCGTCAGACTAACAGGGACCTGTCCCCTTGTGAGGAGGTGGGCTTTAGCCTCTGGGCAGGGAGAGTCCCTGAGGTGTCCCCAGCGGCTCATGGTTCAGAATCATCCTGCTTCCTGCAAGGAATGTGGGACGAGGCAAAAGGAGGGGACAATCCAGTTAGAGGACAATCCAGTTAGAGGCGGTGCCTGGAATAGGGCTGGATTCCAACCTGCGGGTGCAGAAGGTATTGGAGGGTGTGAGCCTGGCCCCTGGGCGGCGGCAGTGATGTTCCTAAAGCCAGGCAACCCAGGGAGGGAAGTCAGGCTTTGGGCTGGAGGTCACGCGTACCTGTGGGACAGCCAAGGGCCAAAGACCGAGAGAATCCAGAATGCAAAGCGAAAGAGGATGGGGATGGTGAGGGGGATATGGGGATCGCCTCCACGGGGCGCAAGTTGAAGAGAAGGGGATGAGCAAAGTCTCCGAGGGGAGAGCAGGGGAGAGGTAAGGGCCCAGCGGCACCTGGGAGAACCCCGCCCCGCCCCCAGCAAGCAGAGGAGGGCACAGTGCAGGCAAGGAGGGGACAGCAGCGTGGAGAGCGAACTCGTGCACTCCAGCACCCCCCACACACACACCTCACCGCCCACACGGCACACACACACACACACACACACACACACACACTGACAACCACACACACACAGCACAGGCACCACACCCTCCCAGTCACCCGCTCCCTCCGCACCCCTGCCTCACACACGCACTCACGTGTCCGCCCCCGCCAAGCCCTTCAGCCCCCACGCACACACGATCACACTCACGCCTAAGCCTGACACACTCGTGGGCAGTGCCCGTGACCCAGAGACCCTGGCGTGTTCCAGGAGGAGGGCCATGATCGATGCTTATTAATGAAGCTGCCCCGGAGATGGCTAATTGATGGCGGTGCGCGGCTGTTGTCTGGAATTTAACCTGATTCATCATTTAGCCTGTTGGAGGCTGGAGAGCTGTGTTAATTAATGCCAGGAAAACAGACTTGGATGAGCTGGCGGTGCAGCCTCATATTAGAAAACCGGGAGCAAGGGGCAGAGGGAGGCGGTGGGGGGAGGGGGAGAGAGAAGGAATGATTAAATCTAAAGCCCAGAGACAAATTCCAAAAAGCCAATGTCGGTGCTGTTTCTAGGATGACTCAGACTTGCGCTTGGCTGGCATCGTCAGGCTATGGTGTGGGATTGAGAGCAATTTCCTTTAGATTTGTCATTTATGTGGTGTGGGCTTTGTTTTTTCCTTTCTCTTGTGTGGGGACTGTCCCTCCAGGCCTGAGACTGAGCCCTAAGAGACAGGGAGGAGGGGCCCCGGGTTGGGGGAGGGCAGTGGGAAAGGCCCCCTTCTGCTCATGGAGGGCGCTGAGCCTGGCAACAGGGTCCAGGGTCCAGGGCAGCCTGGTGGGGCAGGTGGTGGAGGAGGGCTCAGTGCATCTGACTCAGGGGCAGGCTGAAGGGAGACGGGGAGAAGCAGAAGGGAAGGTGGGCTGTGGGACACGTAGACGAGGGTCTCCATCCAGCCCCCCGGGGCCAGGGTGCCCACTCCCCTTCTCGGCTTGTTAGGAGGGTCAGAGTCTAAATGAAGAAGACAGTGGTTCCACTGTGGCCTGGGAAAGGTCACACCCAGCTGGAGAGCACCGCAGCCACCCCCAGGCGCAGAGCCCCACAGCCACGGGCCCTAGGGAGGCGTGAGCTCTCATGGTGGGATGGAAGAAACAGGTTCTCAGGTCCACGTAGCTGAGGGCAGCCTTGGAAGGTGGGCTTGCCTTGCCCTGTGGAGCTCTGGTACCGGAGCTGGTGAGAGGAAAGGGGAGGGGTTTTCGGGCTGGAAACACATCCTCTCTCGTCACTAGAGCTGGCCAGAGTGGAACTGGGACACCCGTGCAGGAGGAGCTCCCACTGTGGTGTGGGAGCAGGTACGGAAGAGCCAGCGCCCGAGACGAGGAAGGTAGTGGGTGGCTAGGCCCTGCCAGGTGCAGGGCTGTGGGGCTGGGTGTTTAGGGGATCGGTTCTGCTGCTGTGCTGAGAGCAGAAGGCACCCGGCGTGGCTGGGGTCCAGGAAGGGTGGGCTTGAACGCCTTTCGACCAGGCCCTTCTGCAGACTGGATGGTGCGCTCCCCCCAGGGAAGGTTTGCTGTGCCATCCTCGTGCCAGGGAACAGGGCACAGCGAGGGCAGAGCCGGGGCAGGTGGAGGAGAGGCTTTGGGGGAACGAGGAGCAGGGAGAGGAAGGGAGGGGAAAGGCCGGAGAGCATAGCTGCTGTTTGTTTCTTGAGCACTTACTAGGCGCCAGGCACTGTGCTAAGAGCATGACCCGAGCTATCACTCCCGCGGGGCTCGCCACACACCCTCTGGGATGTGATCCTAAGAGGTCAAGTAACTGCCCCACCTCACATGCACAAGGAGGTGGCAGAGCTAGGACTGAAATCCAGGCCTCCCAACTAAATCGGGACTCGTTTCATCCAGAATTATCTATCCACTGCTGTTTTTAAAAAAATCACACACCCCCACTCTGAAGAGGGTTAGCGACCCAGCCTGGCCGTGCAGGCTAATGAGCTTCGTTTCCACGGCAGCAGATCTTAATTAGGACCACAAGGGTCCGCCCACCCTTGCCAGGGCAGCTCTGGCACGTTGGTGGGAGCGGATGAGAAGGACATGGGGCTTGGAGACAAAGAGACAGGCTGCCCTTGGCCACGTGGATCTGGGAAGCCCTGACTGCCAGGTAGGGGCTGAGCCCAGCGGCACTATTCCATCTCCAGGATTCCATCTCCTTACCTGCCACAGCCCAGAGAAGCTTCCACCCACGCAGATGGGGCCCAATCCCAGCCCCATGGCAATGGGGGGACGAGGAAAACTAAAAGGCTGACTGGGGATCCCCTCCCTTCTGGAAACAAGCAGAAGAGACCTTTGACTGGCCCAGGGAAGGGGCACCTCCTTTGTTTGTACCCAGTGGGTGAGGGGAAAGCATTCTGTAAACTTAGATGCCAGAGAGCAGAGAGGGTGGAGGTTGGGAGAGGGATGGGAGCGAGAGAGGAGACAGAGAGAAGGGGAGGGGGCCACCCCAGGCAGTCCCACCAATAGGCTCCGTCAGCGCCGCCGCCCGTTGGCTGGACACTGCAGAGCAGAGCATCCTGTTGCATAGCAACTGCCTGGGGCCTTGTTTGTGGGGCTGGACCACGGACGATGTACGGGCTGCAGAGGCCCCCGTGCCCTGCTCCCCTCCCCGCACCGCGGGCGTCTAGCTCCCCACCCCACCTGCCTACAGGCTGGGAGGGGACCAGATGCCAAGATAGTACTGGCCATTCCTGATCTAAATGTTCACCCCCGACCAGGCTCCACTGCCCCAAGCCCTCTTGCTCTTTCTGAATGTGGCCCTAGTGGAATGCTAGGGGACACCACTGCCCACAGCACAGGCTCAGACCCTCCAGGAGCCACATCAGGCCCCCTGCTTCCACCCGACCTGCCTGCACATCACACTCTGAGACTTTCCTCACACTCTGTGACACCCTGCTGGCTCTTCCCTCAACTCACCTACGTCGTCCACGGTTCTGCCTGCCAGCCAACCCCCTCTACATCCTCCCCACCCCGTGAGTCTGCTCACCGGGCTCATCTGGTGTCAGAGAGGATGGAAGGACATAGCCAAGTCGTGTGGTCAGTGCAAGGTCTGGAGTTGCGAAGGACTCGATAACTGTCACCTGTCACGGTCACTCATGCCTCCCTGTCCTCCATCCAGGCACACGGCAGAGGCCATGCAGGTCCACCCACTGTCCTGTCTTGATGGTCATTAAGACAGTCAGGCCTCTGTGCTGCTTCTCAGCTGCCTTCCTTCATCCCCTTGAGGGCCACTTTTGACAGCAGCTGACTGAAGGAATCTAGAGGCCGTGACTGGCAGAGTGACAGGTGTGGCTGGCAGAGTGACAGGTGTGGCTGGGCCTCGCTGGAGGGGGGCGCAAGGGCTTGGGACTCTGCCCTTCAGACCAATGAGAGGAGGTGAGGATGAAGGGGAAGAAGGGGAAGGATGAGGGTGAGATGCCTCTGCGGGTGACCCAGAGGTGACCTCAAGTGTTTTACCAAGGGACCAACAGAGGGCCTCGGCTGGCAGGCACCCCCCTTCCACCGCTTCAGGGGCAGCTCCGAGCTGGACCATCTAAATGAGGAGAGGGGTGAAGAGCTGACAGGGCCTACATGCCTGACCCAACAAGCATCAGATGGCCTCCTGGATGCGGGGAATGGGAGCAGAACCAGATTTATTAAAAATCTTATCTGGAGGGTTTGCATTTCAATGGGCTGTGGATTTGCATATTTTAACAATAACCTCCAGGTTCTTCTGTCTGGTCTGCGCTCACTGGCTGTCTCTCTAAACCATGATCACTGGTTCAGTAAACCCTTCCTAATCCGGAGGTACAACATCACCACTTTGCTGGAGGAGGGAGGGTTAAAGGGCCTTTCTCTCTGGACCAGAAATAGGGCTGTTCAGCGGGTCACCACTTCTGGCCTCTGGACACTCCTGCCGCCAGACCGTGGCTGAGGCAGGAGGGAACGATGCCAGTGACAGGCACAATAGAGGATTCAGTCGTCCGTTTGGTCAGTGAGCATTTATTGAACACCTATGGTGTACCGGGTGCCACGCCCGACTCTGGGTGTGCAGTCGGAACAGGACAGGTGTGGACCTTCCCTCGTACAGAGGAGACAAATATTAAACAAATAAATCCACAACTTGAGAACCATAATGGCTTATCACTGTCCCAAATTGTGGCAAGGCAATGAAGGAAAGAACGGGGAGCTTGAAGAGACCCCTAATTTATTGCAAGGCCAGGGGGCTGCTGAGACCTGAGGGAGGCGTGGGTGGTGGCTGGGCCGAGAAGGGAGCAAGCGCGCTGCACCCACAGCCGGCTCGGGACCTGCCCTCGGGCCCTGGGAGCCGCACCACCAACTGGCCCGGCCAGGGTCACCTCGGAGTCTGGCCCGTGGTGGAGTGGGGGAGTGCCTCTAGCAGAGGCACATGTCACTCTGCAGTCACTGCTGGGGTGTCCTTAAGTCAACACTTTATGATGACAGCAAACGGGATTCCTTGAATCTCTAACCCCACACTGAACAATTTATTAAAGAGGTAATTAAAACGATATATTTACAACAAGCTACAAATGATGTGCGCTGTTTCTGCCAATCCCCTTCGATCCCGTCTCTCTGGGGGACTGGGGGGCCCCTGCAGCAAGGGTTCATCCTTTCCTTCCAAGGTTACTGAGGGCCCACTGTGCACAGCCAGGGGAATCCAGCGGGGCCCAGGATTCAGAATCTGTCCTCCTGGGGCTTTAAACAAGCAATTTCTCCATTAATTAATTTGTTCATTATGAATTGCTAAGTGCCATGAAGACAAAATCCTGGTGGAGGACAGGGTCGCTGTAGAGCCGCCTACCTGTGGTCCCCATGTTCTCATTAGTGAGTTCTCTTCTCTATCTGTATCAGATGGTTGCATCCTCACCACCAGCCTTTTACACCAAAGTCTGGAAATTCTCAGTCTATCCTCCCCAACTTGCCCAAAGTTCACCTTTAAAAGATAAATCTTGGGACTTCCCTGGTGGCGCAATGGTTAACGATCCTCCTGCCAATGCAGGGGACACGGGTTCCATCCCTGGTATGGGAAGATCCCACATGCTGCGGAGCAACTAAGCCTGTGCGCCACAACTACTGAGCCCCCGTGCTGCAACTACTGAAGCCCTAGCGCCTAGAGCCCGTGCTCTGCAACAAGACAAGCCACCGCAACGAGAAGTCCGCGCACCGCAACGAAGAGTAGCCCCTGCTCTCCACAACTAGAGAAAGCCTGCGTGCAGCAACGAAGACCCAACGTGGCCAAAAATAAATAAATAAATTTATTTTTAAAAAAGAATTTTTTTAAAGAGAAATCTTTGAGTACCGTTCTCTGTTTCAGAAGCTTGTGCACAGTTCCACCTGAAAACACCTGATGGTCAAGGATATGTCTGATGCCTGGAGCTGGTGGATAGAGATAAGCTTGCAGGATGATGGGGACCCAGAAGGGCATCGTGGTCAGGGCAAGTTCATGGGCAGGCTCCCTGTGCTGTCACACAGGGCGCCACACTCAGAAGGGTCCCATGCTTAGTGTTTAGTGCTCTGCAGCTGCCACCTTGAAATTCTTAAAATTTTATCTTTGAACTTGTGTTTCATAAGTGAAGTCTGTGGCACGAAGGAGCCCATGTAGGGGGCCTGGGGCCTCTGCTTGTGATCGGTTTTGCCTCCCACCGCCTGCCTGATCTATATACATCCTGGTCCCCACGTGAAATCACCCTGCCTTCTAGGCCAGCCAGCAACGGCCTGGGTGGGGTTTAGGGAAGATCGGGTGGGGCCCACTTTCCCTGTGGTACCCCAGGCTGGCAGCGCTGTGGCATGTCTGTCTGGTCAACAGAGGCATTGTCTTATCAGGGGCGAGCATCTTTCAGCTGACTAATGCATCCCTGGCACAGCACTTACAATACCCTTGAGGATCACCCGCCCACTGTGGGTTAGGTCAGCGGGTACCATGGGCACAAGTGAAGTCTGGCTGTACTTCCCATGGCCCACCCTTGGCTGGATTGTACCAGGTCAGTCTGCAGTCAGTGGAAGAGACAACCCAGCAGTCCTCAGGCCCAGCCTGCCCCCCATGGTGCAGGGCGGGGCTCTGGGTACCTGCGAGGGTCTCCATGCCTGAGGAGACCCTCTCTTTCTTCTTAACCTTCCTGAGTCTGGCTCGCCTTTCTCTCCTCTGGCCAGCTCAAGGCACCCTCCAGGCATGAGTCACAAAAACGAATTGTATAATTTTGGTGGTTCTGCATAGGCGTTAAATGTTCTGATGTTTGCACTTAAAACTGGCATCACACAAAATAAAGATGAATGGTAGAATCCATGCTAATAATTTAAAATTTATATTTTTCTTTACTTAAAACGACATCAAATAGCAGGTAAAAAAATACCATGACAAGTCAAGCAAGAGAGAGACCATGAAAGAAAGGGAAAGCTTTATATTTCAGTGCTTTAATGATGCTTTTTTCCTTGCTTTTTGAACAGGGGGCCCTGCAAATTAGGTCTCTCTTCCCAGAGCAGCAGTGCCACTGAAGATGGGGCACAGATGTCCCAACAGGTCCAGAACACAGGGTCTGCTGCTTCACCATTTCCATGACCGTCATGTGTGCTGGGGTGGGGGGCAGACAGCATAAAAGCTGAGTTCACTGGGGGGGATGAGAACAAACAGCAGGACAGATGAAGAGTAGGGGCCAGGCTCTGAGGAATGTGTGGGCGCACAGAGCTAAGAGCTGCTTCCAGCGCAGGCTGCAGGTTTGAACAGAAGAAGGATCAGCATTACCAGATTACTGCATGGTTTTGGGAGATGCGAGCCCTCCTGGTGAGCAGAAAACGGGGTATCACCAGACACCCACACATCCCAAAGGCAGCCAGAAAGGACCTCGGCTTTGAGGTTTGGACATCCACCCTGGAAGTGCGTCTGGGGGCTCAGCTGCCGGCTGGAGAGCACACGCTAGCCATCTCCATAGGCCACGCCAGTAACCCTGCCACCCCCCGTGTCCTCCCCCTCCCCCTCCCCAGCCCCGTGCAGGGCATTGGTCCAGACCTTCCTGAGGCATTTCTGGGTCACAGACTGGCAAACAACACGGAAGCTGACATTTGCTGGGAGCACCGCACTAGTTTCCTCCCTCATCTCGGTTAATCCCAACACCCAACCTGAATGAACTGTCTCATGATGTCTGTGATGTCACACAAGTACTACTCAAGCGTGAGCATGGGTGCACGTGTGCATACACACACACACACACACACACACACACACACACACACACACACACACTGAGAGAGAGAGAGAGAGAGTGGTATAGGGCCATGTGTGGCTGGGGGGCTGAGAGATAACCAAGGAAGTCTTATTGGAAGGGCAGGAAGTCTTTTGATGAAGAGGAGGGTTTGGATGGCCTTTGACGAGTGACAGGGAACTTCCCAGGCTCTTTCTGAGACAGATCTGGGTCAGCTCACTGGGGCCCGGTGTGAAGCAGGGGGCTTAGGGTCCTGAGAAGACAGGTGGAGGGGGACCCAGCTCCAGGAGGAAGGGCCCCAAGTGATCCTGCGGGCAGCAAGGGCTGTCCCCAGTGAAGCAGGGGCGAGTTCCGGACGTCCCCAGGGCTCACCCTGGCACTGGCTTAGGCAGGTGCCAGGCAGTGAGGGACAGAGGGAGCTCAGCCACCCCCCAAAACCTTCGTGCCAGCCCTTAGGAAGGTGATTGCAGCAGAAGGGAAGCCGAGTGAAGACAGTCCCTCTCTGGTCTGGTGGCAGAACACATGTGGGCACTCAGGGACCAGGGGCCCCCTCCGCAGGCTGGGCCTGCTCTGGTGGGGTTTCATTCCAGCCTCAGGGAGCCCCTCGCAGGGCCGGTGTGAAGAGACACAGACAAGAGAATGGCTCTCACACAGGAACAAGCCCAGGGGCACAGCCCAGTTTGTACCAGGAGGACAAGGAAAGCAGTAACTGGAACCACGAGGGTTAATCAGAGCCAGCTTCCCAGATGCCGAGGGACGGCCCTGCACCCGGGCCCACAGTGGGCAGCAGAGACCCGCGGACCACTGTGGGAGGGAGACGTGGCCCCCGGAGCAGAGATGGGAGGGGGTGTTGGGAGGGGCAGAGGGAGTCAAGAAAGAGCCAGCTGGCCTGTCCATCAATCTGTCTGTCTGCCCACTGGCCACAGGCCTCTCCTTACGCGGGAAGCCACGCTGGACGGACAGGTGAAGCCTTTGGACCAGATCAATCATTGTATTTATTCTAATTGTATCGTAATCGTCCCCAAGGAACCCAGTTCAAATGAGCTTGACATTATTAAAATTTTAATGCCCAGTTTTCATAGCTGAATGAATATTTAAAGGGTATGTCCCAGCTTAAGTTATGATGATGAAGAAATTAATGGAATGTCTTGTTTAATGCATGGGTATGTGTTGATGCAAAAAGTGGCAGAGACGGGGAGAAGAAGGGGAGGTGGGGCCAGGGCAGAGGGGCCTGGGAGGGAAGGAGGCCCTGCCACCCACCACTGGCTGCAGCAGGGAGCAGAGAGGACCCCAGACCTAGGCCAGGACCACTCGCTCCCCCTGAGGGGCCCCCGGGGCTGGAAGCCTGAACACGGTCGATGACAAAGGAAGTTAGTGATGTCCCCAGAGGGCTGACCCCAGAAGCCTGAGGGTGGCTTCAGGGAGCTGTTCCTGACCCAGGGAAGGCGGCCCAGCTCAGGCACCTGGAGGCACAACCGGGGCTGAAGGCCACAGGGGAACACGGGGATGCTGATGACGCAGCCCCGAGGCCCAGGCCCAGGCCCTCCCAGAAGGATAGTACAGTGGCTGAGAGGGACGGGATGGCTGGACAGAGGAGCTGGGACGGGTTAGAGGAAAGGCACCAAGAAATGGGCCCCAGCGCATCCTCGACATTCACCTGCAGGGGATGCCCTGGGGCTCATGTGGCCAAGAGGTCCTGAGGCCACAGTCAAAGTTAGAAGACGGGCAAGGAGATGGCAACTGCCCCTCCCGCCTTCCTACCAGTATCCTCTCTCCCCTGCTTCACAGTTCCTGCCTCACTGCCCATCTCTGCGGCATGGTCTGCCCTCTACTCCCCAGGATGTAAGCATGTCCGGGCGAGGCTAGATGGGGCTGGAGTCTGGAACAGGGAAGAGAAACACGGGCCGAAGGAGGGAGATCTCCCTTCAGGCCCGAGGCATCTGTACAGAGCCTGCTCTACCTATGAAATCTTCCCAGCTGAGCCTGACAGTTTATTTCTGCTGAGAATTAAGAAAGCACGGGATTTCTTTCTCTCCCCATCTATCCTGGCTCCACCCTGACAGCCCGGCAAAGGCTGTACGGACTCTGACCATCCCTAGATAATAATAGGACATGAAATATGACCCCAGGAGCCACAGGTCCATGGGAACCAGGGCAATGCTGCTCCATTGTGGGTGCCCAGGCCATGGCTGAGGGCAGGTGGGAGGCTAGATGAGCCCCTGGGTCCCCACTGCCAGGAGCCCAGTGATGGAGGAGGTCTGGGAGCACCGTCCAGGGCTGGCCTGGTCAGGGAGGGCTTGCTGGGGGCTGGGGGGTGGAACTGAGGGGAATCAGGCCTAAGTCCGTGAGCCTGGGGCACAGCATTCACGAGTGCCCGGGTGTCAAGGACAGCGGGACAGTGGCTGACTGCCTGAGGGTGACATGCCCCAGGCACATGCACAGGCAGATTCCGTTTGCCTTGTTTAATTTACCACGGAAAATGGGTCCCATTATCACAGAAACAGTTCTACCCCAGCCCTCGTCCGTCCGTAGGACTCACCCCCTCTGCTCTCCATAGAGAGTTGCTGTGGGACTCAGAAACGAGGTGCCAGGGGAGGTGTCCTCCCAGGGTCCCTGCCCTTCCTCCCAGCATTGCCTCTGAGCATTCGGGCTCGGCCTGGGCCTGCTCTGGCCCCAGGGATGGAGCCTCCTCTGCGGCCTCCTCCTTCCCTTGTCTCCACAGCAGCAGAGCCCAGCTGAGCCTGGTTCACACTCCTCTGCCTGCCCCTCCTCACGCCCCACTCCTTACTGGGGAAGCCTGAATCAGCTCACCACTCACCCCCTTCCCCACACTCTGTTTTGAACTTTCCTGGACCTTTCCTAAGCCTGTCACGTCTGGTTCCCAGAATCTCCCA
The DNA here is from genome assembly GCF_949987515.2 of Delphinus delphis. Classification (NCBI taxonomy): domain Eukaryota; kingdom Metazoa; phylum Chordata; class Mammalia; order Artiodactyla; family Delphinidae; genus Delphinus; species Delphinus delphis. The sequence continues at coordinate 51,661,835 of NC_082695.1, read as the reverse complement.
AACATGTAGTCTGGTGTTAAGAGTCCTGGGTTCATCTTGATCACCGTTTACCACCTGTGTGACCTCAAGCTAGTTTCTTAACCTCTCTGAAACTCCATTTCCTTGGTTAAAGATGATCTATTTGCACGCATCCTAGGGGAAGTGATGATCATCCAACAATATAATTTTGTAGCAGCTGTTCATGTTCCTGCAGGTGTAGCAGTGCGGTGCCCCCTTTGCAACTCACTTCCCAACTTGACTGCACATTCCATACGGAAAAGGGAGAATTCCTGCAGGACTCTTCCCCCTGGAGTACCAGGAAGGCTTCAGGCCAGAGGCTGGTGGGGGTATGGGAACAGAGCTCACAGGCCGAAGGAACACTTGGGGGAGGAAAGTGTCCGGTCGTGAGGAATGGACTGACGCAAGAGGCGGTGGGGGCCAGATTTGGGGGACCAGGCGGAGGAGGTTGTATTCGATTTGGTGGCCCAATTGCCCCTTGCCAAATGGACATCTTCCCTTGACCCCCTCCTTTCAGAGCAGCTTTGGGGTCAAATGAGGTGAAACATAGGAAGTCCAACCCACCCCGTCATCATAACTTATCACGGTAGCACCGTGCCTGCCCACCCTGGCCGCAGTCTGGATCTGCAACTCCTCCGAGCTTGGCTTTTCATTGGCAAGAGAGAGATAATAACCCATCCGTGGAGCATTATAATAATTACATAAGCAAGAAAGCCATAGAAATATACCCAGGAGAATACAATGGCCAGAACTGGGTCCAGGTCAGCCGTGGGGCCTTTCTGCAGCTTTGGGGGAGACTAGGAGGAAGGGGTGTTCCAGAAAGGAGGGACAGCCTAGGGAAGCGCTGGATGTGGATTCTCCAAAGACACAGAACGGGAACCCGAGAGTACAGCCCTTCTCCCACAGCCAGAGGCAAGCTCAGCCTCCTGGACCCTTCGCTCAAGGACTGGAAAGGAGGTGGTCTATGGGGGAGCCAGAACCCCCGAAATGAAGCTGGGAATTTCCTATGTCCCTCTTCCTTCTCCCTGTTAATTGGAGGTTCCCGTAAACCCACACCTTCCTCCGCGGGCAGAGCGTACATACCAAGTACCTTCATTTCCCTCAACTCCATAAGGGGTGCCGAGTGGGGACCTCCTGGCAAACAATGGCACCCGGACCCCCTCTTAGGGGACCGGCCCCCCCAGAATCCTATCTTACCCTCCGGGCCACCTGTGCTTCCTTTTCCTCTGTTCTGTGCCCTGCCTCCCGCCTCTGTCCTTCCTTGCGTGGCTCTGCCCTTCCCCTGGCCTCATCTTCACCTTGCTGAGTCACGGGCACCCACGCTCCCCCACCCATCGTCTTGACGCAACCAAAGCTCACTTCGAATCCTAGACCAGAAGGAAGCTTGTGACTGGCTAGTCCAGCCTCCATACACAAGGGGAATTGGCAACGGAAAGTCACCTGGTGCAGGACAAAAGCCCAAAAATAGCCCTGGCGGACCCAGGTTCCCAGGCACATCTTGCCACAAGGGGGCCCCGCCTCAGCTTCTCCATCTACAAAATGGGGGCATTGAGTACGTGCGCTGCCTGCCTCTCAAGGTTTGTTTGTGAGAGAAATGCAAATAGAGTAAGGGATAAGAGAGGCACAGGACAAGCAAAAGCACTGGCAAAGACAAAAACACAATTCCATTTGCGTGATTCCTACCATTTTTATTGTGTGAAATATCCTCAGGGCCTGAGAGCCCACCTTATGCCTCCTCCGGCATCCGGAGGATGGAAAACAGGCTGCGGAGCCCCAGATCCTGGAGTTCAGAGCCCCCTAGTGGCCTGAATGAGGCATTGAAACGGATCCTCCAGAGAGGCCGGCGGCTAAAAGGCTGGGGGCGTCAGGCCGTGCCTGGTGTCGTCCTGGCACCCAGACACCACGTGAGACAAGTAGCTGTGCCCACTCCACATACACCCCGAGGGGACAGCCTGGCCGCAGTCAGGAGCCCCAGCCCTGAGCTCTGCTCCAACAAGGAGCTGAGTGGTCCAGAGCCTCAGGCACCCCTGGGACCCCCAGCCAGCGTCTGCAGGATACTGCGGGGATGGGGTGCAACTCACTGCCATGCCCCAAACTGGGCAGGAGTTAGTCTTCGGCCAGAGACCAGCTAGTTTCAGCAAAGCGATCTGTCTCCAGGGTGGGCCAGAGAGGGGACACCTCAGATTCTAGTATCACAGCAAGAGGTACTCAAAGCTGGGAGAGGGATCACTGGAGGTCCCTCTCAGGATTGGAGACCTCCAATCCTGAGAAACCCTCCTGAAATCGGGGGACCCTGGGGACCACGCTGGGGAGGGGAGATGGGTGGGGCTTTAGTGAAGACCCGCTCGTTTGCAGCTGCGCGGGTACGCGGGTGTATGTGTCGGTGGTGTGGTCCGTGCGCTATGTCCCCGTGAACACCTGCGTATCTTCGGGTGCAGACGTGTCTGCTCTAACACTGCCCCCCTGTGCTCTGTTGCAGATGAACCGGCCAATCCAGGTGAAGCCAGCGGACAGCGAGAGCCGAGGAGGTAGTAGCTGCCTGCGCCAGCCCCCTTCACGTGAGGGCCCACTTGTCTCTGCCCCTCCCCCTCCCTCCTTTCCTCCCCTCCCCCCTCCCCTCCCTCGATGCAGCGTTGCAGCAACTCCCTGCCACCTCCCCCTGCCCCCTGGGGACCTCATGGCCCAGGGTTGGAACAGGGCTTTGGAGCCCTGGGTGACGGATGTGGGGACAGAGTAAAGAGGATGGGGGAGAATTGGGGTCTGCCGTATGCTGGGGTTCCTTCCTTCCCATGAGTACACAAGTAGGATGTCCTGGGCACTCCACTGCCCCCTTTAAGACACCCAAAAGGGTAGGCCCACCTCTGTGTCACCAGGGAAATCCCCACTGGGATGGGACTGGACTAGTTGAAAGGGTGCCAGGATGGGAGGGAGGAAATGTGTTTCAGTCCTGCCCTGGGAAGGCTCAGGCCAGAGTGGGTGAATCTGAGGGGGGCTGCCCACTGCGGGGTGGGGCTGCCGAAGTCAAGACCCTGGACCTACATACAGGTGGACAGGCAGATGTCTGGAAGGGGACAGAGCAGGAGGACAGAGCCTCACCCCCAGACTCGGGCCTCTGTGCCCCAAGGGGAGGCTCTGTTCCGTCCACCAGCGGGGCCTCACCCCCGCTCCCCCACTGCACACAGAGGCTCGACCAGGTCAGGCTCTGGCTCCTCTGCCGAGAGGCCACCCTCCAGGCTTCTGGCCCGGGTGTCCGTGCCCACACCATGCCCCTGGGCTCTCCCTGGCTAGGCCTGGACACTCACTCTCATCTCAGCTCAACCGGGCGCTGAGGAACTTCTCTCTCCCTCCCCCTCTCCCCCACTCCCAATTTTCCAGGAAATTAAGAGCAAAAAATAGGCAAAAGCTATTTGCAAATTCAGAGTCAAGGTTCTTGTCCTGAGGAAACTGTAGTGTGGCCACAGGTGGCCTGCCCACCCCTGGGACCTGTGGTCCCTCCGGCACAGGCCTCTGCCCTCTGGGCCCCAACAGGGCCTCCACCCTGGCACAAGGCCTCTATGGCTCTGGGGCCCTCCTGACCCAGGCCTCGAATCCCACCCAACAAACCCAGCTGCCCGAAGGGGCCACGTGCCCCAGGGCACAGGTGCGCCTCCCTGTGGCCCTCTGAGAGCTCCCCATCCCGAGGACCCCGATCATGGGAGCGGGTTGGTTGAAGAGTAAAAATGGTTCAGGTGTGAAGGGCTCATGCTGCAGACCACACCTGGGTCACGCTGCTTGCTCCTGCCCCTCTCCTGGCAGTCCAGTTACTTGGTTTTCTCTGCACACAGAGGCTCCTCAAACACCCAGGGCCAGGCCCCCTGCCCTGGCGGAGAGAGGCGTGCAGTCTGGCCTCACGCAGGTGCCCTCGGTGACACGGGGCAGAGGCAGGGCCTCTCCCAGAGACTGTCTCCAGGAGAAAGGACCAGCAGGACCTGGCCCCCAGGCCACCTGTCAGGCAGTGACTCACCTGCAACACCCTGTCCGTGTGGCAGGGCCAGGAGGCAGCAGAGACCCCTGGCTTTGGTAGGGAGGGAGCTCGGACGGTAAGTGGCACCTGCGGTCCCAGAGGAGGGGTCCCCGAGATGGGGGCAGCCAGAGACCTCGGAGGACGAGGACGTGGCACTTGAGCTGCCTTGAAGGAGGGGATATTCCACACCTGGAGAAGTCGGGGTGGCATGAAGAAGGCCTAGTGTAATCCAGGACGGGAGCAGGGTGTCGGGAAGCCTGCTGCCAGCGAGGCCGCGCTGCGCTCTAATGCAAACCGTTTCTCCCCTCACTGGCCTTGGAGGCAGTAACTCTCCAACTTCAAGTTGCTAACCTCATCTCCTTTCTCCCATATATCTCCTGCGCTGACACTTGCCCCAAACCAGATTAATCAGCTCTTTTATTCTTCCTGCAGTAGAAAGGGGGGAAAAGAGAGCCAAACCTAAACATCTATCTATTAATTGCATATTCAGTATTAAACAAGGAGATGATCCTGAGTAAGCATCATCACCAAGCTATTTGAAAAGAAAAAGAAAGTTTAAAATAATTTAATATCCATTAAATACTTCTTCAGTGGGGGGAGGGGATGGGGGAGAGGTGAACATTAAAAAAGATGAAAGAAATGGGAACAGGAGAAAGGTATGGAAGGCAGGGGTGGGAGTGGAAGGGGCGGGGCAGGAACACGATGGGAAAGGAAGAGCCCAGAAAGGTGAAGGGAAAGGGGCAGAAGGAGGAGGGAGGCCTGGGAGAAAGTGGGTAGAGGGGAAGGTGGCAGGGAGCTGGGAAGACTTGGGGGCACAGCTGGGAGGAGAAAGGAGGGGCAGGAAGAGGAAGTGGCCCCAGAGGGAGAGGTGGGTCTGCACCACCCGGGCTCTCCTCATCCCGGATTAGTTAGGTGCTTGGCTGGAGCTCCCCAGGAAGAGTACAGGACGGCAGCTCTTGTTCTGGTCCTGGGTTCTATTCCCATCTTTGTCCAGAATGAGCTCTGGCCCGGACACTGCTTCTCTGGGCCTCCACCCCCTCACCCAGGGATGGGAGATCTCACTATCCAGGAAAGCTGCTGTTTACAGAGCACCCACTGAGGGCTGGGATTTGATCTGATTTGGCCACAGCACGCAGCCTGTGGGACCTTAGTTCCCCAACCAGGGATTGAACCCAGGCCCTCAGCAGTGAGAGCGCAGAGTCTTAACCACCAGACCGCCGTGGGCCAGGACTTTAAACAAATGCGTTTAATCCATACAAAAACGTTGGGAGGTGGAAGTTATTGGCCCCACTTAAAGGTACAAACCAAGGCACAGAGAGGCTAAGTAACTTGTTTCAGGTCACACAGCTAGGTGGTGGCAGAGCCAGAATTCAAAGCCCTGCCTGTCAGTAACCAGCACCCAGGTGCTCTGCATTCCTGCAAGACTCCTAGGATAGTCTTTCGGACTCAGGGGACAGTGGGAAGGTGCTGCAGGCGTTTGTCATACCTCTAGGGCTATTCTCAAGGTAAATGAGGGGAGAGGAACAGGGTCCCAGGTGAGGGAGGCAGGGCCAGTCTGGACGAGAAGCTCCCAGACGTACCCATAAGACATGAGAGACCAGGACTGCAGGGGTCAGAGAAGAGAGAACCCACTGTGGCCTGGAGCAAGCAGGGAGGGCTTCCTGGAGGAGGTGAAAACTGGACCAAGAGGTGTAGACTTGGCGGGAGACAGTGAGGGCCCAAAGTGAAAATGGAACCCTGAACACAAGGCCAAGGGGTTGCACTTGTCTCCATCAGAAGGAGGAGCCACTGACCCCATGGAGGACCAGGCAAAGAGAGGGCATCACAGCTGTAACATCCCTGGGCAGGAAGAGAGGAGACAGCCCCTGATACCACCACCAAGAGCTAGGGCTCCAGCTAGGTGGGGAAAGAAAACCAAAGGAGAAAGAGCTTCCCCAGGACCCATCCCGCTGCAAGGAGAATCCTGTTAACCCCACAGAACTTGCTGGAGCAAGTTATATATCAACTCAGATTCACCCCCAAATAAGCAAGCCAGTTCATTCACCAGGGGAGTGAGGCAGGCTGGGGACAGAGAGGAACCAGGTAGAGGGCACCCTCCCACCTGCCCTGGCCATCTCAGAGGCAAGGACGCTTTCTTGGGCGTGAACTGTTGTGTCCTTTGCCTCCTAGCAGACAGACACACCCGCCCCAAGAGCTGGTTCACGGTCCCCGTCTGAACTGGGTCTCCACAGCTGCAGGGGCCCTTCAGCCTCTCCGTTTCACTCTCAGCCTCTGGGTGGGTGCCCGCAGTGTGCTGCCCTGTAGCCCTGACACCCTCCCCATCCTCCCTGGTCTCAGTCCAAATGAGTGCTACGGCTGAAGACAGGACAAGCTCCCCCCACCCCGCCGCCCCACCCCACCCCCCGGCCCCAGGCAAGGCTCCTGCAGCCAGAATGCAGGGGATCCTTTCAGGACGTCAGGCTCTGAGCAGCCTGGCTTCAGGCAGCAAACCTGCTTGGGGGCTCCCTGGGCTGAACTGGAGGAGGCGGGGCTGGGGTCCACCACCCCCCCTCAAGGGGCTCAAGGGGGTCAGCAAACAGGTAGGAGCCCTTGAGGAGGGAAGGAGTGGCTGAGACCTGGGCCAGTACAGCAGGTGTAGGCCTAGTCCCACCCCACCTCCGCCAGTCCCAGCCACATAGCAGCAGATGTGAGCTGTGCCACAGGAAGCCACGCCCCTCTGACCCCATCACCAGAAACCACCCCCACCTCTTCCCAGTAGCCAGCTGCAGGTCAGAAGTTTCAGCTAATGCAGGCCTCATCCGGGGCCCAGATGAGGGAGGCACTCACACACCTTTCCCACCAACACGTTGTCCGCTCAGCGCTGACAAAGGCACCCACAGACACACACCCAATTCCACACTCGTGCCTGGTGAAGTGAAACCGAACGTCCCCACCAGGGATCCAGTGACTGGGGGCGGGGCACAGACTGGGGCCACCCGTTTATATCTCATCTACATAAAATGACAGAACAAAGCAGCAAGATGTCAGGCTGAGGCGCTGGAGAAGTTAGAAACCAAGACGGCTTGGCAGGGAGTCCTGGGAAAGAGGGGACTCAGGGTTCAAGGGGCTGCCCCCTCAGAGGGAGCAGGGAGGCACTGGGGAGCCCTTCCGAGGGAACAGGAGCAAGGGTGAAAGCAGCCCTCCCGGGTGGCCGCCACGCTCTCACCCCTCCAGGGACCCAGACTGGAAACCACATGAGCACAGACACACTCCAGCCTCCAGCAACGTGTGAGACGTGTGAGCCCGAGCTCAGGAAGCGGTCGTGCCCACCGTGGGGACCGATGGGGGGCTCCCACGGTCCCTCTCTGGCCCATCAGGCGTGTTTTCCTGAGGGGGCCTTGGTCAGGCCCAGGCTAGGGAGGCAAAGGGGCAGCTGAGACTGAACCTGATATGGGAGCCTGGACGGAGGCCCGATGATCGTGGAAGGAATGGTGTAGGGTGGACACAGCAGGAAGGCTGAGCTCCGCGTTATAAAGTCCTGTGGTTCCTCCACCCAACCCCGCCCCGGGCGGCATGGCCTGGAGGAGGCTCCGGCGATGTCAAGGGGAGTGGCCCTGAGCTGCAGCCATGGACTGTCCCCCCGCCCGCCCCTGCCCGCCCCGACACACGTGCACACACACACACGGAAGCTTCTAGAGGGTGACGGAACCTCTCTTATGTACCCCTCCAAGTCCTGCAGAACCACCTGGGGCTGAAGTCCCCCACCCCCGAGCTTCTACTGCCTCCCCGTCCTCCCTTTGCAGACCTGGGAGCCCATGTCTGCGTCTCTCCACCAGTTCAGTCTCCCCCTCCTGTCTCGGTCTCTCTCTGGCCGGAAGGGCAGGGCAGGAAGGCATGGAGGGCTGGGCGCAGGTGCGACAGTCCGTGAGTCATTCGTTTCCACCGAGGCAGGTGAGGGCCGGTCACTTAGCCAAGTGGCTCCTGCAGCCTCTCGCGGCTCCCTGTCCGTTTAACAGCATCTTCAGGGCGTCCGTCCCCCTCATCACAGCCGGCGCTCTCGTGGCAGCGGAGTCCCGCTGGGCCAGCAAATGAGGTTGGACACGATGCATGTGGACGTGGCTCTGAGGCCCTCCCCGAGGCCACATTCCCCACTATAAAACCGGGGCTGACTCCGTCTTCCCAGCCCCTCCACCATCTGTAGCCCCATCAGTTCCTGTGGCTTTTAAAATCCTATTAAGTTCCTCATTTCTCCTCTAAGCATTATTTTATTTCTAAACAGACCCAGACCATGTGCTGTCGGGAGGCCTTCAAGGGTCTGTTGGGGACCGGCTGAGGGGTGTGGGCCTCACCTTGCGGTCCTGGGGCCCACGAGACCCATGGCCACACTGGTGACCCGCCGATGCCGGGCTTCTCACGTCCAGACTTTTCTAGCTATTTAGTTCCATGCTCTAGGTAGGCAATTTCGTGAGCAGCAGATGAAATGGCCCTGCTTTCCTCAATATACAGAAGTTTCCATTTTCCAATCTTGAGAGGCAATAAATGACTCACTTGACAAAAGCTTCTGGGTGAACAGAAACCCCCCAAGGTTCTTCTAGGAAGCCCCTGTCCTAGGCAGGAGGGGGTACAAGAAACATAAGGCTAAAGGGCGGGGGGGAGGCACAGCACACTGAGGATTCATCTGAAATGATACCATGACAGTAAGAAACAAGGTTTTAAAAAACGGTGTTACTCTAGATGACCCCTGACCCGAGGTGCAGTTCAGGGGGAGGGGAGGGGGAAGGTGTAAGGAAAGGCTTGGAGGACAGGTGTGAACCCCTGCAGAAGGTCCTGGGGGTGGGGTGGACAGAGGCTCTGGCCCCAAGAACAGCCCCATTTCTGCCACAGCCAAGCCACCGTCTGGAAGTCAAGTCCCACAGCAAGAGCGCCCCCCACCTCTGCCCCAGCCTCTCCCCTTTGGGACCTCAGGAGCATCCCCCCGGGGTCCAGCACAACCTGACCTCTACTTTGGGGCTCCTGGTTTGTACCCTGCTGGAGAAACCTCAGAATGAGTGGAGCCAACCCCACCCCAACTAGAGGGTGCGACCTTGGGCTGAGAAGGGGTCCAGTGACTGAGGTCCCAAGCAGCCACCTAAAGGAGAGGGGTCTGCAGCTCAGAGCAGAAAATGCCCCACACTCCCCACCCCCCGATCTATCTGTGTCCCCACAGAAGCTCCTGGAAGCAGGCAGTGTGTGGACCCCCGGAAGTGTGTGTGATAGGGATGTGTTTCCTTTCTACACACACCCCTCCCAGACCCTGCAGACCCCCGTATCCTTAGATCCTCTGTCCTCCGGTTCAACATCGTGCTCCCTTCCTGCAGCTGTGTCTGCGCCCAGGGGCCTGGAGCGAGACGTCAAGGTGAACCTTTGGCTGGGGGAGAGCTAAGTGCCCTGTTGGCCAGGGCACAGCACCCCGTGGCCTGGAGGGGCCCAAGGAACCACTGTGTCCACCTTCCCCTGTGAGTCGGCCTCTCACCCAGCTCCCCCCGCTTCAAAAAGCATCAAGAAGAAGAGCAACCCCAGGGCCTCTCTCAGCCCATCAGAGCTCAGAAACCCTGTTCTGTCAGCCTGCCCTGCCCTATTCCCACTGGAATTCCTCAAGCTGTAGACTGTAATGTTTTCCCTTGAACACCAGCCCCAAAGCCAGTGTCCCAGCAGATCTTCCCTGTACTTGCATCCCTGATGTATTTTGGGCTGATGTTTAAGAAAAAGCAGTACAGTGTTCAGCTTGGGAAATTCATGTCAGACCTAAGACAGCACTTCCCCACTTCCCAGACAGTGGTGGCGCTCAGCCTCGCGCGGGACCCTCTGCTTTCTGGAAGGACTGAGGATTGGACATTTCATCACCAGGCCAAGTGGCCCACCCAGGGCTTGGCTTCTTTGATGGGCAGGAAGTTCTACCACATATCTGACCATAATCTCTCCTACTGTTTAAGCACTTCCAAGTTAGGCTCCCTAGATCATGGTGCAAGGTTCCCCTGCCCTGGGGTTTTATTCTCCATAACCCCTGTTCCTTCTGTCTTAAAAGGATCTTTGTCTCCTTTCTTTCCCAAGCTCCTTTTAAAAAGAAATTTTAAAACTCCAGAAAGGTCCTCTGGTTGACACAACTGAACCCAAATAGCAGCTGCATGAAGACAGGTCTCTGTGGTTGGGGAAGGAGGTGGCTGGTGGGAACGGTCCCTAGAGAGGGGTGGGGCAGGCACACATTATAGATACCTCGGTAACTCCTGCCATAAGTGTGAAATTATAATTAACTGCAAACCTGCCAGGCTTAAAGGGACTTTAGGTTTTCAGCTGGGGGAAAGGGTGTTGATTGATCTGCATTTTGTTTTTAAGGTTCTTTTAATCCATTCGGCAAGTTAAGTTGAGACTCACGGCTCCTCACCAAAATCCCTCTGGCCCCGGCTAATTTAGCAAAGGACTGTTTCAGGGGAAATGGGATATTAATTATTGCAAATGGGCTCCTGGATGATATATAGAAGCTGCCTCATGTGTGCCCAGGGTGAAGGGGCTGATGACAGGAATAGGAATGACAGAGAGAGGGACCCACGGGGCCCTGTCTCCCACTCCGTGCCGCTCCCACGGAGTCCTGTTGCGGGCATTGTGTGGGCAATGCAGGGGAAGATGCCCGCTTCCTCAGGAGACAGGCAGGACCAGCAAGAGGATGTCACAGGCAGTCCTTCCTGGACCAGGCGTTCCTCAGAGAGGCAGCCCTGACGTGGGCAAGATGTATCCAGTGCCCTCCTGGCCCCCAACACACACCCCTTGGAACAGCCTGAGAGCAATATGGGAGCAGTGAGGCTGTGCAGTGGGAGGATGGGATGGGAGGCAGAGAGAGACAGCACGGACCAGAGAGATCAGAAAGGGAAACACCTGGGACTCCCCTGGTGGCGCAGGGGTTAAGAATCCGCCTGCCAATGCAGGCGACACGGGTTCGAGCCCTGGTCCGGGAAGATCCCACATGCCGCGGAGCAACTAAGCCCGTGTGCCACAACTACTGAGCCCGCGTGCCCCAACTACCGAAGCCCATGCGCTTAGAGCCCGTGCTCCGCAACAAGCCAAACCACCACAGTAAGAAGTCCGCGCACTTCAACGAAGAGTAGCCCCCGCTAGCCGCAACTAGAGGAAGCCCTCACCCAGCAACGAAAACCCACCGCAGCCAAAAATAAATAAATAAATTTATTAAAAAAAAAAAAAAAGGGTAACACCTGATTGACCTTCAGAGGGGAGACGATTTGAGGGAGGAAAGGCAGAGTTTTCCAGGTGGGAAAATAACCCGGTCAAGGAAAGCTTGGAGGATCCCAAGAGGCCAGAATCAGGCGTCTACTGTCGGGGGAGGGCAAGATATGGGAACAGTGATTTCCAGAAGGTGCTGTAAATTGACGCCTTTAGGCAAAGGGAAGCCATCTAAGGCTTTGGGGCAGATATAAGTCGTGCTTTGGAAACCGTAGCTTGGGGAGACTCAGCCAGATGGGGGAAGGGAGCCAGAGCAGGGGAGAGAGAAGAGCCAATGCTGGCATCACACCCACATGTCCTGCCCTTCCCACAGTGATGTCTCACCACCTCATGTCACAAAGGGGATGGTGACAGCCCCTTGGAGCTGCCATAGGTGGAATACAGTTGGTGAGCTGTGGAATCTCCCCTGATGACAGCTGCTGCAGTTATTTTATTCTTGGTGTCCAGTCCATGGGAAATGAGAGGTGACGGGGGTGAGGACCTCTGACAAGGTGTGATCAACAAAGTGCAAAGAGAAATCATACTGCCCAGGGCCAGAGCTCTACTGTGCGTATGAATTTACCAGAATGGGGTGGGACAAGGAAGGCTTCCTGGAGGAGGTAATTATTGGAATGACAGGTTTACCAAGAGGTAGGATCTGGGCTGTGTCACAGGCAAAGACATGAAAACAGGGACAAGCAAGGCAAGTATGTGGCATCTTAGACTTTTTAAAAAATAATGTAGAAGAGTTGCTTTGGCTAAAGAAGAGAGAGTCCAGAAGACCAGATGTGATGCATTGTGGGTCTCACTGCTGCTTGCATTCCAGGGTGTGGACACCTATACCCGTGAATGGACAGTGTCTGAATCTGGGGGGGGCCTGTATCTTCTCACCCTTCAGTCCAAGTTCACCAGGCCCAGTCTTCCTGATCAGATGTGCCTGTCTGCTCTCCTTCCCCACCCAGCCCAGGACGATGCACAGGGGAACCAGGCAGGCAATGCCTGCAGCAGCTGCTGCTGCTAAAGCCAAGCCAGGGCTCTGGAAGGAAGATGGCTAGAGCCAGCAGGGCCTCGGTTCTCCCATTAGGTCCTCCAGAGCCTCCAGGAAGAGCCCCTCAAGCCCTGCACCAGCCCCGCAAGGTGGATCGAGCTGCACCCCCATTCTCCTCAGAGGGGAGAGGTGACTTGCCCAAGATCACACAGCCAGTAATCAGCCTTCACGCCTCAACCCTTCTGGGCAGGACCCATGCCTTGCTGCCTTCTCTCAGGTCTGGCTGGGGTGCTGAGACCCAGAGGAAGTTCTCCCAGCGTCAATGCCACCCATCAGAGGCACAAAGGATGAGGCTGGACCACAGCCTTAAGGAGGAGCTCTCCAGCTCCTCACTCCCCTCCCCCATGTCCTTTGGGAATGGGGGTGGGTGTAGGAGGAATCGGGGAGGGTCTGAAGCTGAACTACCCAAGGTGCAAACCCAGTCAGCAGCAGAATGAGCCCTTCTCAGTGTGGAGGCCCTTCTCAGGGAGAAACTCCACGTCTGCCCGGCAGAGGAGAGCCAGCCTGGGCACTCAGGGCTTTGTCTGTCCGGGCCTGATGAGGAGGAAGGCTTTGCAGAGGCTGGAGGTCAGCAGGGACCAGCCAGCACAGATTTTCTTTTTGATCATATCAGAGACAAACCCATGATCCTGACATCACGGATGCCATATCCCAACAGAGTAACAGGCCCTGGTGACTTAGGAGGTTTAAGGCTTGGACGTGAACGGCCAACGGCAAGTGACTCAAAAGTGCAGAGAGATGATCCCCGCCCCTGGAGAGCTGACCATGAAAGTCAGATGCCTGGTCAGGAAGGTGTCTTCAAGTCTTTGCCGAGCTTTGGGCCCTAGGGAAGCTCCCAGTCTGGTGAGGAGATCAGTTTATGGCCTCAAGAGCACCAGATGAGCAGTGGAGACAGCAGGAGGCACGGCCGGCAGAGGAGAGAGCTGTGCAGGCGGAAGCAGTCAGGGAAGGCTTTCTGGAGGAGGCTCCCTACTGGAGGGGATTCAGGCTGAGAAGACAGTGAGACAAGGATGCAGGGTAAGATGAGGAAACCAGCTGGCCCAAGGAGAGGATTCTAAGGAAGGCCCCGCTCAAGAGTTGGATATTTTCTGGAAGATGAGGGGAAGCGGTGATTGGTGGAAGCTGGATATGTGAAGACTGGCCACCTGCACGGCGGGAGTGGACAGGGTGTCAGGGAGACCAGGGAGAGACTCTTCCAGCCTCCAGCTGTGAGGGGAGGGGCAGGGGGCATGGGAATTAAAACCTAAGTTCAAGAGCCCTTTTGTCACCATGAAATACAAGCCCCAAAGCCACCTGTGTCCTAACCACTACCTGCTGCCTTGAGACCTCCAGGTACATGCCCACTTTCAGGCACATGGCCACCCTCGGACAGCCCTCTCTGACCCTTCCCAGCTGCCCAGCTCTACGTGGTCAGAGCCCTCGTCAGGGTCCACCCTGCTGGAATGCTTTCTCCAGCTGTTCCTCGCTGGTCTTTCCAGCTCAGAACCCCTTTCCTTCCCTCTGTCTGAGCCGTGAAGTCAGGCAGTGGTTGCTAGTTTCTCGTCTCTCCGTCGAGACTGTGCCCTCGGTGCGGGCAGGCGTGTCCAGCCCTGCACCAGAGGCCAGTCTCCCACTCATCTCGCTAAACAGCAACTTTCTCTACTATCCCAGCTCTCTGCTGGCCTAAAAGCTGCCCCCTCTTGCATCTCCCCACCCCCAGCCCCTCCAAAGCCAGGCCCACAAGCAGGGGGCAGATGTGGGCAGCGGGGTGGGTGCCGCTGACATTGGCATTCTCCTTGCAGTGCGTCTTAATAATTTAATGGCTATTAGCAGAGCCGCAGTGATGGGGGGCAGGGGGCGCAAAGGGAAGATTTATAGAGAGAATTCACTCCAGATTGGGGTTTTGTCTTCCTCTGTTTTCCTGGCATTTATCATGCATGTTTTAATTTGGATTGGAGAGTTGCTACCATCTGGCCATTATCGCAAAGAAATATTCATTTTCACTGAGTGACACAGGCTCCATTCATCACAGAGCGTGCTGATGGCCCCGTGAGTGTGGGGCTGCGCTTTCTCCTTCATTTGAAATGAACCTTGAGCTATGAGTAGGTCCAGTTCAAGGGGAGCAGAGGCACAGGGCCGGTGACCTCCCAGCCAGGTGGGCAGGGAGCACTTTGGGGGAGGGCGAGGGTGGGAGTGGGGGGAGCCCTCCCTGCCATCAGAGTCCTCCCACCTCCCCTCGCCTCCCCTGGGTGTGTGTGTGGGGTGGGGGGGGCGGGGGCTATTGGCGGCCTCCACAGTCTCCCCCAGGCATCTGACAATCCCCCACTCACCCTCATATCCAGGGCAGCCCTCAGGCCAGACCAGAGAGCTGGCAAAGGGTGGCCCCCTGCTGTGGCATCAGCATCTGCTAAAGGCACTGATGATGTCCTGCCAAGGGCAGAACTGCTTAAGCACTCTCTCCCTACCAGGACGTCGCTCTAGTGGTGTCATCTCAGGCCAGGGCTGTGTGAGGAGCAGAAGGGCCTCCTGGTTCTCCTCGCATCACGCTATGGTGGCACCATCGGGGCTGGGCCTGTGGGGAGAGACGTGTCTGTCTCCAATTGGGACATTTCTGGAGTGTCACCCTCGTACCCACGCGCTGCTCACTGCACAAGCCGTCAGGGGCCAGAAGCCCTCCTGTCAGCAATGGGAACCCAAGCACGACGCTGGACACCCAAGGGGAGGGTGACAGAGCACCCCTTGATTGAGCTGAGTCCCGCTCTAAGCCCACTCGATAAACAGGCATCCAGCTCTGCAAAACGGAGAAAATCATTTTTCATCCATTTTAGATAGTGAGTTTTCAGGGCACACAGAATTTGTTGGGCCCCTTCTGTATTCCCTGCCTGGTGGGGATCAGACTCCCCACCTCACCCTCCCACCCCCAGCGTTTAACACTCCCAGAGGGGAGCCAGCGAGAGTCTGAAACAGCTTCATAGGGGACATGTGTGCTTTGCCAGAAAGGCAAAATCGGGCAGGAGGGCTTTCAACTACAGAAGTTCCGTATCCCCGGGGCCCGCTGACTTTCCTGGTCTCTGTCCTGGAAACTGTGGCCAGACTCTGAGCCTGAGGCCCTGACACCCACCCACCCACCCGCCGCCACTAGGACCCACGTCTGACCAAGACCCAGGGGACGGTGCTGAAGGAATGGGAGCCCAAGGGGAGAACTGTGAGAACTTTGCTGCCTCTTCCCCCATCAGAGAAGAAAGGCGCAGACATCCTACTCCCGCAGTAGCCTGCCTTCACCTGGTCTCTGTTCTGTAAGCACTGAGTGATTGAGCCTTCATTGTGCGCACGCCACACCCATCCAGATGAGCCCAGCCAACGTGATTCTTGGCCACAGGCAGTTTACAGTCTAGCTGGGTCTCAGGTAAAAACAATGAGCCCATTAGGAAACCAGAAAAGACCTCTAATACACGAAGACCTCTAATAACCGCAAGTGAGGGCCATTGGGTACGGTGCAAGAAACCAACAGACCTTATCCCCTCCCCTCTGCCTTGGGCCAGGTCCTTCCTGTGGGTGACTGTTTCCCCGTCTTCCAGTTCTGTGACTTACGTAATACCAGGTAATAACATTGCTCCATTGTATAGATGAGGCAACTGAGGCCCACAGGTTTACTGGCTGGGGTCACCAGCTGGTGGGCGGCGCCTGCATCTTGAAAGGAACCCAGGTCCCTCTGATTCGCAGCACCGCGCCGTGGGTGTGGAAAAACCTAAAACAACTTTTAGTAGGAGGAGGCATTTCAGCTGGATAGGATAGGAGCAGCAACATTATAGGCAGGGAGACCTGCCAGCCTGTCCTTAACCCCTGGTTTTCTATCCTGGCACTTGTTGAGCTAAATTAGCTGTCCTCCGCGGGATCCCTCCTCCCCGCTTCCGGCAGCCTGGGGTGAGGTCCCCACCCCCTAGGAAGGCGGGGACTGTCGCTAATCTGTGAGAAGGGCCCCTCCCCGCGCCCCCCGCCTCCCCAGGAACGCGGCACCGCCCCCTCCTCCCTTGGAACTCATTCCGTGACACCAGCAGCTCTGAAACATCTGTTCCTCTATCCGGGACCCGCAGTTTGAATAAATTACCCCGACTTGGCGGCAGCCTGTTATTAATGGCCTGAGTTTTATAAGATGCTTTAGTTTAATAACACTGTAGCCCAGCGCTGCACTTCTCCCGGATATTTTTATATTTCGCCTCCTCCTGCCTCCCTCCACCCTCCGCCGCCTCCAGAGCTCCGGTCCCAGAGCCACGACCCCATCACCCCCCTCCCCGCGCCCCACTGGCTCCTCCCCAGGAACCCGGGACCACCAGCCCCCACCTCCATGCCACTGTCTCAAGCCTCGGAAGAGGGGACCACCACTTGGCTGGTTGCTCCTCCCCCAAGGGAAAACCACGGGGACGGAGAGGCTGAAGGCAGGGCGATGGGCAGAGAAGATGGCCGAGGCACATTCTGCGCTCCTCACCCCATAGCCAGGGCTCTGCTGCCTTTGGGGACCTGCAGAAATCTGGTGAGCGAACCTGCCTCTCCCCAGTTGGGCTGGCAGTGTCTGCAGCTTGCCAGGGGCCGAGGCCACAGCTTTTATCTTTATTCACTGTCCTTGGCTCTTCATTATTTTGTTGGTTTGTCCATGTGCTCATGCCTCACACACCTCCTACAGGAAGTCCTCCCAGGTTACCGCCCATGGCCCTTCCTGCTCTTCCTACAAGCCCAGACACACCCCTTCTCCACTGCCTTCTCTCTGTCCCCGTCTCTTCTCTCCACAGCCTACCGGCCAGTATTCTTCAAGAACCCTCTGGGGCCTGGCCAACCCTTCTAGAATTAACAATAGGCACTCAAACGTGTGTGTTGCTTCAACAAGCTTGTGCATCTGTGTGGGTGAGGCTTCCTGCAAAGAATGGGTGCAATCACTGAGAGGGAAAAAAGTGGGCCAAGGAGTGGGTGGGTTTGTTCGCTGGGGATATAGGATAGAAAGCGTTGAGGCTTAAATAAGTAGCCAGTGTAGTCATGTCCTCAATCTGTTCCCAAAAATGTAGACCACAGTCACGGTCTAGAAGTGCAGAGATGCAGGCTCCCTGCAGGCCCATCCCCCCAGCTCAGGAAGCCATGGATACACCTCACCATGAGGCTGCAGTGAGTTGGCCCTGGGATAGGTTTGGGAGCCTGCCACCAGGAGGCCCCCTGAGTGAGTGCTTGGAAGTAGAAAGAGAGGCTGTTCCTGGTTGGGGAGGGTGGGATGGGACAGGCAGGACAAAAGGAGGGACAGATCCACCAGTCTCTGTCCCCGTGAGGGTTCTGTGAGCCCCAGAAGCCCAGATGCCGTACTCCAAGGAGGTCTTGGAGGGAGCCCCAGGGCCAAATTTAACTGTGTAGTCCCCTGTTCCTGGGGAGCCGGTGGTGACCCAGCCAGCTCTAAAAGGGTGGGTACTGCACCCCCTTCTATCCCCCCACCCCCGCCCGCGCCCAGTTCCAAGGGCTCCAGCGGAACGGCTCTTCCTGCTTCCCATTTGGTCTCATACTCCTTTGGGACTCTGCCTTTTGCTAAGAGCCCCACCATTATAACATAATTACTGCTGAAAATGACCTTTAAAATATACTTTAAATTCAAAATGTCTTTAAACCCTTCACTGAGCACCATTTTTCAATTTCAACGACTATCTTCGTTTTTTGGGGGGAAGTGAGGGGTGGGGGGTGAAGGAAGGAGTCCTCCGCAAGGATTTCGAGTGTTAACGTCTCCTACAGAGAAGACCGAGCGGGCTCGGCACTGCCTGGCAGGGGCTCAGCGTGGGCAGGAGGAGAGGACAGGCCAGACCCAGACCAGAGCGCTCTGCCCCGCCTGCACTCCCCCACCCTCTGCCCCCAGCCTCCAGCCTAACAGGCTCTCACTCACCCCGGGGCATGTGAATAAGAGCCGGGGACGTGCCCTCCCCCTCCAGCTTTCTTCCTCATCTGTTCTCCTTCCAGAGGCCATCCACATGTGATATTCAGTTCCCTGCCTTCTCAGCACCCTCCAGGGGCCCGCAATTCCTGCAGGATGGCGCCCCTTCCCCACTCTGCACCCGTACAGCTCCATTTCATGCCCCCTTTGCCCTGACCTGGCTGGTAGCCCTGTCCTCACACAGCCTGTGCTCCTGGCTGCTTCTGGCCACTCCATGACAGCACCACGTGGAAGGAGAATGGAGAGGAAGCAAAGCTGGGAGAGGAGGGCCGTTTGCAAGCCCCGCCCCGGCTCTCCCGATGGCTCACACAGGCGGCTCTGGGAGAAGGGTCTCACCGGCTGGACCCACCGCACTCCCCTATACTGCTTCTACACACTGTCCTCCACCCCCGCAGCCCCCAGGAAACTCTGCTGTGCCCCACCCCCAGAATGTCCCCTTGCTTCTGTCCTCGCTAGTCCTGGCCCTTCCTCCCCTGAACCACCTCCAGGAAACCTGGGCTGGGAGTCCTGTGCTACCCGGTGTCTTCTCAGCACCTTCCGATGTGGTCCCCGACTTGCATCCTCCCTCCCGGGTGATCACAGGGCCGTCTGCCTGCTGTTCAGCCCGTCTCCACATCAGAAGGGGGCTCCCATAGGCCACAAGCTTTTCCCTGGCGGCTGGTATGAGTGCTAATGGAGGGCTGCCTGGCATGGTGACAGGCGATAGAGGCGTTGTGAGGCCTCTGGCCCCCTACATGGAGCGGGTACTTTCGGGGCTCAAGTCTTGCAGATACTGACAGAGCTCCACCTTCCCCATTCACTTCCAGCAGCAGGAGAGGGTAGAAGCAGCAGTGAGGGAGGGGACTCTGCTGTGGTGGGAGCGTTATGTGGGTAACTCCACAGATCTTTACCAGGAAGGCGTGGCCAATGGGCATCAGACAGTGTATTCTTAGGACTTTTTCTAAAATGGCCATATTCCCTTAGCATCCAACATGCTCAGCATGAAAGTCGACATATGTTCCGAAGTCCAACCAAAATGATGTGCATACTAGCCAACTCTTTGGATCACCTGAGTTTTTAGATCATCCTTAATTTTGAATTAAGGATGCCTTTGAGGGGGAAACTAGAGCTGCGAAGCTGAGAAGTCATTTCAGCTGCTGCCCCTCCTAGATTGAGCTTTGGGGGTGGGTGGCAGCTCTTTGACCTCCCACAAAGGAGCTCAGTGGATGAGGGAGAGAAGAGAGGTGACTCTCGGAGGTCAGAAGAGGGGCTTATGGGGTGGGTGAAATGGGATGACATCTATGACCTGACTTTGAGCCCAAGTCCAGTTCTTGGAATCCTTGCTGTGCCCGAGAGGGTCTTGAGAAAGGTGGATGGGGGGCAGGCGGGCATGAGACCAGTCTGAAATGATGCTGCTGCTACAGAGAGTAAGAGGCCAGAGGGATGGAGCGAAAAGCAGCGTTGGGGGTGGGACGCCAGCAACCATCCTGGCCAGGCATCTTGGCCTCCAACTCCTCTCACGATGATACCCTACGTACCTCCACCAGATGGGCATTCCTCAAATTAACCTGATACTCTATTCCCAAACTCAAGAATCTACAAAGTTTCCCTATTTCCTATTCCCTTTGAGTGACCTTCAAGAGCACCCCTCAATCATCCCCTCCAATGGGAGCACAGGGTGGGTGTGGCGTTACTTAGGGATAGCCAGCATGAAGAGCTCTATTGCGATTCACCTTGCAGTATGGCCATCCTAAGAGAAGTACGGTGTCCAGAACAGAGGAGGTGATGGCTCTGCTTTAATAACAAGATCACAGGTCCATCTTACAGATGAGGCATCTGTGATTCGGAAGAACTAAATTACTTGCCCAGAGCCACACAAAAATTAAATGGTAACGACTGGATTGGAATCCAGATGTGCGTGACTCCAAAGTCTTGGCTCTCAGCCCCTTGTCTCTTCATTATTTCTCCAAATCCTACCCAGGCACAAAGTCCAGTTCAAAGTCTCCTCACTCCAGAAAACCTTCCCTGCTTGCATCAGCTCTCCCTGACCTCTCCTAGTCTCTGTACAACCTTGATCACGTTGTGTGTATGTGTGTGTTTGTTCATCAATAAGGTCATAAGTTCCTGAAGGTCAGAGAGTAGCCCCAGCCCACACACCCTCCTGCAGGTCCTCCGCAAACCCAGGCCCAGGTGGAGGAAGGTGGAGGAAGGTGGAGGAAGGTGGAGGAAGGTGGAGGAAGGCCCACCCACCTTCCCGCACCAACAGCCCGCCTTTTCCTTTGCCTGCCCCGGCCCAGAGCAGGCAGGAGGTCTGCACAGTGGTGGTGAGGACAGCAGAGCAGGGAGAAGACCGATGGTGGAAGGTTTGCAGGTCAGAGAGACACCCGTGCTCTGTGATGTACAGTGACAAGAGAACGCATTGTTTCCCAGTATCACATTTATAACATCAATTAAATGCCTGCGACTTAAATCATTTTTAATAGAGATGTGGCCACTCAATGAACCATTAGCAGAGTTAGCACTTTCTTGATCTCAGCAGGGTCCGACACAGAGCGATGGTTCAGCCTGGGCTCAGGCTCCCAGTACCTCCCCAGAGGGGCTCCTGGGGCTCATGGAACGGGACGAGGGGCAGCATGGAGCAGGAGAGTCTGCTCTCCTGGGAGGCGCAGGCAGGCAAGGCTGAGCTGGGAGAAACCGTTTGGTTGCCTGAAGCAGCCATGGGTGCAATGAGATGGAGGAAGAACGCCTGTCCTCAGGACTTTCCTGGAACCCTCCGCCCATAAGCTTCACCGTTGGGCCGAGCGAGCACTGCTTTGGGGGCTGTGCGGGAGCGGATGGATGGCTCTGGTCTCTGAGAGTGCTGTGCTGGATACAGCGCTGGGGTACAGGAGCCAGTGCAACAGGCGATCAGTGAACGGCAGCAATGGCAGGGGCATGGTGCCCCTGCCTCTGCCCCCTTGCTGCGTCAGGTCTGGTGGAGGACAGGCAGGGACAAGGAATCAGGCAGAGACAAGAGGATATGAGGACACGCAGGCTGTGCAACCCTGGGGTGGCTTGTCACTCTAGCCGAGGCGCTTTTCCTTCATCCCCTGCCCGCTCGAGCCTCCCTTCCTTTCCATCTCCCTGCCTCCACCTTGGCCTCCACAGCCCATTCTCCACACTGATCCCACCAGAGCCTGTGTCTCTGCTGTGTAACTCTCCAGAGGCTTCTGTTTGTCTCACTCAGGTGGGAGTCCAAGGTCCTTACCTCCCATTGTCCTGCAGTCCTGCAGCCTCCATGACTCCGCCCCCAGCCTCCCTTACTCCCTGGCTCCAGCTCCCTGGCCTCCTGGCCCCTCAAACATCCCTGCTCCAGCCTTTGCAGCACCTCTTCCTTCTCCCCCATGATCGCAGCTTACCCGTCCCTCTCACCCGGGCCTGCCTGACTTGCCAACTGACGTAGCCCAGCTGCCCCAGCTGCCCCAGCTGCCACCTTGTTTTACTTTATTCATGGCACAGACCGCCATCCTGATCTCTTCTCATCCATCGTCCTCCTCTCCCCGCTCAAAGGTGAGCTCTGTGCAGGTAGGGACTCTATTTGTTCCTCTCTGTATCTTGGCACCTTGCCCTGTGCCTGACCCAGAGCAGGGGCCCAGGAATGGTTGTGTGGACGCCCAGGCTAAGAACCACACAGGCGGTGCTGTGAAAGTGCTGGGGTGCGGGACTCCACCTGGGGCGCGGTTAGTGACAGTCTACAGGCAGGGGTTACGTTTACCAGGCCCTGGGCCAGGTGCCAGGGGTCAGAAGTGAAGGGGGAAGGCCCTCCTTCAAGAAACCTAAAGGAGCTCAGAGGGCACCCCCAGGCTCAGGTCTCCCTAGGTGGTGGAAGGGAGCAGGCTCCAGGCTCAGGTCCTGAGACAGCCTGACAGCAGCTGGGGGAAGATGTGCCCCAAGCGAGTCCATTTAGAAGTAAGAAGTGGAGGCAAACCGCACAGGAATCTTGAGGTGGAGGGTCAAAGGCACAGAAGCCCAGGGCTGGAAATGCAACTCACTGGCCTGGCCAGCTTCCAGAAAACTCTGTGCAATCAACCAGAGAAACATATTTGAGAAAACAGAATTGTGAGAGTAACTTTGAAGCCTTGGTTGCCATGGGAACATATCTGTAAATAACTGCAAACATTAAGTGATGCTTGGGAGGGAGTGAGGGAGCTGGAGGCTGCAGCGCTAGCCGCAGGAGCCCTCCAAGTCCGGCGGTGTCTCAGTCCTCAGCCAGGCTGCCACGCCTCTCCTTCCTCCCAGGGTCTCCGTCCTGGATTCTCTTCCCTCCACCCTCTCACTCGCTCCTCCTGTCCCCATGCACCAGACACTCCACGAGGGATGCTTCCAAGTGGTCCCCGAGACTCCCTTTCTGTCCCAGGTCTTCTGCCTGGTCCCTGGTCCCCACACCAGACCCCAGGACCCTTGCTCTCAGGAGATTCCCAGCCTGGAGATGCCCGGGCCCCTGACCATTCCCTCCCCACCCCCTTCATCCATCTCAATTCTAAGGGATGGCACAGGAAAACAGCGTAAATCAAGGAAGTCTTTGCAACAAGTACATTTAAGAGACCCGGACGTTTTGCCTTCAGGTACTCTTGCTGATGAGGAGCCCCCCACTCTTTCTCTTCACTGTGCCTCCTCTGTCTGCCTGGTTGGGCCTCTCCCACCAGCCTCTTTGCCCCATGGGGGAGCCCTCTGTCCTTGGCCTGGCGCTGACCTGGCTGCTCTGCTCCTGCCTAGCGGTTCTTAACCTTTCTGGGTCACAGACTCCTTTGGGAAACTGAGAGAAGATTTTCATTCATCCATTCAATTGTGTGAGAAGTGCTGGGCTGCCCTTCCAGGACTCACGGTTAGGGGAGGGGGCAGACAGTAAGGAGAACCCCAATCAAACGCACGGCTCCTGCGTGTGTCAGCCAGCGCTCAAGGTCGGGACAGGGCCTGGCGTGGCTGCAGAGGGTCGAGTGAGGACACAGAAGGAACGGGTAGAGAGCACAGGGAGATCTAGCAGACCGTTTAAGAGGCTATGGACGTGATTCAGAGTGAAACAGGGAGCACTGCGCAGCTTTGAACAGAGGAGAAACATGCACTGCTTGATCTGACTGCTGCGTGGAGACAGACTGTAGAGGACGAGGTGGAAGCAGGGGACAGTTAGGAGGTCCCTGCAGTGACAAAGGAGAGATGGGCATGGCTCGAACCTGGGTGGTGGGTGTCATGGTGAGAAAAACTACAGTCCTTCTCCCTGGAAGAGGGGGCGTTTGTGCATCCTTGGGCTATTTTATGCACACTCTCAACATGCTAAAGGACCCCAGTTCTCAGCCATAGTCCCCCTAAGGTCTTGTGGCCCTGGGTTCAGAGCCCACGCCCCTGGGCCTCTCACCCTAACTGCACTGGAAATCTCTAATCCTTTGGCCATCTGTGGAGCTAAGGTGAGCCCGGTGTCAGCCAGGCTCCATTCCCAGCTCCCGCAAGAGCCGTTCACCACTGGTGGCAGCGCCCCTGCCCAATACCCAGCAGGCTCCACGGAGCACCTGGAGAGGGCAGGGGATGCCTGGATGGGCCAGACAACATTGATGAATCTCCCAGACTGAGGGAAAGGAGCCAGACACGCATCAGTACATCATGAATAAAGTTCTAGAACAGGCAAAACCCAACTGTGGTAAAAAAAATCAGAATACTGGGTGTCTTTGAGGAGGTCGGGATGCTGCCCGGAAACGGTCATGAGGGAACGTTCTGGGGAGAAAGAAATGTTTTATATCTTGATAGGAGTGTGGGGTACATCAGTATTTGTATATGTCAAAACATATTAAATTATATACTTAAGAAGTATACATTTCACTACTGGTAAATTTTATCTTTAAAAAAAAAAAGGAGACCTAAGAAGGATGGTGTGTCCCAGACAGAACAAGGAGGGGTCAGCTGCCTAAAAGGATGCCCGTCTCTGGGAAAAATGCCCCCTGCCCCCTGCGTCCCACCTCCTGTCAAGTGCTCTGAGGCAGCTGCCGCAGGAGGAACAGGCGATCTGATAAAGGAATCTGTGTTGAAGATTTAGAGGTTGACTACAGGTATAGCGCGATTTTGCACTTGAAAAGGGAAGCCTGAAGACAGCAATGCTTACCCCAAAGAGATGAGCCTAATGGTGGGATTCAAGACCCCTTGGCAGGCAGTGAGTAGGGGTCTCCCAAGTGCCTTCAGCCACATGTCACACCTCGCAGATGATCTGCCCTGTGAACACGATGGGCAAAAAGGAGAGAGACAGAGAGACAGGGAGAGCACTTTATAAGCATTCCTTTCCTTCCAGCTGACTTTCCATCGGCCTCCAGGCCCTGTCTGTCTAGCCTTTGATTTCCCCTGCTCTCCTCTTATCTCCCAGTTGCTGTCGCTATCGCCCTAATTGATTTCTGGTCCAGGTCAGAGCTCTTGCAGTTTGGTTTCAGCCTGTTGTGTTTCTCACCCTGCTCAGATGAGGCCTGTGGGTCCGTGGGAAAAGCCTGGAGGGAGATTTTGCTCCTTGATTTAGCCCTTGGTTGGCAGGGGGGGCGGGGAGGGCCTCTCCAGCTCACTGAGGACTTAGCCCCAGAGCCCACACCCTGCCCAGGCTGAAAGGAGAAAGACTCTTTAAGAAAATGATGCTGGGGACTTCCCTGGTGGTCCAGTGGGTAAGACTCTGTGCTCCCAATGCAGGGGGCCCGGGGTTCGATCCCTGGTCCAGGAACTAGACCCTGCACGAATGCCACAACTGAGTCCACATGTCGCAACTGAAGAGTACGCATGCCGCAAAAAAGACCCGGCGCAGCCAAAAATAAATTAATTAATTTAAAAAAAAAAAGAAAAGGATGCTGGACTGTGGGTGGGACCAGAGCCAGGGGCTGTCCCCTGGGTGGGGCATTGGTGTGGGCTGGAGAAGTCAGGGAGGAATTCCAGGGAGGGGTGTTACACAGGCTTTCAAGATGGGGAAAGACCAAAATCAGCAGGAGGAGGGAGACAGGGCGATACTAGGGTTCCCATGAGTCCCTGTGAGTCAGGACAGGTCCGGAGTTGCCATTGTCCAGGACTAATTATGAATAGTGTCAACTTTTCAACCTAACAAGAGTCCCAGTTTGAGCAATAAATTATATAGTCACCCAATACGTTAAAAACAAACAAACAAACAGGTAACAGAATGACAAAGCTGAGAGGCAGGTATGCCCGTAGGTGTGCCAAGTGGCTGGAATGAGGGGTCCTGTAGGAGGAGAGGAACACGGAAGGAGCAAGCACGGAGGACAGAGGTGGGGCTGGAGGCTTCAGAGCACCTTGCAGGGCCCCTCCCCAAGCCAGTGGGTCTCAGCAATCCTACACGCCTCTTTCCAAGGGAAGACAAAGACCCCGAGACGTGACTGCATTGAGCATAGACCACACAGCTCCAGCTTGTTGGTGACGGCCCAGGGTAGAGCCCGGGTTCCTCTCCCACACTCCAACACTAGCAGGGATCTACCTGGGAAAAGAGTGACAGCTGGGTGTCCCACTTCTGCTTCTGGGGGTGGAGGACGCCCCAGGCCCAACCTGGGATTTCCAGCCGGGGTGTGGGTACAGATCACAACATTCTACCCCTTCCTAAGTGTGCAGCTGTGGGTGAGCCTCTTAATCCCTTTACGTGCCTCCATTTCTTCATCTGTAGAGTAACCGTAACCATAAAAATGTCACTTCTGACGGCTGGTGCATTGTAGGAACTTCAAAAATAGACAATGTCCTTTCCCGGAGCCCCCAGGAGAGCACCCCTGCCCCCAGCTCTGCACGGAGCGTTCTCTTACCCATGCCAATATGTGTATCTTCATCACAACCCTCTGTGGGGTCACTGGCATTGAATTCATGCAGTGCCCCTCATTTGCCCCCAAAGTATAGTCCTTTCAGCTTATTAGCCAGTCCACCCCAAACTGCATTCAAGCTCCTTGAAAAGTTGCAAGTCTGGGCTTAGACATCATACATGCCTCAGACACCAGTGACCACTGGATGATGTCCTTGAGGAAAACAGGAGAAGGAGACTGGACCTTCGCAACCCTCCTCAATCACTGCCTCTAGGACAGAGATTGGAATGGTCCGAGCCAACATCCAGGGCAGACACCTGCTTCCACCTGCTCCCGGGGGAAGAGGAGGCACAGTGTGAGGAAACGCCTCCCCCCACGATGTCAAACCAGAGCCCCAGAGATGGCGAGAGAACTGCCCTTCACCCACATGGCTCAGAAAGATGGACACTGACAGGGCTGGTACGGTGCCTTTGCGGGGTGCCTTCCTGCCTGAGACTCGCCAATTCTATCTGCTTGGAGAACAAACTGTAAACTGTCTAAGAGAAAACGGAGTTTAACTTCTGCATCTCTCCTATCTTCTCCAGCAAAGAGATTGGACTCAGGATGAGAAATGTGGATAAACACTGTAAAAAGAGAATTAACATCCCAACAAGGCAAGGAGATCAAACCTAGCCCTGTAAATTAGATTGAATCTCCAGGCCAGAGCAAACTGTGATCCGTGGCCCTGGGAAAAGAGATGAAACAGGCAGACGGGATCTTGGAGCTGCTGGGGGACGTCTTTGAGGCATCGTAGAGCCTGGAAATAAACAACATTCAAGTTTTCAAAAGGCGCAGAGGCTGGATTCCAAAAACTGGCAGCTTGTCAATCTTGAAGACAACCTTTGGCAACCTTCTAGAATGAATTTGTCAAACTGGGAGAAAGTGATGGTGAGTTAGGAACCACGATGGTTCACCCAGAACGGGCTGGGTTGGGGGCTGGGCGTCTGTCTTAAGTGGGCACTGCTGGGCCTAACCTGGCATCGTGTCACCTAATGGGGGCAAATGACAAAGTTGCCCAGGGTCACTCAGAGCTGGGTGAAGGGAGGGAGGGAGGGAGGTCCCTGGAGACAACCGTGTCTCTCTGTCTTTGTGCCCTTCTGTTGAATGTTTTTATCTAGGACGTGGGGAGGGGCGGAGGGGAAGTCATACAAGCTGAATTTTAAATTACTCATGACTCACAGCTGGTTTGGGGGATGAGCTGCTAGATCATACATTCAAAACCCAAAGACATCTCCCCAGTGAAGGTCTCATTTCCAGATGCAGTGTTGTGTGAGTCGCTGTGCCTCCCCACTGCCTTTGCCACAATAATAGTACCGAGGTTCCAACGGCTTCCTTTCTGAGTTCCGAGAAGCTACACCCCTGTTGGGATGAAGAGTACTGGAAGATTCTGGAAACTGTAAAATTGTGTATTTGGGAGTTCTTTGTCGGTTGGCTGGCTGGTTGATTAGTTTCTATGATCCCTCCCTCCCTGACCCCTACATACTTCACATGGTAATGAGGCAAGAATCTTTTGGGGTCCTTTGAGAATCTGATGGAAGCTATGAACTCTTTCTCCAGGAGAAATACTCACAGATATGAAATGGTGCTGACCAATTCAGGGGGTCCACAGGCCCCCTTTAGCCTGTCAGAGAGCCTCCTAGGAAACCATGGATTTCCAATAACCGGCCCCCACCTCATCTGGCAGGTTCAGCCCCTCAGCCTGACTCTTCCTGGGAGAGGAGGGGCAATGATCATACAATCCCTTGGTGACTGTTGTGAGTTAAATAGTGTCCCTCCAAAATACACGTCCACCTGTAACCTCAGAATGTGACCTTATTCGGAAATAGGGTCTTTGCAGGTGTAATCAAGTGCAGATGAGGTCACACTGGATTAGGGTGGACCCTAGATCCAGTAGGACTGGTGCCCCTAGAAGAAGGAGGAAATTCAAGCACAGAGACACAGAACATACAGAGAGAACACCATGTGATGATGGAGGCAGAGACGGGAGTGATGCCACTGCAAGCTAAGGAAAGCCGAGGATTCCCGGCAAGCACCAGAAGCTGGGAAGAGGCAAGGAAGGATTCTCCCCTAGAGCCTACAGAGAAATCACAGCCCTGCCGACTTCTAGAATCCAGAGCTGTGAAAGAATAGATTTCTGCTGCTTTAGGACACCCAGTTTTGTGTACTCTGTTTTGGCCACCCTAGTGTAACTGAAAGTGGGGGCCGGCTGCTCGCCGCTCCAAAGCCATTAAAGAGGCAAAGTTGGTGGAAAGGAAAGTTTGCTTTATTTTGGATGTTGGCAAACAGCGGGGGTTGGGGGCTGGCGGTGAGGGCCGACTCCTGTCCAAAGGCCGACTCCCCGCCCCTGACTATCAGTGCGCAAGGGCTTTTATAGACAGAGGGAGGGGGGCTACATGCAGAAACAGCACAGTCAGCTCTGACAGTCACCTTGAAACTGGTCATGCGGTGGCCTGACCAGCGTCATCTTGATTGTTTTAAGTACAGTTAATCTTCAGTTCCAGGGACGATTTGTTCCCATTTCCTTGAGGCCAATTCTCGGAATTGTGGCAGCTTATGTCATGGCCACAATCTGGCCATCATGTAGTTAACTTCTTTCACCTGGTGTAAGTTTCAATATCTGCAAAACAGCTCACAGGATATGGCTCAGGATATTAACTACAGCCCATGCAGAGGAACTAAAGGTCCTTGACTATGTTTAATGACTATTATTATTTGGTCTCCTTTGACTGTTTTCCTTTGTTTCTGCATTTTCTCACTTCTCTGATTAAACTTATCCTTTGGCTAAGTTTTTTCCAGAGACAAAAGGCAGGCGAAGGACAGTGTTCGGGGCAGGGTTGTGGGGTTGGGGGGTCGGTCCTGCTCTGTTTCACTAGGAAACTAGTACAATGCCCGAAGGAAGCTGGGGCTGCCCTCACCCACCACACTGCATGGGTTTCTGTTGGTCCAGACTGTCCGTCTGAGCCACTGCCACCAGGTAGGCCCCGGGTTTGCCAAAGAGAAGGTTACAGGCCACTTGAAGAGACGTTAGCAATCCCAGCACATCCATCTTAATAAGTTTTATTATAGCCTGCCAGTTTAGACTAATGACTCATTTATTTCATAACATACCAGCAGTATATTTGTAAAATTTTTTTAAATTAATTGTCTCAAACAAAGGTGAAATTTATAATGTTCAGAAACGGTGCACATTATAAAATTGCCTTGCAGCAGGAGATGAAATTATTACTAATATGGGATCAAATTATTACTGTATTGACTTAGCTACTTTATGACTTTGTAATGGATTTCTTCATTATTTTCTTGTGATTGTGGCATCCATGATTGCATTAAAGTCTGTTAATCTATGCAAATGTCATTAGGCACCACTAATAACCAGGGAACTTTCCTGCATTTCAGGGACTGTGCTAAGTACGTGGCCTGCGTGGGTCACTTTCGGGTGGCAGGGAGCAGCCCAGGCAGGCAGCAGGCAGCTCTCCAGGAAGCCCTCTCCAAGCACAGCCCCGCCCAAGGCAGAATGGGTGGGTGCTTCCAAAGGGCGGTTTGAGGGTCTTAGGAAGGTCTCCTTGCCCAAGCCATCACACATCTTCCCCCTGCAGTCAGAGGGCCTGACTTGTCACCACAAACCTCCATTCCTTTGGATTAAGGCTTTCGAGGGCCTTGTTAAAATGCTTCTGTCCTAGAAAGAAAACCTCATCCTCTCAATGTCCACCATTATTGCTCTGAAAAGGGGAGCACAGGGCCTTACTGTGTTGGGACAAGAGACTGGACAGTTTTTTATGAAGTCAAAAAAGGGGGCTGGATCTAATCATGGGTGCCACCTGAATAGAGCTGGCCAAAAAAGGATGTTCTTGGGGACACCTGTGGACCTAGAGACCTGGGAGGGATGCCCCCAGTGTGGTGGCATAGGGGTGGACAGGGCAGATGAGTAGAGGTAAACACCCTGTGAGCAGTCCTTTATTCAAAGAGATTCTATTTTTTTTTATTTTTTCTTAGAGTATAGTTGCTTTACAACGTTGTGGTCGTTTCTGCTGTACAGCAAGACACATATGTGTATATATACATATATCCACTCTTTTTTAGATTCTTTTCCCATGTAGTCATTACAGAGTATTGAGTAGAGTTCCCTGTGCTTGACAGTAGGTCCATGTTGGTTATCTATTTTATATATAGTAGTGTGTATATGTCAATCCCAATCTCCCAATTGACCCCTCCCCCCCAACCATAAGTTTGTTTTCTACATCTGTGACTCTATTTCTGTTTTGTAAATAAGTTCATTTGTATCCTTTTTTTTAGATCAAAGGGATTCTAAATCCTGGTGGCCCCAGGTCTGCCCACAGCTGCAGGCCTAGTTATCCCATCACCCAGGAGAGGTGGTGAGACCAGAATGACTTCCCCAACCCCAATCACAGAGCTGATCCCAAGGGGTGGGAACCAAATCCAGGCCCCAGCCACTAAACCCAATGTGGGTTCCCATTTTACCTTTGCTGAAGGTAGACCCTGGTCACGCTGGGTGTGGGATAGAAAGAGATGGGTCTGTGGGCCCAGGCTCCCTTCCTAACCTTTAGTGCTCTCGGACTAAATCTCCTCATGAATACGTGGGTTACTGTTATTCACTCCAAGACCGTTTATCAAGCGAGCGTAAGCTAGGCACTCCCAGCAGCGAAAGACAGCAAGCTCCTTTCCTGACATCGACAGAATTAAACACCATCCACTCACGGTTTTATCTGAAAGCTGCTGTGGGGCTCAATCCTTCCAGCTCTTCCGGCTGCATCAAAGGATGAGCTTGAGTTGGAGGCTCAGAGAAGGGCAGACACCCGACCCAGCTGGCAGCTTTGGGGACTCAGGGCTAGAAGCGAGTTTCCTAACTGCAGGTCTGGGGTGCTCCCCGCGTCCACCGCGCTCCCCTTCCTGGGCAACAGCACTGCAGTCTTGCAGGTGAGATGGCGTCGGGCCTAGGATTCACTCGCCGCGCGTTCTGCTCCTTGAGCTCCAGCTGCCCTCCTTGGATCAGCATGCCCAGACTTTTCAAGGTTAAGAGCCATGTTTAACATCAAAAATTCATCAGCACCCCCCCCCCCACAGATATTCTACTTTGAGTATCCGTTGTGTGAGAGAATGCAAAATGGCAATAAGCTACCTTGAAGTCAGCAGTGCTTTTCAATGAATTGCTGCTTCTTAAACCACGACAGCATCTATATGCATTTGAAAAGTAGGCACATCTACCCAGGAGTGGAGTATTTCTGATGCATCAACAGACCAAGCTTGAGTGTCTGGGACCCCAAGGGCAAGTGGCACCACTGCCCTAGGCCATCTGGCTGCTGTGTGCTGGGAGGAGAGGAAGGAGGGCAGGGGCACGGGGCTGGCAGGGATCACTCCCAGCAGCCAGTAAGGGGGCATCTAGGCTGAGTCCTTGTCATCCCTTTCTTCTCCTTCTCCTGTTCCTCTCATCAGCCTCTTCAGCCTCCTCTTTCTCACCTTAAGCCCAGGGTTGGGGGGGGTGGGGGGGCCCTAGCTGGGGCTGCTGTAGCAAATGGGACACTTCCCACTGCCCGTACACACCCGTCCCCGTCGTCCTCACTGCATGTCCTGTTACATTACAGAGCCCCTCCCCTCCCCTCCCACCACGCCCACCCTCTGTGGCCACTCCCCCACACTCAGCACCATCATCGCCCTTCTCCCAGCCACCAGCCACCCCCTCCCCCGACCCCTCTGATCCTTTCCCAGCCCTATCCCTTCATGCTGCCTTCCCTGCATCGAATTTTCCACTCTCAGGCCTAAATGCTTATCTGGTCCCTTTGATCATAGGGGACATTTTTTTTTTTTTTTACATCTTTATTGGAGTATAATTGCTTTACAATGGTGTGTTAGTTTCTGCTTTATAACAAAGTGAATCAGTTATACATATACATCCTAACACATATATATGGAATTTAAGGAAAAAAAATGTCATGAAGAACCTAGGGGTAAGACACGAAAAAAGACACAGACCTACTAGAGAATGGACTTGAGGATATGGGGAGGGGGAAGGGTAAGCTGTGACAAAGCGAGAGAGAGGCATGGACATATATACATAGGGGACATTTTCTAGCAAAATCAGTCCTGTTGAGGTGACATAAGCCACCACATTTCAAACACCTCCCGGAAGAGGGCAATGCTGAATCCAAAGGCATAGAGCCCAAAAGACAGAGTTCCAGGCCCTGGGGCAGACACGTGGGAGTCATTTTCTATCGTGTGCACCAGAGCTGGCAGAGACACCTGGCTCTGGTCCCACCTATGCCACATACTGCCCCAGTGAGCTTGAGCCTGTCCCTCAGCTTCTCTGAGCCTCAGCTGACTGATCTGTCAGGTGGGGTTACGATCATGTTGTATTGCAGAGTGGCAGGGAGAAGTGGACAGAATGCTGGAAGCGCCCAGTCAGCGCCAGCCCTTGCGGAAGAGTCTGGCTGCGGCGGACTTAGGAGGACTGGGGGCGGGGCGGGGGGAGGTGCCCCAGCCAGCGAGCCGGGGTCTTCACCCGCCTCCACTTATGGACATGCCTGCTCCAGGCATAGTGGGCCCACAGCACTGTCACTTCCGGCCACACACGTTCCAGACCTGTTGGTGGGAGGGTAGTGTGGCTTTTCCAAACACAATTCTCCAGCAAACAGGCACTGGAGTTGAGTAAAAGTCTTTGCATTCTCTCCTCTGTGCTCCCATCCCAGGTTTCCTTCCTTATCCCCACCCCTTCCTGCCCATCTCTTCCCAGAAAAGGGAGGCAGACAGCCTGTCCTCAGTGCCTGTGGTCTCAATGGTCATGATGGTCCACCCCCGCAAAGTCTTCATGTTCTGCAATGTAACCCCCCCGCATCAGCCCCATCCTGCTCTGCCTTCCATAGCTAGGCCATTCCAGCCCCAATTTGGAAACACTTTTGCCCAAGGATCAGATCTACTCCTTACATCTCCCAGTAATATATACCTTGCACACAGTTTGTTGACTGACTGCATGACTGACCCAAGGATAATTGAAGGGGTCCAGGGCTGCCCCACAGCTGGCTTTCTGCCTTTCTGCAAACTGAACTTCATGGTCACCAAATACTGCCAACCTGAAGGCCTTGGAGGGCCGCTCTGAGTGACAAGAGCAGGGTCCTCTGTAGTTAGCAGTGCCAGCCACGCACCAATAGTTAATATGCTGCCACCCTTCAAAATAATTTGTTCTCTAGAGGAAACTGACACTCCCCTCACAATCTCATTAGTCATTAGAAATAATGACATCTTGCAAATCGTGCAGCCCTTTCCAGTTCCCAGAGCCACATGCTCTCCTGAGCTCACCAGAGCCTCGCAACCATCTGGTTGGGGGAGGGGGACCTTCTGCGTGGTGGATGAAAGCTCGGGAGCCAGACCACCTGGGTTCAAATCTGGGCCCTGCAGTTTTTAGCTCTGGGACGTCCGGAAAGTTGCCAAACCTCTCTGTGCCTCAGTTTCCTCATCTGTAAAGTGGGGGTGACAGTGGTACCCACCTCATAAAATTAAAGCGCTCGGAGCAGTGCTTGGCTCGTGGCGAGTGCTTCAGATGAGTCAGCCCTCATTGACCTCTCTGAGGGCATGGGTCCCAACGGAGGGAGTGAATGGATGAATCTCTGCATGTACCATATGGGCTGACACCTGCCATCTAACTGCAGGGGCCAGTCCAGCCTATCCGACTCCAAAAACCAACCTGCTCTGTGGGGTTGGAGGGCATGGCCTTGGGCTTTGAGGAACATGCATCTAGAGGGGAGACAGACAGGAAGGGAGGTCCTCCTTAGGTATCGCAGGGGCTCAGGAGGCAAAACATCAAAGAGAAGCTTCAGGTGTCTCCAGGAAACCAGCCCCACTGCAACCTATGTTAACCTCAAACCCATCAGACAAGTGGATGTTCAGGGGCCTGAGCCGAAAGAGAAGTTGCTTTAAGACAGGTCTTGAGCAGAACAGAGTTCCTTGTTTCTGAGAGCAGATACCCCAACAGGTGTGGGTGGCCGTGACTAGTTTTCTCACCTTTTACATTTTGAGCCCGTTATCTGAAGTCCTCAGAAACATCTTGGCCATCCATCCATCCATCTATCCATATTTACCTATCACTATTCACGTACCTCCGATCATAAATCTATCTGCTTTCTGCAATCATTTTTCTCTCACCTGTGTATCTATCATCCAACATTTAATCTGGATATCTAGCATCTATTAATAATGTCTGCCATCCGTCCATCTCTGTGTCTATCTGTAGTCCATTATCAGTCATGAGTTAATACAGTGAGTATTCGTGTACTTAAACGTGGACCATCTAGTTCCAAGGGGACGGGGGTGGGGTCGGGGTGACTCCAGGAGGGCTAGGGTGGCTGGAACAAAGATGGACGGGAAGGAAACTGGAGGGCTGATGAAAGCAGAGCTTGGGACCCTCCTCTCACAGCTAGCCTGGCCTGATGGATGGAGGGGAGAGGGGCATGAGAGAGGAGAGAAGAAGACGAGGGGGAGGGCTGCTAAGCCATTAGAGGGGTGGGCTTCGTGCTAACCTAGATAATCCCCCCTCAGTCTACCCCCCCAGATTAGTACAGTGTCTTTCCAGGACAACCCCGTGAGGGATGGGGGGATGCCCGGGCTCAGGTGTCAGGGCAGAGAAGGTGGGTGCTACCCTCCACCAGCACCAACACACACAGAATCCTGCAGTCTCAAGGGCTGAGCTTCTGCAGGCAGGCCGAGGGCAGAGATGGGGTGCCCAAGGAGAGATGGCCAGGAGCCGCCTGGAAAAGACCCATCCCAGCCCTTCCCGGCCCTGGCTGTGTGTTGGTATCACCTGAGTAGCTTTTGAAACAAACGAAAACCAACAACATAGAGGCCCGGACCAATCCATATCTCAGGGGCTAGCTGGGCACACCTGTATTTTGAAAGCCCCCAGGTGAATTTCATAGCATCCAGGGGTGAGAACCACCATCTTACAAGATCCAGGATTCCTGCTGTTATTCTCAGAAGTGTGTCTTGAGGAGGAAGGAGCAGACTTTGGTGCTCTAGGGGCAGGACTTGTGCTCTGGGCAGGGTTGAGCTCTCCAGGGTGCAAAAGAGGAAATATTCTTCTGGGCTGCCTCCATGGGGGCCAGGGAGACTTCTGCCAGGGTGTTCAGAAAGCATCATCCTCACCTTGGGTCATACTGGAGGAGGCTGGCCAGGTGACCTCTGAAGATTCCATCCCCACCCAGGGCCACCAGAAGTCCTTGTCACAGTTGCAGCCTCTGGTTCAGGTGTGACTCCTGCTGTGTTAGACTAGTCAGTTTGACCCTGAGCTGCGTGCACCTCCCAAGGAGGACAGTGGGCAGGCCATTAGAAGCTGGGGTGTCCCTCTCCTCCCTCGTCCCACAAGAAGCTGAGCCCCACCCTCGGTGTTAAAAATGAGCCATGGGTCAGAGG
This sequence comes from Delphinus delphis, assembly GCF_949987515.2. Classification (NCBI taxonomy): domain Eukaryota; kingdom Metazoa; phylum Chordata; class Mammalia; order Artiodactyla; family Delphinidae; genus Delphinus; species Delphinus delphis. The sequence continues at coordinate 51,626,391 of NC_082695.1, read as the reverse complement.
GGCAGGAGGTTTGCCGGGCACTGCATTCTGTCTCTGGCTGTGGCAGGGGGTGGGGAGGAAGGGGGTGGACCCATGAACACCATTCTCTTTGTGAGGCTGTGGGAAGATCTGCGGCCAAGGTAAGGGTCAGCCCGTGGCTAGGGTTAGAAGTTTGTCTATGGCCGGGTCATCTGCAGGCGGCGGACAACTGTGCAGCTCTACGGCTCAGCTAACAAGAGCCCCCTCCACGGTTAATAGTGTCAAGCACTCCAAGTGGGTACTGTTGCTTCTTCCCCGGTATCTGTGGCTGCCTCAGCTAGATTCTCACCCCGTCAATGAGATGTTCTTAAGGCGTTCCTTGGTCTCTCCTCCTGTTACCCCTGCTGCCTTGTGGACCACCCTGCCCTTACCCACCCCCTGCAGAAACCTCTTCCCTTTGCTGGAATGAAGGCCGGCTTTGTCTGTCTCCTTGAGAGCTGAGGACAAACTGGCCATAATTTATGCTCCCGCATGATATAAAGGAAAAAAATGCCCCATTATGCTATAAATTATCCTGTGATGGGTGAAATGCTGGAGACTGCGCCAGACGCCAGCGGAAACCCCATTAGACAACAGGGTTGGGCTGCAGAAGTCCCCATAGAACTCAGGGCCGTCTGTCGTGCGCCACGCGCCCGGGAAGGATAAGGTAGCAGATCTAATGTATAATCAGTTACCTGGAGAGCCGGCCACGTGCCGCAGCCCCAGTGAAAGGTGACTTCCATTTAGTGCCACCGCGTGCCCCAAGCGCCTTCTGGGAGGCCTGGCGCAGACTCACAGGCACGAGGGTCACGGGCTGAAGGCCAGAGAAGGAGGTCGCGAGGGATGTGGGTATGGCCTCCGGGCCCCTCACCCATGCTGCGCCTCCAGGGCTTAGCTCTTGCCTAACTCAGGGCTCCCACGCCTGCCCATCAACTCGAAAAGCACAAGAGAAGAGGGTGCAGGGACCATTCGTGGCGCCCCGGGGTGATGACAGTCTTCTGGTTCGGCCTCCCCGGTCATGCTGCAAGCCCCCGAGGGCACAGAGCCACACCTCTGCCCTGGGCAGGTACCCGGGGCTGGAGGGGTGTGGACTGTGAGTCCAGGGGATTCTGCCAGCAGGTCCGATTCTCTGTGTGGTGAGGGGAGAGGACTTTGCAGCCTAGATCCCAGGCAGAGGAAGGCCTGGGGACTCATCAGGACAGAGCTTAACATCTTTGGTCACCCAGAAGACTTCAAGCCAGCCGTGCTCTGGGCAGAAGGGCGAGTGAAACTGAGGAGGGGCTGTGAGGCACGTCTGCGGGTCGTCGGGCAGTCAGGAACCACCGGAGCCTGCTCCGTCTGAGCTAAGCAGGGCCCCACCAGGCCCCTCTTCCGGGCTCTGGACAGAAGCCCTGGCCCATGCAGAGCAATGGGGTTATTAGGCCTTTGTCAGCTGTCTGTGCAGACATGGAGGGGTGGAGAGTGAAGAGAGAGAGCAATCTCCAGGTAGCACTGTCTTCCACCAGGAAGGAGGGTGACCCGAGAGCTCAGCTCCATTCAGACCCCCTGGGTCTGAGTCCTGGCTTCCCCAGTGACTGGCTATGTCTTCTTGGGAAAGATAGTTAACTTCTCTGAGCCTCAGTTTCCTCATCTGTACGGTGGAAAGAATAAAATATCCGTTATACTTGCAAAGGGCTTATTTCAGTACGGGCGTCATGGTAAATATTTGATAAATGAGAACCATTCTGATTATTAGTATTGTGGTGGTTATAACCACCTCATGGAGGAGTGGGTGTGGTCAGAGCTGTGGTCTCCCTCGGGCAGGGGCACCACACAGCCCTGGAGAGGGAGCCAGTCTGACCAGAGCTGTCTGGGGGCAGCAGAGGCTCTGTGATGTGGGAGCTCGGTCCACTGGCTCTTGTCATGAAGAAGACACCAGGGTGACATTGAGGGGGGTGGGCCTGGGAGTCCAGTTGGACCACAGGAGAACCCCTGTGTGCTATGACTTAGGAGCCAGTCTGAGCCAAGAGAGGACATGGTAGGCAGTGAGTATGGACGCAGGGTCCGAGTCCCAAGCTAGGCTTCCAGTGGCCAGCGGTGAGGGTGCAGGCTGGGACCCTGAGGGAATTGTTGAGAATATGGTGGGTGGGGAAGAGGAAGGAGGGAGGGGGGGATGTGTCACTGTGACTCCATGTCCCACGTGCCTGTCACACTCCCTGCCTTTGCACATGCCATGCTCCCTGACCTGGGATGCCTGCCCTGTGCCTTTCTACCTGGCAAACCCTGCATGTGCAGCCCCTAGGGCCTGGCTCAAGACTTCTAGACACCCCACACTCCCAGAGCTCATCACGGCAGGCTCTGTGCCTGCAGCATGGCCGCTGCCCACTCATCTCCAGGAGACACTCACTTCCCAGTTTCTGAGGAATCCTGGAGTTCAGTGTCCTGCAGATGCCAAGGACATGATCTTGGAGACAAGAGGAGGAACGGCAGTGCACACGCAGTGCCCTGCCCTGGGGCAGGCCATGCATGGAGTATTCCTGAGACTTCACAAGACCTACGTTTCTGAGCAGAGGGATGGCGGGATCGGGGGAGTCAGAGTGTGGGGTGCCTGTGCAGCCCCTCACAAGGCTTGTGCTCAGCAAGACGGGAGCACCTGCGGGGTCTGAGCAGGAGATAGACAGGATGTGCCTCGGGTTGTAGCTGACTCCTGTGGCTGCCCTGTGGAGAGCAGCCAGCAGGGGCCTGGGTGGATGGCGGGAGACAATGAGGAAGGGACTCTCACGGCCTGGGCCCTACCCCGAAGCATTTAGAAGGCAGAGCTGGCTGAAAGAATGCGAGTGGGGGAGACTGGGTGTGCCCTGCATTCTCCCACCCCGACATCAAACAGAGACCGTCTGGAGGGAGCTGGCCAGATCAAGGCCTGGCACGGCCTGCCCTGGGGGCCGGAGCGGCTGAGGGGCCTCATTTTCATCCCCAGGGGAGCGGGAGCCCCATCTTGGCCCTTCTCACCGCCCCATCCCCAGCAGCCTTTAATCTGGTTTGATGTCTCCTTCAGTCTTCTTCCCAGGCAGGAAGGCTTTAACCTTGGGAGGCGGCTCCCGCCCAGCTGCTCCCCTGGCCCTGGCTCTGGCACAGTATGAGTTGTGGGGACAAAGGGGGGCCTCGCTCGGCTCCTTACTGGCGCACTTCACGTGGAGAGCTCTCCCAGGCCTGGCCCGTCTCAGGAGGGCAGTGACACGGGCACATGGCTGCAGAGGGACCCCAATCCAGGCCCTTAACCTTGTTGTGGATGGCGAGGCTGGAAACTCCCGCACCAGCAGGAGAGCGGGCAGTTGTGGGTCCCCAGGCAGGAGAAGAGGGGGTGCAGACCCCCAGCCCTACCCGCTGCTCCCCTGTTTGAAAGGCAGGTGTGGGACTGCGTGCTGCCCGCCTCAGGGCTGGCCGGGAGGGGGAAGAGGAGGCCTCTGGACTCAGGGTGGGGGGTCAGCGACCTTGAAAGTGGCACAGATTTCAGTTCAGATGACCAGTTTGACACCTTCTTGTCCCTTAGGAGCCAGGGTGCTTGGCGGGTCAGGACACGGAGAATGCATGGAAAGGGCACAGAGGGGTCTCAGTGTAACTTCGGGGGAAACGTCCCTCGTTGTGGATTAATCCAGGCAGACCACGTGGAGGGTGTTGGGGAGCATCTCAGAGGGCCCCCAAATGCTGCCATTTGGTCAGGGGAGGCAAAGGAAAGCCCAGCTTCCAGGCTGACCCCTGGCAGATGACTGTTCAGTGTCCCTGGGGTCCTCTCCACACCCAAGGGGTGGGGTGGGCATCCCCATCCCACCAGCTGCCACTGCTGCGGGTGAGCAGTAGTCCTGGCTGTAACTCGTGCAGAGCTGCATTTATTGAGCATTTGTGCCAGGCTCTGGGCTAAAATCCTCAGGTACCTTAACTAATTTCATCTCCCAGCAGCCCTATGAGGTGGGTGTGATTATTCTCCCCTCTTACAGATGAGGAACTGGAGGCCCAGGGAGGGTATGTGACTTGCCTAAGGGGGCCCAGTCAACCAGGATTTGACAAAGCGCCTCAGTTACTCTCTGCAAGACGCCCCGGCCCCGCCCCTCCTGTCAAGTCTGTGTGCCTTCGATTCAAGGTCCTTCCTCATCTATGGGTGAAGTTAGGGAGAAGGAACAGGTTTTTCCCCCTAAGACTCACTACCTGTGGCCCTTTGGGCATGAAATCACTCCCCAGGGAGAGCAGATGGTCCTGGGATCCAGAAGGCGGTCCGGCAAGTCCTCTGGTCCCACAGTAAAGAGGCCACGAGATGCTGAGGGTCTGGCATGGCCTCTGCCAGCAGCTGAGGGGCAGGTGTATGGGTACCCGGGGCTCTGGGTTCTGGCCCTGCTCTGCCCACTCCCGGGGCCAAAGGCTCAAGAGCAGGAGAGAGTCCTCTGGCTCAGTCACTGGGAGTGTCTGAAAGTTTCTTCTCACTCCCCAAACTGCTGCCCTTGAGCCTCCAGGGCCCTATCAGAGTGTCTCCTACAGGTCTGGCCCTACATACCCCCACCCCCCACCCCCAGCCAGGCCCTCCTGGTCTCCTAGCAACCCCTCTGGCTGCCCCACCAGCCACAGAACTCAAAACCATTTATTCCCCACCCCGGCCCCTGGCCCCCCCGGTTCTCCCCAGCTCAGGTCCCCCCACAAACCCTCCCTCGGCAGCTGGAGGGAAGAGAACAGTAAAAATCTACTGCGGCCATAAAGGCATCAGCCATCTGAACATTCATCCACGGCGCCCCAGCAGTCGTCTATCCTTAAGTGTGAAATATTGTTTAATGCCAATGGCAATGAGCGAATCAAGTTTTGTAAATTAAACCGGAATTTGAGCACTAGCGCCAGGGTGCTGGCATTTGGCAAGTCACGTGGTGCTGCTGCCACCCACCTCCTCCCCCCTCGGGGCCCCACTCATCCTGCACAGCCAGCAGAGTGCTCCCCGCACACACGTCTGGGGGCTCCGAGGTACCACCCTGATATACCCCAAGAGGGGCCTGTCCTCAACTAGCTGTCAGTGTGTTGCTTCTCTGTTTTCTGGGCTCTCCTTTTAAAATGCAAATCCTTCCAGCCAGAGTCCCGTTCTGCCCAGACGTTCCAAGTGAACAAGAGAGGAGTCTGTCTCCCAACTGGAGGGGCTGGAGGAAGCATGAGATTCTGGCAACTAGACTCCTCTGCCTTTTCATCTGCACTTAAATCTTCCCGGAGGTGTCCCCCAATGCTAATAGGTTGGGAAACTGAAACTCAGAATTAGATTGAGGTTCTGGGAGAATGAAGAATACTCCCGAGGTCAGAGGACTGGGAGATGTGTGTGTGTTGGTGGGGGTTACGGCAGGCAAGAGGGAGTTGGGAAAGCAAAGTCCAGCTCCCCCTGAACCCCCAGGCAGGGACCACTTGGGAGCAAGTGAAAAGAACAGCCCTCCCATCTCTTAGCTTTTGCTTAAATCCTGTTGTGGGTCTGGAGCCCCTGACCCTGACGCCAGGCCACCTCCTCCTGGAAGCCTTCAGAGTGTTGCCACTGCCCCCTTCCCCAACTGGCCCCTACAGACCTGCAGTCCAGAGCTATTGCCTGGCTGTCCTCTCTCATGGGGGGCTCCGTGGCAGAGGCTCTGGGGCCAAAGACTGGATTCTCCAGGGATCTGAGAGCCAAGCATCCCCCCCCCCACACACTTGCCCAAAGAGGAAAACCAGAAGGGCCCCCAAGACTCATCTCAGACTCTCTGATCAGCCGAGTCCCAGGCACACAGTCAGTGCTCAGTCAATGCTTGCTGCAGGAGTGACCAGAGGCGGGATGCCAGGGGCTCTGTTCCATTCCCTCCTCAGGTGGTTGTAAACACGTGCACCTGACAGAACTTGGTACTTTTCCCATCCGTTATTTTATTGGCTTCCCCCTCCCACAGCTCCCGGGGAGGGGGAGGAAGATAAACTGTGCCCACTCCCCCCACAGTGAGAGCATGACATCTGGGCACAGAGAGCTGAGTTGCCCGCTCTGGTTCAGGAAGGGCCGGGACTAGTGCCAACCTTCTGGGGTGTCACACCCCTGCCTCCTGGAACCCCAGGTGCTCCCTCACCCCTGCAGACACAGGCACTCATAGCTTAAAAGAGCAGGAAGGCAGCAGCAAGGGGGTCAGGATTAGTAATTCAAGAGACTCCAAGAACCTGGGTTTAGTCCCGGCCCCAGCTGCCCCGACCTCCTCATCTAAAAAAGGTGGGAGCCTTGGTGTTTTCCAGGGTCCAGCCCAGCTCTGCCATTCTGCCGCCTTGTTACTGCTGGGGAGGGCACACCAGCTCTGGGGGCCACTCTGTCGCAGCCCTGTGGGCCTTTGTCTTGTTCTGGAACTTATATATTGTGGACGGCCTCTGTCCCCATCCGGAAGTCAGCTCCAGTGAGCTGACTCACCTCTCTTGTTTCCTGCTGTAGAAGCAGTGCATGGAACAGTGTCTGGCACAGAGAAGTTGCTCAGCAAACAGTTGTTGAATCACTGCGGGAGCATGAGCCCCTTGATCGGCCCCTGGGCCAGGAGGAGCCCATGTGAAAACCCAAGGGCAGAGATTTGGGGTATTTGCCCATCCCCCAGCAGGTCAAAGCTTTCCTGTGCCAGCCACTGGGCTCAGCCCAGGAAGTCAGAAGTTGAGCTTAATGGAGCCGCCTGCCTGCCCCAAGCTGGGCTCCGTCAAGAGGCAGATACTGGGCTGCAGACTGGCCTCCTGCATCTCTGAGGGAGACTGCTCCCATGCGGTCTCAGCGACCTCCCACTCAGGGATGTCTTCAGCCCATTTTCCCCCTGACCCTGAGGTCTGTCCTTCACCTCCCATCAAGGTGGCCTGCGTGTCCCAGTCCCAGCAATACCTGCCTGAACATCTCCTCAGAGGAGCAGCGACAGCCCCACAGCCATAAAACGGGCTCAGGCTGAGGGTTCATGGGGGCCAGTGAGAGCATCATAGCCCCACCATCAGCCAGGGACCCTGCGTCACTCAGGCAGGAGGGCTGGGGGCAGGGACTGCTCAGCGTGTCCCAGGAAATCGGGGTCTGTGTCCATGATGGAGCGGGTGGGAAGTGGCTGGGGAAATGGAGTCATTCTCTGAGACTCTCGCTAGGTTGGCATAAGATCCAAGACACCAGCCAAATGGTGTCACTGGTCATCTGACACAGCTTGGGGACAGAGCCTTGGGAAAGTGGCCGGGGGAAGGAGGGCATGGGGGGTGGGAACACAAGGAGAGATTGTCCATCTCAGCTGAGCAGCTACAGCCTGAGTCCAGTCCAAACTGTCACTTCAAGTGCTCCTCCTCCAGATGTGGATCCTCTGGCCTCTCCCTCCCTGTGACCTCTGTCCCCTCCAGTCAGGGCAGGGAGCTCCATTTCCTCTTCCTCCTGGATAGAGAACCCCAGGTCATGGTCATCGCTGTTGTTGTTACTGCTGGCCAGGCTCTGTCCTGCAGCATCTCCTGGGAGCCTATTGTCCACCACATGAGGAGGGCTGAGTTATTCCCATTTTAGAGACCGAAAAACCTGAGGGGGCGAACAGGTATGCAGCTGGAAGGCAGCAGAGCTGGGGTGTGAGCCAGTGGGCCCGGGCCGAAGGAGGAGATCCACCCTCAGACTGAGTCCTTCCACTCCCTGGTCTGAAAGGCCTTAGAATCACTCACCCAGTACCAAAGCCAACTGGAAATAAAGAGCATCCTAGAAACAAATAAACCTTTGTGTTGGGTGGGGTCGATCCAGATCACCTGGACGAAGTGAGTCTGGAGCCAGGTTTATCTGGTTTCTGGCAGCCTTCCAGACAGGTAAGGCTAGTTGTAGTTTCCCTGGGGAAGTCCGGACAGGCAGGAAGAGCGGGAGCCTGGCCCCCTCCACATTGGGAAAGTCCTCAAACAGGAAGGGCCTAGAACGGAGAACTGAGAATTGGCAGTAAGGGGTGATTTCAGGGAGTGGAAGAAGGAATTAGAAAAAACAAACAAACAAAAAAACTCTGGCAAAAGGGAAGTGGCTGGATAGGAAGGCACGTGGGGATGAATTTTAATGTAATCAGAAAGCTGTCATAATGAAACGAGAGGAATATGTTCAGACGTCAGGAGAGAGGCAGGAGCTGCGGCTCCAGCATCTAAACCAGGCTCGGTGCAGGACCCGCCTTCTCTTCCTTTCCTAGTTCCTTCCTGGGAGGAGATGTTTGACCAGGAGCGTCAGGGATGAGCAGGGGGCAGGTTTTCACTTCTTTGTCTTCCTGGAAATCCCATTTAATTGGAGCCTTTAAAAGGGGCTGGGGGAGGGGGAGCACCTGGCCGACCTGGGGAGCAGAATTTCAAGGCTCTACTGAAGGCTTCCAAACTCGATTCACTTCATGTAAATGCTGCTGTGCTTCTGGGAGTTAAACATAAGCCCTCGGCCCTCTCGCCTCTGTCTCTGCCCTCTCCTTCTGCCTGGCTCTTCTCTCTGCTCTTTTTTTTTTTTTTTTGCGGTACTCGGGCCTCTCACTGCTGTGGCCCCTCCTGCTGCGGAGCACAGGCTCCAGACGCGCAGGCCCAGCATCCACGGCTCACGGTCCCAGCCACTCCGCGGCATCTGGGGTCCTCTCAGACCGGGGCACGAACCCGTATCCCCTGCATTGGCAGGCGGACTCTCAACCACTGCACCACCAGGGAAGCCCTCTCTCTTCTCTTTGTTTCTAGTTCTTTTCCCTCTGTCTCCGCCATTTCCCCTCCCTTTCTGCTTCGAACCCTATCTCCTCCTGTCCCTCCTCAGGAGGAAGTTTCACCCCTTCCACTCCCTCTGTCTTCCTTCCGCTTGCTCTCCCAGTCTCTGCTTCCCCCAGCCCAGAGCTTGGAGTTGGGGATGCCTGGAGATGGGGCAGGGGCGTGCCCAGCCCTGCCAGCGCCTGAGCCGTCAGGCGGAGCGCCCAGGCTAGGGCAGGCTCCGGGCCCAGAGCTTTGGCTGAAGCCCACCCATGTTGGAGGTCCAGGCTGGCGTGCCCTGACGCAACATTGGTCACAGGAACTGACAATGATACCCCGTGGGCATGGAAGGGGCACCTCATCGCTGAGAGCTTGCCCAGTGCTGAGTGCTCCAGGCTGGTGGTACCAGCAGGGCGGTGGTCAGGCCTTCCTGAGGAGGACTCTGCGGTGGCTTGTGAAGCAGGGCAGGGCCTGGAGGTTTCCTCCGCTTCGCTCCAGACCTCTGGTCAGCCCCTCGTCTCTATGTGAACTCTCCTGGCCGTGTGAGTGACGGGGGTGCTCTGGTGCAGGAGGTACCAACCACCCTGAATCCAGGAGGACACGGTCCTGGAGTGCCCTTGCATTCTGTGGAAACTGTGAACACAAGGCCATTTGCAATTTTGGGGTGGGTATTTCTGCAGTCTTGGCTGTGTGTGTCAGTTATTGAAGAGTCAACAAGCATCTAGAGGGTGTCTGCCACCACGGGGACCCTGTTCCAGCAGCTATGGCTGCCTAACAACTTAACCCCAAACGGAGTGGTATAAAACAACCATTTATTCTGCTCATGGATTCTGTGGTCAGGAATTCAGACGGGGCACAGCTTGGACAGAGACAGTTTGGCACAGCTTGGACAGTCGTCTCTGCTGCAGGATGTCTGGGCCTCAGCTGGAAGACTCACAGGCTGGGGCCTGGAATCATCTCAGGACTCATTTGCTCCATGTCTGGTGGCTGATGCTGGCTGTCAGCTGGAGGCCTGGGTTCCTTTCCGTGTGGACTCCTGGTATGAGCTAGTTGGGGTTCTTCACAGCATGGTGGCTGGCTTCCACAGAGCAACCATGCCCAAAAGAGAAAGCTGAGAGTGGAAGCTGATCCTTTTTTATGACCGAGCCTTTGAAAGCAGCTCGTGTCACTTCTGCCATTCTTTATTGGTTAGAGCAGTCACAGCCCCGCCCAGATTCAAGGGGAGGGAACTTAGACCCCACCTCCCTGGGAGGAGTGAAAGTCACACTGCAGTAAGAGCTTGTGGGATGGGAAATCTTTTTGCAGTCACAAGCTACTACAAATCCACACAGCCTAACGGGATCCCTGTCACCCTAAGCACACATCTGAGTGCTGTCAACAAACCATTTGGTACTCAACACAAGCGTTGGGGGGAGGCTACTGAGGGAGCCCAGTCTTCAGAAACAGGCCCTCCAAAGTGCCCAGGGCTGAATTTCGCAGCATGAATAGGAAGGGGCAAGAGGAGGGAGCACCAGATGGAGGTAAGAACATGTGAGGCAGAAAGGAGGTGTGCTCCTGGGACTGGCATAGGGCATTCATTCATTCATTCCGTAGCTCAGTCCTGCAGGCCTACTATGTGCCTGCTACCACTGCTCCAGCAGAGGCCTGGCCTCTTGCCTCAGGGAGCATAGATTGAGGGATGGGGAGCTAGACAGAAACCTACTACTCAGGCAAAGTAGTTAATACTTGTCCTTTGAATTTTGGACCATGGGAAAGGCTGAGACAGAGAATAAAGAAGTGGAAGGAGGGGCTTTGATGAGAAAGCAATATTTAAACTGAGACCTAGCATTAGAGGATTCAACTTTGTGATGTGGAGGACACTCCAGGCAGAGAGAACAGCATATGCAAAGGCCCTGTGGCAGACTTGCCAGTTGTAAATTAATTTTGGTATCTGGGGGTGAAAGTGGCTGAGGAAGATAGTTTGTGTCTAAGAGGAAGGAGGAAGAGAACGTAGGGCTGCCCATACGACCTGTGTGCCGGTGCCTGCCAGTGGCCCTGCCCCTCAGTGTGAGGTCTGCTCTCTAGGCAGGAAGGGGCAGAGTCGCTGCAATCCTGCCCCCTCTTAGACCCAACCCCTCCTACCTCCCCTCCCCCTCTGGCCTTGCCCTCCTCTCCCCGTAACCCCCTCACCCCGCGTCCTTCCTCCCCTTCTAGCGGTGCCCCACCCGCCTCCCTCTCTTTGTTTTCCCTCCCCCTCCTGCTGTGCGCCCCCTTCCCGCCCCCTACCCAGCTCCTACCCTTCCCCTCCGTAACCCTTCCACCTCCGGCCGTGCCCTCCCCCCGGCCCCGACCCCGCGCAGCCGGGCCCCCGGCCCGGGTAAGCATCTCCTAATTTTGTTCCAGAAGATAGAAAACTCTTTGTGGGCATGCTCAACAAGCAGCAGTCTGAGGACGATGTGCGCCGCCTCTTTGAGGCCTTCGGGAACATCGAGGAGTGTACCATTCTGCGCGGGCCAGACGGCAACAGCAAGGGTGCGTGGGGGCGGGGCGGGGAGTGGGTGGGGCGAGCAGGTGGGCGGGGCGGGGCGGGGCCGCGGGTCTCCTGCCCCCCTGACGGCAGAGTCCCGAGCCGTCTGGGGCTGGCCCCGTCGGGCAAGCGGGGTAAGGCTGCTTGGAAGGGGCGAGGCGCTTGGGCCTGCGGGGATGGAAAGGCCGCGATGCAAGTCGCGGGGGACGGGGCCACTTAAGGGTCCTTGGAAGACTCTGGCCGGTCCCGGTCTTTCTCTGCCTCCTTGTGTGGCTCTGAGTTTGTCGGTTCTCTCTCACTCTTTCTGTGTCTCACTCTGCTTTCTTCTGGGAGGCGCCCTCTCCCCTCGGCCCCTCCCGTGCCCCGTCTTTCAGTCCTCCGCTTCTCTGACCTTCCTCTGGGCCCTGGCGCCGTGGCTCAGCCTCTCCCGTCCCCCCAGGGTGCGCCTTTGTGAAGTACTCCTCCCACGCCGAGGCGCAAGCCGCCATCAACGCTCTGCACGGCAGCCAGACCATGCCGGTGAGTGCGGCCGCCCCGGGGGAGTTGGGAGCGGGGAGGGAACGGGGCAATGAGGGACAGAGACATCCCGGCCACCCCACGCATCCGCGGGGCCCCGACAGCCCTCGCGCGCTCGGCCACAGGATGCCAAACGCTTGCGGTGCTCACAGCCTCCCCATGAGACCGCAAGGCACTGCCAATATCCGCACTTCTAAGACAAGGACATTGAGGCCCAGAGATGTTAAGAAAGTGGCCCAAGGTCACCCAGATAGAAAAAGCCTGAGGTGGGGGTGGGGGGTTAAGACTCCAGACCCCTGGACGAAGGGTTCGTGCTTGTCACCGTGCCACCTACCCCGCCCCCATAGCACCCCGTGGAGAGGACTGGGTGGGCCCAGGCCAGGGAGCAGAGGCGGTTAGGGCTGGTGGGCCTCACGCACAGTCCTGGCTGCAGGGAGCCTCATCCAGTCTGGTGGTCAAGTTCGCCGACACCGACAAGGAGCGCACAATGCGGCGAATGCAGCAGATGGCTGGCCAAATGGGCATGTTCAACCCCATGGCCATCCCGTTCGGGGCCTACGGTGCCTACGCACAGGCAGTAAGTGAGGGCACAGCAGGGCGGGGCTGGGGGCCGCAGGTCTTCGCAAATCCTAGGAAGCACTGACTGGAACAGGGAGAGAGGTTCAGTGTCCTGCTGACACCACACCACCCCCGCCACCGATCATGGAAGGGTGTCCTCAGGCCTTCTGGTTACTCCTGGCAGGGGTCCTTCGAGGTGCCCCAAGCCCTCATCCCCTACACCTCCTCTGTAGTCCTCTCAGGCCCCAGCTCAGGCCCCGGCCCATCAACTTCTTTCTTCCACACTGGGGCGGGCTCTGCCAGCATCTCCCCTCAGCTGCCTCTCAGACCTGTAGCCCCACATGGGTGGCACTAAGGTAGGCCAGGGTTCTGCTTCTAAAAATACAAACTCCCCTCACTTGTTCAGCAGGGTCCAAACTTGGCCACTTTCAGCAACCTCCCCCATCCCCACTCAGCTCTGTGAGAACCTTGGGGTGCCTGAGGCTTTATTTGTGATTCTCCTGTAGCTTCTACCCTACAGACTCCAAGTTAGGACCATTTTGAACAGACACCCATTCCAACTTAGTTCTACAGAGGCTCATCCAACACATCTCTAGAGCCTTGGATGTCACATCTCCATGAACGACAGGACTGACTGGTGCCCATGGAGCCAGTCCCCTTCCCCCACCTTCTACAACTTTAGAGTGCCAAGGACCTTACTATTACTTTTGAACACAGTTTTCTCTTGGGGGGCGCGAGGGGGGTGGTCTCTAACAGCCACTGAGAGCTAGGGCAGGTATGGGGAAGGCATCAGGGCTCCCTGGGGGTGGGGGTCGGGAGATGTGTCTGAGCTCCCTGGGGTGCAGGGCCTAGGAGGCTGGTCTCTGGGAGCTGAACCCTTTGGTGGGGAGGGTCGCCCCCCCTGGAAGCGCATGATATTTTTTGCACTCCCTCTGCCCCAGCTGATGCAGCAGCAAGCGGCACTAATGGCGTCAGTCGCACAGGGTGGTTACCTGAACCCCATGGCTGCCTTCGCCGCCGCCCAGATGCAGCAGATGGCGGCCCTCAACATGAATGGCCTGGCGGCCGCACCCATGACCCCAACCTCAGGTAAGTGGGCAGGTACCAACACAGGGCCTGGCCTGGCAGGAAAGCAGCTGGACCCACATCGGTACCTTTTGTTTGGCCAATTTTGGCTACCAATGGACCATCCTGTGTCAAGTGCACATAGCGTCTGGGCCCAATGCAGGCCTTATCCTTGGGCAGTGTGTCTCAAAAGTGTTCTAATTCCTGAGGACCCATGGGAAGATGGGATGTGGACCCCTGATGTCTGTGATATGATTTCAGAGTGGTGAGAATTTCACTCAAATTGTTTAGCCATATCAGGAAGCAATTCATGTTGATCTCTGGTGTAGATATCTGGAAAGAAATTGACATGAACACATCTCCCTTTGAGGTTTGAAAGGGAAAGAGCCCTGCCCATCCTGTGACCCCTGGCCCTAGCACAGAAGGAACCCCATTTATTCATTTCCCTTTAACCCAACCTAGATTCACTGACTTTTTCCAAGACAGCTTCACAAGAAGCAAGAGAGAACTGTAAGAGTTACTAAAGGACAGAGGGGTTGGAAACAGCTCCGCTTACAAAGCATGTTTTTAATTGGATCCTGGCTATTGCCCAGTTCAATGATTCTCAACCAGGGCAATTTTGCCCCTCCCTCCCAAATATCTGGCAATGTCCTGGACATTTTTGGTTGTCACAGCTGAAGGGGGGCGGTGCTACTGTAATCTGGTGGGTAGAGACCAGGGGTGCTGCTAAACATCCTGCGATGCACAGGACAGCTCCCTACAAGGAATGTGTGGCTACAGATGCAGTAGTTTCCAAGTTAAGAATCCCTGTCTAGCCCCAAGGGCTGAGCGCTCATTCACCAAGTTCCCTTCGCTATCTGCACTCAGGCCATAGCAGCAGCCTTCCTGACATCCAGGAGCTATTCCTTTCCCAGCTGAAAGCTATAAAAGACTGTGCCATCTCTAGCCCCAACTTGAACGCCACCCCAAAGCTCTGATCCCCGATCTAGGGACACTCCTGATGGCCTCAGGTCCTTATCCACAGAGACACCCTGCTTCCTACATGAAGAAGAAGGCCTTTCCAGCCTCTGGGGCCTCAGTACAATCACCATGCCATCCACACCTTGGTTTCCATCCACCTGGTGTAGGGAGGGCACAACATATTGTCACCTGACCCCAGCTTTACCCCTGCCACAATGAGCATTACCACTGTCCTAAGAGGAGGAGGCCAGGCTGTCTACTTTCTGTGGGAATAGGGCTGAGTCTGGACTCTGCAAAGGCCTTTCTCCCTCAATGCAAGGGAACACCACAGTTAAGACCTCCTCCACCTGAGTATCAAGACTTACTCATAGGGAGGCAAATCAGCCCCTCAGTGATCCAATTAGGATAGCAGAGAGCAGAGCCATAGCTTAGAAACCCCTCGGTGGCTAGACAAAGACCAGTCCATCCTGACTTAACTGGGGTGAGCACGAATCATTGAAAAAGACTAAAGGAAGACCAAGTGTGGTCAAAGTCAAGGGCACTTAGAGGTCTATGTGCTGCTGGTCCAAGGTCAAGCAGTCAGTGGTAAGAGAAGTCTTTGTGGGGTACGTGAGATTTGGACTCTGACGTATAGATATAGTTGGGGTAAGTAGACTCATTACATATAGGGAGATGATAACCCAAGGCCTGATTCACAGATAGGATTGAGTTGATGTGTGAGGTCCAAGCCCATCCCCAGGTCCTTGGAGCCAGCAGGGTGGAGCTCCATGGGTTGGCCTTCATCACCTTTGTTCTGTTTGCCTCCCTTCTCCACCCATCTTCACCTCTGGAACCAGGTGGCAGCACCCCTCCGGGCATCACTGCACCAGCCGTGCCTAGCATCCCGTCCCCCATTGGGGTGAACGGCTTCACTGGCCTCCCCCCACAGGCCAATGGGCAACCTGCTGCAGAAGCTGTGTTTGCCAATGGCATTCACCCCTACCCAGGTAAGAACATGTGGCAGCCCTTCCTTCCCCATGCAACACACTCCTCATCGATTCTGTCCATGCCCTTGCCGTTATAACAGGGAATGTGTGGCTCCCTGCCCTCTGTTCCTTGGTGGAACCCCAAATGTGATCAGGGAAAGCCAGCCTCCTGCCTTCCTTCAGGGAGCTCCTGATGGAAGAGAAGACAGATCCCTGGGGGTTTGTCAGTCTGATGGGTGAGAAAAAACCCCATTCCTGGGGCTCCCTCAGGAGAAAGGAGAATAGATGAGTTGTCCAGCTCATCTAGAGAGAGGCTAATAGCTGCAAATTACTTGAGAGTGAATTTGACCCAAAAGAAGTGAGGGGATAGAAGCTAAAAGAATAATCATATTTAGTATTAAATAGGAAAAGCCTCTTTGGGGAAGGAAGTGGAGGTATATAGATTGGCAGTCTGACTAGTACATACCAGTTCGGTCCCTTGGTGCAGCCGCGGTCAGAACTTTGGACAGTTCCTGGGTCCTACCTTCATGAATTCTGGCACACAAGAAGATCCAGGAGGCCTGTTCCTGATTAACTTTGTTCCTCTAAAATTTAGCAGTTCTCCTGTGGTAAGAGTGTCCAGTTGACTTTAAGCAGCTCATCTCCCTGGTCTTGAGGACTGGAGCTGGGAAGCTGGGCCCAAAGCCCTAGAGTAGACTGGCAAGAGGCAGTGTAATAGCAACGAGGAGAATGCTGTCCTTGCTGGAGGGCAGGTGATGAGGTCACAGAGTCCCCATAAGTACTAGTAAGTGCCCAGTCTATGAAAGGTGAAAGGGGGGTGGCCCAGAAGGAGGGCAGGACATGGGCCTATCTCCTGGGAGGTCAAAATCCAGTCAGGAACATAACATGCATCAACAGAATAATGAGGCAATAAGGCAGAGTGGACTTTGGTCAAGAGTGAGTGTTCTCTGATTTGAGATGCCTAAGGATTCCAATGAAGGGAGAGTTCTTTCATTCTGTAGGCTGAGGAGGCCCAACAGAGCCTCCTGTGGAGGCGCTCAGATCAAACATTAAGTGCGGATGAGCAAGGAGCACGCTGCTGTGGAGGGGCTGTCCTGGCAGGGGCAGGGTGGGTAAGGAGGTTGGCCCAACTAGGGCAGAGGAGGTCAGCCTTGGGGGGCAGAGTAGTGCTTCCCACTCTGGTCGCCCATCAGAATCTACTGTGTGGCTTCGTAAAACCACAGAAGCCCAGAGATTCTGATTTCACTGGAGTGAGGCCCAGGCATCCATAGAATATAAAAGTTGTACCAGCAGCAGAGTAGAAGCTGAGTGTGCCAGAGAGAAATAGAGGAGAATTTCCTGACTTTGAACTTGGAGTTGTTCATGATCCCATCTCAGTGCTTTTCCCACAACTCACCCCTCACTGCATAGCGAACAGACCAGGGAAGCCTAGAGACTGAAGTGACAGGGCCTGGAGGGGGATCTGGAGTGTTGCTTAATGGTGAAGGCTCCAGGCTGGGAGGGGCTTGGCAAGCTGGAGGTGGGAGAGAGCCCCCCTATCTCAGGTTCTTGGGCTTCTCCTCGCTCAGGCTCATGGGCTGGGAGATACAGTCCCCAGCACATCTGGGTGGTTTCACCACCCCCTCCCTCGCCTGCCCACAAGCCCATCTGGGTCTCTGGATTTTGACAAACCTGGTCCTTCCCCACCCCTACCAGCATCTGTGAGCTATTTCCCTCGTGGAATTTGGAAATGTTTCTCTCCCCCATTTGTAACAATCTGTCACATCCCATAAACAGTCCCCTGCCAGAGCAGGAGGGAGGGATGGAGGGAAGGGAAGGAAAAAAGTAGTACATTAAAAAAATGAATTTCCCATCTTTAAATGCAGAGTTTGGAGCTGCTGTAACGAGCGAGATCCTTCAAAGTGCTCGTTCTTTGGCAGTTACTAATGAGGTCGTTAAGCAGCTAAGTAGAGAGGGGTCTCAGAAAGCCTTTCTCCACGTCCTAGCCCCAGGTAGCATCTCTGCTCTCCCCTTTACTCATCGGGATCATGCTGGAAGCACACAGTGTGGCTTTTACTGCCACAAAACGCCCCTGAAGGGGTGGCTCTCACAAATGGTAGGGACTGGTTATTTCTCGCCCATGTCACGGTGTTTGCTGAGCACTTGCTACGATCCTGGCGCTGTGCTGGGGGAGCTGCCACAGAAGTTGTGCAGGTTATATTCTGCACAGGGCACCGCAACTCTGCCCAGAGGAGAGACATCTTTTTTCTAATTGGCATAAAGGCGTTCTGTGGCTGAGCAGCTGGGTAGCCCAAGAGGACAAGCAAGATGTGGCTCTCCCTCCAGGGAGCTCAGGCTGGTGGAAGAGTCAGGCGGAGGGAGCAGTAGGCCACCTGCCAAACGCCACCACTACTGTTGCCTCACCACTGGGGGCTCCAGTGTCCACCGTGGGGGAAATCAAGGGATAGGGTTTTGTCCTGGGCAACCCCAGGCGGGAAGGAGCCCGCATCCTTACCCATCTTCAGCTCCCCACTCTGGGCAGTGCCCTCCTGGGCCCAGCTCACCTGCTACCATCCACATGATCTCTAAGGACCTCTGCCCCAGGACTTTCCCTTGTCCCTCAGAGACCCAGGAGCTATCGTTCTAGTGTAATGTTACTGAGAGGTTCAGGGAAGAGAGCTCAGAAGGGAAATTTGGGGATTCTTCTTGGTCTGCAGGCCCCAAAGCCTGGCACTGCCGTTTAGCTTCGCTGGCCTGGGTCACCAGGCCGATAAGCCTGGATGGTTTCCTTTCTGCCTCCCTGTGTTCACCAGCTTGCCTCAAATGTACTGAGGCTGGATCTGTCCCCACCCATCTCCCTGGGCCCCCAAGGCCAGCCCACTCCCACTTCAGTCATCACTGCCCTTGATCACCAAAGGCAGTGCCCACCACTGGTCCATGCTGCAGCCAGGCTTCTGCCCACCACATCTGCAGACACAACAAAGGCAACAGAAGTGAACCAAGAAGTCCAGCTTCTCTGGGTTGCTTGCCAAAGTGTCAGCCCAAGGGCCCCCGCGCACTGGGCAGCAGACGTCCCACTCATGAGATCAGGTGTTAGAAGGTCCTTGGTCTTCTTGTTCTTTGGTGTCTGTGGGCACCGTGGGGCAGATCTATTTGTGTGGTCAGTTCTACTAAGGGCAGGCCCAGGAATGAAAGACCTCTGTGCCTCGTGCAAACTCCCTAAGAATTTGGGAGGGGGTCCCTCTGTTTGAGTAGGCATGGGTGGCCCAGGAAGAATGGCAGGATGAGGCCTCCATGCCCTTTCTTTTGCCTAGCTGGGCTCTGCCCCTGAGTCCTGCTAGGGATAAGTGAGGAGGAAACCAGCCTCCTGATAGCCTCTAGCACCCTTGCCCGCTTTCCCACAGCCCTTCTCCAGGGCCAGGTCCCTCAGGTGTCTCCCCACAAGCCCCTCATGGTCAAGCCCTTCTCTGGTGTCTCCTTCCCTGCCCTTCCCAGCCTTCTGCATGAACCACACCTCTCACCCCTGACCCAAGCCAGCGGCAGGCTGCATCCCCCAGCCAGGGGAAACAGCTTTCCACCCTACTAAGGGCCCCAGGCTGAGGAAAGGGGAACCCCCTTTCAGGGTTCCTGCCTCAGATGCCCTGCCCCAGGACAGAGACCACAGTGGCTGGGGAGGCAGTGCAGCTACAGCCTCATCTCCAGGGGTGTGGTGGGAGAGGAGCTGGTTTGGGTAGGCATCGCTGACCTCTGCCCCCTTGGCTCCCCTGCAGCGCAGAGCCCCACCGCCGCGGACCCCCTGCAGCAGGCCTACGCCGGAGTGCAGCAGTATGCAGGTCGTTAGTATCCACGCGTCCCCTCGGTGGTCCCCCGGCTGTATGCACCTCCCCATGCCTGGGCACCAGTGCCCCCTACCCAGCCAGGCCTGGGCCTAGCACTGTGAGGGAGGGGGGAGCAGGGCAGGACTGGCCAGGAGCTGTGGTAGAAGGAGGGAGTGTTATACTGACAGAGACCCCCCCCCAACCCCCGCCAGGCTCCCTCCCCCTCTGCAGGTGCCCCTTGGCCTTCAGGCAGAGCTTACCTAACCCTAACCCAACACGGCAGTGGTGGGTGGTCCGAACGTGCGATGAGTTGGTGAGCCAGGCTAAGCTTTAACCTTGCTGTGAAGTGACTCATCTTTGAGGCCAGATTTCCCTCCTCCGTGGTGCTGCCAGGGCTGGCTTGTCCAGGAGCACCAAGCCTCCCAGCAGCACTGGGGTGAGGCCGGAGCTAGGTGTCACTGGCTCAGAAAGCACTGATGCCTGGGTTTGAGGGAAGGGAAGCAGTTTCCATCCCTGCCCCCCACCAGCCATACACAGGCAACAGGAGTGGGGCCCGAGCAAGGAGGACAGGGAACAAGGGAGGATAGGCAGCCAGAGGTAGAAAAGAGGAGAGGCGAGCAGATGGCCTTGGGTCACTGAATGGGAAGGTGATGAGCTACCGTAGGAAGCCCAAGGCCAGCTGTCAGCCACGCTTCTCTCCCTCCCCCAGGCTCAACAACACACAACACACAACACACACACAGACACACACACACACACACACACACACACACACACACACACACACACCACAGTCATCCCCGCCCAGCCAGTGTCCTGCTGTCTGGCCTGGTCAGGGTCCCTCCTTGCTGTGTTTAGGAGCCAGCAGTGTCTCCCCTGAGGGTGACGGAGCTTCCTGGCACCATGGGGACCTGGATAAAGCGGGCTTCTCACATCTGGAGTCCAGGGGAAGCTCTCTCCTTCACCTGCTGAGCGCCCCTGAGCCCCTTTGGGAGCCAGGCCAGGCGGAGGAGGGGGCTAGCCGCTCCTGTCCCACCTCTGGCCCTTTCCAGTTGAATATAGAAAGCATCAGATTTGTTCAACTTAGCCCTCTGCCCCTGGGGAACCACCCGCTGGCAGGGTCCCAGAGGCCAAGCTCACACCTAGGGGGGCTCCCGTCTCCCACACAGGCGCCATCTGAGCGAGACTGAGGGTATGTGGCCGGAGTCAGTCGTGGCTCAGAGAAGGGGGAACCTTGTGGGTTCCAGGCGGTGTGGGGCGATCCTCTCCAGGGCATTCTGATGTTTTTGATTATCCGTTATTATCCACACGTGGGTTGTCCATTGCAGATTAAACTCGCCTCCCCCATGCACACACCAGCGTGCGCGTGCACACACGTACACACACACACACACCAGCGCACATACACATCTTCTAGTCTTCCCTTTGCCGCTTCTCCTTCATTACTGCTGAAAACTGGCTTTATCTTAAAAATGCATTTTTTCGCTGGTCTGCTTTTACTGCTCAACACTGAAATTTCTCTCTTTCTTCCTGCCTCTCACCCTGTCTCTCTCCGTGTCACTGTCACCGTCTCTTGCTCTTGCCTCTTCTCTTTGGCCCTCCAGCAGCCGCCTACCCTGCTGCCTATGGTCAGATAAGCCAGGCCTTTCCTCAGCCACCTCCAATGATCCCCCAGCAACAGAGAGAAGGTGAGTCTGCCAGTGGGGCTCCTACGCCTCTTCCCCCCTTCTCTCCCCAAAGGGGCCTTTGGCAGGGGTGTTCCGTTGGCAAGGTGACCACATCTGCATTGTGTTGAGGGTGAGAGGAGCTGCGGGACGGTGAGAGGCAGCGCTCTCCAATCCAAGCGCGGAGGTGCACTGTCACGGGCAGCTCTGTAAACCCAGGTGGAGGGTGGTCAGGAAGGTGGGGTCCCGGAGCAGGCAGGGTCCAAGAATCTCCCCTCCCTCGATGGGCAGCATTTGTCCAGTGGCAAGGAAGGGGAGAAATATGAATGGTCGTGGCTGGGGTGGTGGGCGGGAGTGGGGATACCAGTTCATCAGGGACAGAGGTTGTACTTTCCAGGTGAGAAAGAGAGTCAGCTGGAGCTCCCAGGGCAGGACTCCATGGGCAGGTGAGGGGATGGAGTGCCCCAGTGTAGGCCTAGTGAAAGAAGGGGATCCTGGAAAGCCACATCTGGAGGCCCTGGTGTGAACAGGGCAGCAAGGCCAGTGGGCCTCGGGAGGCTGGAACCTCGTAAAGAATCTGGGTCCTCCCATTCCAGAGTCCGGAGCCCCGCAGGAGCTGGATAACAAATCCACGCCCGGGGATGCAGGGATGCTCACAGAGCTCGGTTTCATGGGGTCCTGTCTCTCTACCCCGTGAAAAGGGTCAGCCTGCCAGTGAGGCCACCACACCTGCCCATGTAGCCCACGTGGCCAGAGGGTTCCAGTGGTTTCCATATCCTGGCTCGTAGCCCCTGCGGCAGACTCTCCCAGACCTGTGGGATGCGGGCTAGTCCTGGAAAGGACCCGGGGGTCTGCTGGTCCAAAGCCCTGTGGTCAGACAGGCCCCGAACAGGCCCCAGAGCCTGGATGGTTGAAAGGCTGGTTTTTGAAGCAAACCCTTCTGGGTCTGACTCCCAGCTCAGCCCCTCGTCTCTCAGCCTTGGTGTCCTCACCTGTAAAGTGATGATCATTCCCTAGAGGGGTGTGAGGATCAGACTAGCTCAAGTCTGCCTTCCAGACTCCAGCAGTCACCTGCGGCTTTCTCACCGTGCACACAGCCCTCCCCTCACCAGTTTGTCACCCTCTCCAAAGTTGTATGTGAGGCATTATCTTAGTTCACATGCACCAGGCAGCTCCTGAGACCTGTGTCATCACCTCCCTGGGCCCATGAGGATGAAGCTGCAGGAACCCAGAGGGTGCACGGTGAGGCCCCCTGCTCACTCCTGCAGCCATGCTGCAGCTGCTGCAGCTCCAAGTCACGCCTGGGCCCATTGGTGAAGTGTGGGTGGACGATGGCCCATCAGCCTGCCTCTGCCAGATGGTCCCCTCACTGGGCTGTGGCCCTGGAGCCTGCCCTGCCCCCTCCCTCCTCCCCCCATTGATGCCTTCCAGCACCACATCAGTCAGGTCAGGGCCACAAGCAGTGGGTCCAAGAGTCCAGCATTGCCTGTCCCAGGCCCAGAGCAGAGAGCTGTGCCCAATGGCCCTTACTGCTCTGTCACCCCACTGGCTTCAGGCTGACCTGCCCTCACCTCGTAGTCAGTGCCCTGTATCACTCTGGCCTGTGGCTCAGAGGTCTCTAAACCCTGCTACACACACACACACACACACACACACACACACAGCTGCAGGTCATTGCTGGTCTGACCAACACATATGACAGCCCCTACCACTGGCCTTAAACACAGTCCCCACCATCTGCTTCCTGCCCCACCCCCTACCTCATACTTTGTACCAACCCATGAGTCTAGCTCTGAACTCTTTCACATACCTTCTCTCCATCTCCAAGCAGCTTCAGCTACCCCCACCCCTGTGCCCTGCTCTCTAGAGCTGACCCTGTGTGGCCAGTCCCCACTCCAGCCTCCCATCGGGCGGGAGGATCTCCCACTGTTGTCTCCATCCTCCCTGACCTCGGTGCGCTGTGCGAGCAGGCCATGGGAAGCAGTGAGATGTGAACCTAGATCCCTATAGAAGCGCGCTGCATATAAGGGCGAGCTCATGGTGCTGGAAGTGGGGTCCTCGGGGAAATCTGTGGGGTCCTGAAGGATGAGGACTCCCCTCCAGCATGTAGAGATGGGGAGATGGGCATTTGAGGCTGGGAGAACAGCAGGAGCAAAGGCATGGGTGCTGCAAAGTCTGCGGTGAGCCTGGAAATGGGGTGGAGACAGGCTGACAGTGGGTTGGAGCCAGACCAAAGCCATGTGCAGCATCGCATGAGGCACGAACAAGAAGGCTGTGTTCCTCCAGCCGTGCCAGTAGTTAGCCTCTTTTCACCGTGGTCACCTCCCCTTGTGTCATGCCATTGAAATACCAGGACACACTGGTTGCCGGGCAGGACCCTCCTTCCAGCTCCCTTGTCTTTGAGCTGAGCCTGAAAACAGATGCCTGAAGGCCCTGAGGCTGTCTGACCACAGTTCAGCCAAGGTTCCTGTGCCAGGGGCTGCAGTGTGGTCCAGGGCAGTCACTTTCTGTCTCTGGAGCTTCATTTCACCATTTGTCAGGAGTCTGGTTTGGACCAGATTGATCTCCAAAGTCCTGCAGTTATGCCATCTGGGTGCTCTGTAATCTGGGAATTCGGGTTCCGGGGTAGCCCCAGTAGGACAGTGTGTAGGCTCACTGTGGAGGGGTGAGGGGCAGGGGGCTGGGAGTCCCTGTGGGGCTCAGCCGCACACCATGCTGATGGGACTGAGCCTAGAGGGTCTACGCTCGAAGGCTCCTTGTGTCTTTAAGGAGAACAGAAATAACGTCCACACAAAGCAGCTTGCAGAACTTGAACTTGTAGGGAGGGCCCCAAGTTCAAGGCGGGTGTCAGCGTAGGTTGGAGGGGTGGGGGAAGTCTGGAAGAGTTGAGATGGGAGAGGAAGGGAGGCTCGTGCTGGGGGAGGGGAGTAGGAGGACGGGGGGGGGGGGGGGGGGAAGGCAAATGCCCCTGCCCCTAGAGAGCACCCCCTTCTGGCTGGAGAGAAAGCTTCCCAGACCTACCTGAGAAAGAGCCTCAGACTACAGAATATGGGCTCTGGACTCAGGGAGCCCCAGGAAGGGAGACAGTGTGGGGAGGATCTGGGTGCGACCCTGGAGGAGGTGTGGGTTAGATGAGGCCTTCAAGCTGGTTCCTGCTGCAAGGGGACTCACATCTAGCTGGGGACACATTCACAGAGTGTGAACCAGTGAGAACCTGCCATGGTTGGAGGGGAGGGGGTGGGGGCAGGGCCACCAGAGCTTGTGGAATCCGGCCCTGGGACCCCTGGCAGTGGGTGAAAGAGCTCGCTTGCGCCGGTTCTGAAAGCGCCGTCAGCTGGCAGAGCCAGCAGTCCAGGGAGGGGAAGCCGGAGGCCGGGGATGGGCAGATGGTGCAGGACAGGGACCGGGGCCGAGGAGGTCATTGGTTCAGAGGGAGGCTTTGGTGGTCAGAGGACTCTTAGCTATCAGCTGTGAACCTCAAGGGGGTGCAGATAGATGGAGGAAGTTAGGAGAGCGGGAGGGGAAAGGAGAGGAAGAGAAGGGCAGAGAGATTCCAGAGCTGATGATTTGCTCCAAAACCAGGTGATCTGGCAGCCTCACGCGTCCCAGAGAACCAGGGTGCTGGCTGTGAAAGCCACACAGCAGCCCACATCGGTGCCTTACAGTCTTCACTCTTAAGCTCCTGCCTAGTTTCTACCAGCCTCTGATCAGCACCTCGTTCTTATCCAACTCCTAGCAAGTGCAGCTGTTTCCTCTGCATGTCCTCCATAGGCTGGAAACAAACATTGGAATGTCCACACTTCAGAAGGTTAAGTTATCTGTGGCATGCTCTATTTTAGATGGCAGGAAAAAGACGAAGGAGCTTGGAGAGATTTCCCATTCAGAGTTAAAACTGAGCATTTTGGTCATTTAAAAAGAAACATGTGAATCTTCAGCTATCTGCAAATTTCAGAAATCCAAAGACCTCAGCGGGGTTCAGGGTTTCTGGGGCACTGAGATGAATGATAGGTAGGTAGAGAGAGAGGAGGGCACAGACTATGGAGGCAGACAGCCTGGGTCTGGGTTCATATCCTGGCTCCATTGCCTACTAGCTATGTGACTTGGCAGGTGACTTAACCTCTCTGGCCTCAGTTTTCTCTTCTGTGAAGTGAGAATGACAACAGCCTCAGGGCTGCTGTAAGGATTAAGTGAATTAACATCCACGTGAAGTGTGCAGAGCAGCCTGGGATGTAATTCGTGCTACAGAAGTGGCAGGGCTGTTACTGCTGTAATGAAACGGGAAGACTTGCACCATAAGGCTCGTGGTACCCTGGCTTGTGGGTATCCCATCACGGAGCCTTGCAGTGAAGCCCCTTCTGCTCACCTAGCTTGCTGGAGGAGGTGGGGTCAATCTTGGTTTCCACCTCCAAGATCAGGGCTGACTTTAAGGTTCGGGGTAGCAGAGGGTAGGGCCGTTGGGGACCAGATGGGAAGCAGGGGCTGCTGGCCACGAGGAGGATGGGGATTCCAGGCCCCAGAGTCCTGCCTCTGGGGGCTGAAGCGAGGCTTCCAGAGGCCCCAGCACCACAGGCATGGCTGCCCCCAGGGCAGCTCCCTCTGACGTCCCCTGAGCAGGGTCCCAGCAGGTCTCCCTACCCCTGCCTCTTCTCAGCATCTCCCCTCCATGACTGATCAGGCCTTGGCACGTTCACCCCATTCACTGGTTGACTCCACCCCTGGAGCCCTAGAGTTGCAAGGCACCCTGTTATGGACCCATTTTTCAGAAAAGGTCACTGAGGCGCAGAGAAGTTCCGTGACTTGCCCAAGGGCAGAGCGGAGACCAGAGTTCAGACCCGGGGCTCAGCAGCCCCCCGCTTTCCGTGGCCACTTTTGGATCTTGAATGAGACTCCCCCTCCTAACCTCGCCCCCACCCCTCCCTGCTGCCGCTGCCTAACTCGCTCACCTCTCCTCTGTCTCTCTCTTCCCCCACCCCGCCATCCCTCCTCCCCCGCCCCCCCCTCACCGCAGGGCCCGAGGGCTGTAACCTGTTCATCTACCATCTGCCCCAGGAGTTTGGGGACGCTGAGCTGATGCAGATGTTCCTCCCTTTCGGTAATGTCATCTCCTCGAAAGTGTTTGTGGATCGGGCGACTAACCAAAGTAAATGCTTTGGTGGGTAAAGATAACAAACCAACTTCACCTAGGACAGGGTGGTGCTCGCACCAATTTACCGGTGTCCAACTGCTTTTAACCTGCTCCTTCACATCGGCCCCACCCCCCAAGTGCTCCCTGTGCCCAGCCTCCAGCCTCCACCTCTCACCCCTCTTCTCTCTTCTGTTCTTTTGGCTTCTTGGCTTTCTCTGCCCACCCCCCCACCCCATCCAGCCCCCCTACCCCCTGTCCCAGTCCAAGAGATAGTCTCTCCTCCCAGGCAAAAAGTTCCATTCCCACCGACTGAGAAGGGGAAGGGACCCACCTTGGGCAGGGGTGGAAGGGCAGGGAGCAGAGCCTGGCGACAGCCATTCTCCCAGCGCCCCTCTCCTCTCAAGGCCACAGTGGCCCCGGGGTAAAAGCCAGGCATGATCCTTGGGGTGGGAGGTCCGCCCAGCCGAGGCCCCTACCCCGCCGGCCCCTTGGCCTCCTCTGTCCATCTCTCTGTCCTGCCCCTGACCCCGTTCTCTGTCTACCCTGCTCTTTGCTCCCCTCCTGCCATCCAATGAACCCTCCTCCCCCTACCCACCCCCTCAGGCCACGAGAGCCAAATTGTTGAGGAATCAGGAAGAGGAAACTGGTTCCTGCCCTCAGGAAGCCTCAGGTCTGAGCTTAGATGAAAATCACATCTATTCAACAGCAGTGAAATCAGCGAGGCACCAAGTAATGGAGGAAGGAGAAAGGCAGGTGGATGCAAACAGACAAAAAGGAAGGGGAGGAAATTCCAGGCAGGGGGAATGGAATGGATGAGGGCATGGGGGCTGGGATGAGAAGAGTCAAAGGTCAGTGAATGAGGAAGCAGGAGGCTTTGGGGAGAAAGGAGGGTTCAGGGGAGACCAGCTGTGAGGGTGGGCCTGTGCTGGCGAGGGTTTCAACCATTCAGGTGAAGATGCTTCAGGTGGTGTGATAGGTAGTGGAAGATGGTGGGAGTAACAGGATGAAGTACTTCTGGTAAATTCTCCTGGGCAGGGTGTTAGATAGGAGACGAAGGACTTGGGAGGATCTAGGAGTATGGTTATCATATAAAACACAGGATGCCCGGTTAAATCAGAACTTTGGATAAACAATGGATACATTTTTAGCATACGTATATCCCAAATATTACGTGTAATATGTCCCATGCAATATTGGGGATATACTTATACTAAAAAAGTAATTGATTGTTTATCTGAAATTCCAATTCATCTGGGCATCCTGAGTTTCAGTTTGCTTCCAACCTCCTGGAAACCCACCTCATCCCCCCACCTCTCCTCTCCACTCCTCCTTAGCCCCTCTCCCACCTCTTCTGCCTCCATGGGAGCTTCTTTCTGGGGCCAGACCCACTCATGATTCCCCAAGGATTGAGGAGTCCAGTCCCCAAGGATTGAGGAGTCCAGTCCCCAGAGCTGAGTCAGCCAGGGGCTCAGAATCTCCAGGCTGACCCCCAGATTCTGGGGCTGTGAGGACAGAATAGGATCCTGCTTTGGCCAGGGAACCTGGGTCCCCCCTTGGGTGTGGGGAGGGGGAGAAGGTACAGAAATGCAGAAGCACCAGGAAGCACATGTTAAGGAGATTCCAGTTTGGAGACCAGGAGGGGCTTCCAGGACCAGGAGGGGCTTCAGGGTGGAAAGCATGTTCCCCAAGGCAGTCAAGATCTTTGCACATTGTCCTTTCCCCTCTGGCAGCTGCCACTGAAAATCTGTGGCATATCAGTGGCACAGAGTTGCCCCAGCAGCTCATTTCTCTGGGGGATGGGAAAACAAGGCAAAAGGAAAAGACCAGGTTGCACCCCTCCACTGTTTGACTGGTGTTTCTTCTGACGAATTACATTATGTATGTAAAAACGACAAACTGGAGATCAGCTGCCTTTGCTCTCTAAGTAAGCCTCAGATGTTCCATAAATCAGAAGAAAACTGTGAAGAGCCCAGAACATGCTGGGCCCCGGGGCTGGAGTGCGTTTGACTCCCTGGAGTCAGCCCCGGACTACCCTTGCCATTAGCTCCTTCAAGTCCTCCAGCAAAGGCTTTCGCCCTGCTGCTTCTGGGAGTCCACGCCCACCTACCTCTACTCTGGCTCTTTCCTCTCTTCCTGAACAAACGGCTAGCGCTGAACATCCACTGGCCTTGAAAAAGGACAGGCTCCCGCCAAGCTGCCTGGCCCAGTGGCTCCTCCTTCAGGCTCTTGGGTTCCCTCCCTCGCTCTGGCCGCCGAGCCTGTGCAGCTCTCCCCAGCACGCACTCATGGGCAAGTTTACTCTCTGGGCCTCAGTGTCCTTATTTGTGGAATGGGGATTTCAGCAGTCAGCTCTCAGCAGTGCTGTGAAGGTCATACGAGATGGTGCATGTGAGGGACCTGGCCAGAGCGGACCCTCAGAAGGTGCTAGGGTCCCCTTTATTCCCCAAAGGAAGGGCCATTTTTCTGCACACGTGGTCCTCTGTTTAAGTGAACTCCTTAAAGGCCCCGCGTGCTCTTTATAAGCATAAACAGAATCTTTCAGAGGCCGTCGTGAACATATGTGCAGCACAGATGGTTTCTGCATTGGAAGACGGGCTGGAGGGCCACCAGGAGGGCATCCTACCTGCACAGCCTCCCACGGTCTGGAAGGCAGAAACCTCGGGAGTGGGAGGAATGGGGCAGGGGCTTCTGGGAGAAGGGACACAGCCCTGGAAACCGTGAACATGGGAGATGGTGCCTAGAGCCTTGCTGAGGGGGGGCCAGCAGGGGAGATGCTCCTTGCCCTGACTGCTAGCCAGTTAACAAAACTAGTTCAGGAAGAAAAGTTCCTTGAGCCCGGAATCCTTCCCAACCCCCAGGCTTCCAGAAACTCAACCCGAAGGCTGGGCTTCTTCCCTCCTCCAGGACCCTCTCTCTCCCTTTACACCTCCACCCTAGACAGCATCTCCAGCCGTTTTTATCTTTCTCCCATCTCTTCCCCACTTTGCTCGTATTTGTTCTTTTGTGGGGGGAACTGCCACCCACAGTTCGGCTATCTTGTCCCAGGAGGAAGAGAGGCGTTTAGTTTGCCCACCCTCTTTAATCTGGGGGAGAGCAGTATAACAGATGCACCATTCACGCATTTGAAAACTGCTCTGCTGACAGCTCGATTTAGTCATCAGTCAGAGAAGTTGGTAGGGAAGGGACGGGCCAGGAGGGCATGAGAGGGGGAGGTGGAAAGATGACTCACATTGATTTCCAACTACGGATAATCAGAAATCTCTCCTATGTGTTTTCGCCCATAGATTAATACATAGATGTAGGTTATGTTGCCCTGGGCCCATCTCTGACCAATCTCATCCGAGCTCACATGCTACCACTCTTGGGTACACTCACATGCGTGTACACACACCCCTCCCCCATCTTTGATGGTGCATGGCCTCCAGAGAAAATGCACACAAATGCAGGAAGGAGAAAGAGAAAAGAGGCCGGTGGAGGCAGTGTCTGGGGCGGAGGTAAAAGGGCCACCACACAGGGAGAGTAAGGGAGGGGTCACAGGCAGGCCCAAGGTACCACAGACAATTAACGGAGAAAGCAGCTTTCTACATCAACGGAGTCTGTCCACCTATCCCTTATATATCTAATGGCCGTTTGGAGATGAGCACCCCAAATGAAGTGCATTTGCAGGATTGCCTGGGAACTTCGCCAAGCTTAGTTTCATATATTTTGCAGGATCTAAGCCCATTTTACAGGAGAAAAGGCCTTTAAAGTCAAATAAATTCCAGGAAATACTAGGTTAAACAAAGACATAAAGAAGAGAGAAATTGGGGTGGTAGAGGGATGTTTTTATTTGTTAATGTGCCATGAACTGTCCCAGAGGGGCCTGGTTATAAATTTGCTTGACCACCAAAGGCCCTTTCTCAGGGAGCACCTTTTAGGGCCATTTTTGGGAAATGCTGATGTAGTGTAGTCTATAAGGAGATGCATTCGAAGTTCCAAAAGGTGACTTCTAAATCAGCTTTGGGAACCTAATCCATTCCCACCTGGGAACTGCTTGTTTCAGAAGGTGACTGGGAGCCATGGATGGTTCTATATCCTGTCCTGGGATATTGGGAGGAGTGAACACGTGAAAAGCACTTCTGCAGTCTGTAGTACACGAAGGCGCTTAGCTAACTTTCGCTAATAGGGTCAATTTGTACTATTATTGTTATACCATTAGTAGTGTTACGAGGGATTCACATCAATGGGTGCGTGCTTAGTCCGGGGCAAGAGCCCCTGCTCCCAGGGTGGAGTTTTACTAAATGAAAGGATGGTGCAGACGGCCCCTGGGAGCGAGGTGGCTGGTTAATGTGAGCCGGTGTGGACTGGCCCCGGTGGCGGTGGCCACCCGGAGCCTGGCTGGGGGCAGCCTCGGCAGGGACGGAGCGGGAGGAGGGGCGGCGGGGACCCTGCCTCTGCCCTGCCCCGCGGCCGGGCGGCACTCGCGAGGGGGGCGGCCGGAATCGGCGGCGGCGAAGTTCGCTCCGTGGCGCCTCCCCTCCCTCCCCTCGCACTCCTCTCTCTCCCCAGGCCGGCACCCCGTGCCCTCCCGCTGCCAGGCCCCCTCCTGTCAGGGAGGACAGTGTCCAATAAACTCCTCCACCCGCAGGTGTGTCCGCCCTCTCCCACCGCAGGCAGGGGCTGAGGTGCCGGGGCCGGCGCGGGTGGGGGGCGGGCGCCTCTCCGAGCCCCGCCGCGCCGCGGGCGCCCCGCCTGGGGGAGAGGGCGTGCGGGACAGCGGCGCCGCCCAGAGCCGAGGTGGAGCCGGGGCGGCCCGGCCCGGGGCCGCGCGGGTCGGGGAGCCGGGAGCCTCGGCAGCGCCCGCCGCCGGAGGGTCCGCAAGCACGCGGGCAGTGTGGGGGGGGCACTAGGCCGGGACGGGGGCGGGGGCCCCGAGGGGGAGGAGCCTTGAGCCCCGTCCCCGCCCGGAGGCGCGGCGGGAGCGGGGAGACACCGCCGCCCGCCCCGCCCCGCCCTCGGCCCCACGGACCTTCTCCGCCCCCGCCCCCTCCCGGCCGGGGCGGCCCCGTGGAAACCCAGGCCCTCGTCCCTCGTGTCTCGCCAGGCTTCGTGAGCTTCGACAACCCGGCCAGCGCGCAGACCGCCATCCAGGCCATGAACGGCTTCCAGATCGGCATGAAGAGGCTCAAGGTGCAGCTGAAGCGGCCCAAAGACGCCAATCGCCCGTACTGAGTGCAGGCGGGAGCGTCCCCCGGGGGAGACCAGGACTCGCACAGGTAACCGGGGTCGGCCGGGGCGCGGGGACGGGGGGTTGGGGAGGTTGATACCGGACGGACCCGCCGCCTCCCCTGGCCTCTGTGGGCCGGACGGAGCCTCGCTGTGCCTTGGACCCGCTGCGCCCGGCTCGACCTGCTCCTCGCCCGGTGCCTAGGGGGCAGGCGCAGAGCTGTGGTCACCCCGTCAGAAATGGGTATGACCATCCCCCTGCCGCAGAGCTAAGAGGAGCAGGAGTGAGGGAACCGGTCTGAGAAGGTCTACACCGGCAATTTTGTTTGCCAGAAAACCCTGGGGTGAGCAGATGGCAAGCTCAGGGCTGGGAGAGTTTGGGGGAGGAGTAGGCCCTGTGGGGAGCTGTAGGCCTGTGCTGGGGCCTTCTCCCAGACTCCCTGGCTCTCCCCTTCCCAGCTCTCTTGCCTGAAGGGCTGGTGGCTTTTAGACACTTGACCCCTTCACCCGTTCAATTCCCCGCAGCTCAGTCTGGAGAGGAGGGACAGGACTTTTCAAAGGGAACTTTACCAAAAAACAAAACAGGATGGGACAGAAGGTGAGGAGGGTGATGGTATGGGACTGGGGTCACTTACCCTGCCCTCTTTACAGAGGCCATGATGAGTGGGCAGGTGTCACCTTTCCCTCCTCTGTCTGGGTCCTGCCTTACAGCTGAAGGCACAGTCGGCCACTCCTCTTCCAGGCCACATGCTCCCCTGGGTGAAGCAGCTTCCTGGGGAAGGGGGGAGGGAGGAGATGTGCCTGGCCATCAAAGTCCACCCCCAGCCTGGTTTCTCCCATTGAGGTACGCTCCACCCGTCCCAGCTGGTTCATAGTCCAGGCGAGGCTGCCCAGTCCTCCGCTGCTTCAGCAGTACCGTGTGCCAGGTACTGTTAGGTACTCAGCATGAGTAAGACTAATGAGAATCCTTGTCATTAGCAGGGGAGGCAGACAACAAACAAGGACAGAGGATCAAAGAGTAAATTATATAGTGTGTCAAAATTGTTGGCTACAGTTAAATCAGGTAGTCAGGGTAGGCCTTGTTGAGGAAGTGACATCTGAGCAAAGGTTTGAAGAAGGGGAGGCAGGGAGCCACGCCAGGGTTTGGCTGTTTGCTCGGTCCTCGCGCCCAAGGAACAGGCAGTGCACAGGCTCCAAGGTGTGGGCAATGCGGTGTGTTCAAGGACCAGCAGGAGGCCAGGGTGACTGGAGGAGAGCGAGCACGGGGCGGGGGGGGGGGGGGGGGTGTAGTGGAAAAGGAGATCCCAGAGGTGAGGAGGGCCACCTCGTGTAGGACCTACACGTTGCATGGACTTCGGCCTCTCCTCAGAAATGGGGGGCTCGGGGGGAGCCACTGGAGAGCTCCGCACAGAAGAGTGATGTCATTAACTTGCATTTCAGGAGGCTCGCTGGCTGCCATGTTGATAGATCGTAGGGTCCAAAGCAGAGGCCTAGCGCTGGGACCGCTCAGTCCAGGGTGACAGCAGTCGACGTGGTGTGAGGGAGTTGGTGCCGTTTGTAAGGAATTAGAGGGGATGTGAGAGAAAGAGGCATCAAGGATGACGCTTAGCTTTTGGCCCGAGTAACTGGAAGAGCAGAGTTGTCGTGGTCTGAGACGGAGAGGGATTGGGAGAAAGGTGAGGCACGTGACAGTTACACATCCGAGTGGAGGGTCAGAGTCTGGAGTTTGGGAGGGAGGTCTCCAGCTTCCCAGTCTCCTCTCAAATCCCACCGCTGCCAGCAGGACCCCCTTCATCCACCCAGAAGCAGCCACACTCACCTTCTCTTGAAGAGGGTGCTTGAGCCTCTACTCGCTGCAGAGCTAGAAGAGCAGCGTCCGCCTCTCATGCTTCCTCAGTTCCGGCCCCTGTCCGTCTTTGGTCTGTGTGAAATGCACACGCACATGTTTGTTCAGAGCGTGGGCACTTTCCTGTGCCAGATGCTGGCTCAGTGCCGGGATGCCGAGACGCATGGTCACCGTGCTGCCCGCGTGGAGCTTCCAGCTCTGTGCTCACACCGACACGGTGGCAGCCAGCCAATGGGTACATTTCCATAGGAGGGGAGGGACAGTGCAGTGAAAGCAGCCCTTTCGCGACACGGAGCACTTTTCTTAAACAGGCTTAGCTCTGCCACTAAGGCATGACCTGGGTCAAGGTGCTTTCCCTCTTGGGCTTCCATTTCTTCAGTGATGAAACCCAGGCATTGGAGCCATCAGAGGACTTTTAAGGAGGCGGCATGCTCCAGTGTCATGCCCTGAGATTCTGAGGGGCCCCTGTGGGTGTGTTTTGTGGCTCCCCCCAAAACAGCTTGTCTTAGCCTCCTAGACCTTGATGCAACTAAAACCCCAAGAAAGGAGGGAACATCTAGGTCAGAGAAATTCCCAGATGAAGGGGTGAGGACGGCAGACTTGTGGTTTGGGACAGAAGGTAAGAAGTGGCCCTCAGGGTAGAACCAGTTAGCAGTCATGATTGGGGTGGGGGCTTGAGAGGAGTGGCCAAAAGAGCAGAGTGGTTCTTCCACCAGGGAATACAAAGGCCAGAAAGATGAGAACCACAGACTTTCACACTGCGCTTACCATGCAAGAGACAGTTCTTGTAGGTGACCACTCTAAGACATAACTGTATACTTGTAGCTGCCTATGAGGTAGGTAGTGTTATTATTCCCATTTTATAGATGGAGCACAGACAGATTAAGTCACTTGCTAATCAGCTCCTGAGCTGTAGAGTCATGATATGAAGGGGGAGTGGTTACTTCCAGAGGCTGAGCTCTTAACCCCTTCAAGTAAGGAGATGGATAAACCCCCCTCTGCTATCTTCACCTCACCCCTCCTACCCCAGAGTGTCCTGAATATCAGAGGGGACACATCAGGACCTCTCACTTCTCTGGGGTCAGCCATCTGACTAGCCCCCCACTAGGCAGTCTTCTAAAAAACTGTGAGCTCGCGTAGCTCCTACAGTAAAGTTGACCTTTCAGCTCCATTCACAGGATTTTAACAAATGGTGCATTCAGGTTCCCAACCCAAGACTGTTAGAGGGTGTAACAGAAGGCAGGTGTCATAGGGCCAGGCTCGGGGAGTGCCGTGGGCACTGGCTGCTGCCAGTAAGAGCGGGAGGAAACAGCACGCAAAAGCAGCTTAAAAACTGCATGATTTTACAGGCCAGCAAAGGATGTTTACAGATGATGGGTCCTAGTTGCTCGGAAGGGCGGGGCTCGCCTAAGCAGGGGCTCAGGGGCCATAGTTAGGTGTGACTAGGCACCGGGAGGGTGGTCTCATGGCCGGTGGTGAAGACATAAGGCAAATAGGTGGCCAGGTCAGAACTGGAGTGAGGGGGTTCTGGGGAAGGAGAGGGCCCCTGGCAGGGCAGCCGTGGGGAGGGGGAGCGTGGTTGGGCTTTGGTTCCGTAAAATGAGGCCTGGGTAGGGTGGGGTCTGCGCACCCTGATGGATGGGAGCGTGGGTTCCTAGCTTCATTGCTGCCCCTGCCCCTCATCTTGCGCTAAGATGGGAGTTTCTCCCAGAAATCTTTATGGGGAAACTAAGAGGAAGGAAACAAAGGCAGGGAATTGGGCAGAAACACGAACGTGGCCAGGTCCAGGCAGACACCCAAGTCCCTTGTTCCACCTCTGGGCCCAGGCTGAGGGCGGGCGCACGGGCATCCGGCTCTTTGGAGGGAGAACCGTCTGAGTGGCGTGTCTGACTCCCTGGGAGCCCCGTTTCTTCTGGCCCCGGGCTTTGGTTCTGAGTGTGCTTTTGCACAGCGTCTGCTCTGAGCTTTGCAGGCACGGGTGCTTCGGGTCAGACCTGCCCAGTGCTGGGCTGTGGCTTTGGGCCTGGGCCTTCTCTGGCTAGAGGCCAGCTGTGTTTAGGACCTGGCATCTGAATTGGCTCAGCTCGACCAGGTCATGAGGTGGGGCTTCCCGGTCCTGATTCAAGCTCCCCTACGCCGGTCAGTGACCCTGCTGTCACCTCTAGGGCTGTGCTCGGAGAGGCTCTTCCAGAGGGTGGCCAGGCAGGGGTCACTGTGCAGGCAGAGGTGCCACTGCTCCTTAATGAAGAAAGTGGTCAGCAGTGCGTGGGAAGAACCCCAGGGAGCCTCCTTAGCGGCTGAACGAGTTTGAGTGTTTGTGTGCTGGGGACCAAGTGTGTGTGAGAGGTGAGTGGGTACGAGAAGGTTCCCTAGATGGAGATTTGGGGCGGAGCTGTGTGAAATTCAGGCTCGAATCCCCAGCACTGGGCAGTGCCAGGCACTGAAGGGTGGCCGGAGGAAAGCTGGCAGCCGGCAAAGGAGCACAGTGGAGTGGGGAGGAGTGGGCGTCCCAGGACTGGGTGCAGGTGTCCCTGGGTTGCCGTGGCTGACACCTGAGGGCGCTGCCCTCCGCGCCGTGAGGCTTTCAGGATCTTAGTTCCCCCACCAGGGATTGAACCCGGGCCCTCGGCAGTGAGGGCACAGTCCTAACCACCGGACCGCTGGGGAATTCCCCCTCCTCAGTTCTTAGGCCTCTTCTCCCACCCCAGGGGCCCGCCAGTTGGCTCTCCTGGGTGGTGGGTCTAAGGGCTTGCTTTCCGGAGGGGCTGGAGATGCAGACGGGCCTTGCTGGGCCCTGGTCTTGGTGAGGGAGATCTGCTGTGGGAGGAGCAGGACGGGCAGGCAGGGCAGCAGGGCTCTGCGGAGGAAGAGGGGCGGGGGCTCTTCTGAGAACGCAGAGCTGGAGGCCGGGCTCAGGCTTAAAATAGTCACCTCTCAGCTGTTTTGCATCTTATCCACAGTGACATGTCATGACCTCAGGCTTCCCTTCCACACTCCCTGTAGGAAAACACAAAGCTGAGAGTGGAAGCCGCTGCGTGTAGAAGCCCGGTGCGTCGGAAACCCCTGCAGACTCTGCAAGCCTGGTGCACAGACCCGGGGGCTGCAGGGGAGCAGGGACTGGGAAGTGAGCTCAGGGGTAACCGTGAGGAGGGCGTAGGGCTGGGGGCCCCCAGTGCCCTGGGTGGGGGCAAAGGACCCCCAATGGTGAAGCGTGCTCAAGACAACTCAAAACGGAATAACTGGATGATGCTTGACAGAGAAGGGAGCTCAGCCTCCACCAGTTAGGGCTCCACTAGTGAAGAAGGCAGGTCGGGGCTTGTGAGATGGGTCAGTCTAGAAAGCTGTACGTGGAGGGGTATAGGGTGTGAAGGAATGGAGAAGGGGGAGGTGGAGTGGGGGAGGGCAGCAGAGCACAAGTGACAGCAGCAGAGAGACTGGGGAAACAGGGCCATAGCCCGCCCCTCTCCAGTGGAGTCTCCTGTTTCGTGTGACCAGCACTGCAGGGCACCCTAGTCTTCCACGTGACCATTTCCTGGGTCAGAGCTGCAGAGCCGTCTAAAGGCTTCACGTGCCAGGAAGCAGCCTTGCTTTGGCCACGTGGGCCACCTTGAGAGCAAAACAGAGAGAGTAAGGCGATCATGAAATGAAATCAGTTGTGCCAGGATGTGTCTGTAGAATTCTGAGAACGTTGATGTGATTTACTCTAAATCTCAGAACTACAAGTGTTCATTTTCTGAAGCTTCTGAGGAAAGAGGGTTGAGGCAGAGTGGACGGGGAGAGGCTCACGACCTCATGCAGCGGGTGCTCTTTTAGTGGGGACGCCCTTCTCTGGGGATGGCGGCCACGGCGGGACGGGACAGGGCGGGAGGGCTGAGTTGCTGTCTGCGTGCACTGTACTGGGCAGCAGGGTGTTTTGTGGATGGACCCCACGGATACAGCAGTCGCCTTAATCAGCCTCTGACCCACCCGGCAAATCGGGGCCACCCTGTCAGGCTCCCCCTGCTGGTCCACAGGCTGAAGCCACGGAAGGCTGGGGAGGCGAGGAGAGCTCGGCACTTGGGGGAGAGGGAAAGAATCAAGGGTGGTCAGAGGCAGAGAGCGTGCTCCCTGATCTGCTTGCCGGCCAAGGTGGTTTGAGGGGCTGTTTTAGTTTTTTCTGGCCCCCTCACCAAGCTGCCTACACCCTCCCTCCTCTTCCCAGCGCATGATGGATGCCCGTAGTGGCCCTGTGTGAGGTTCTGCTACTGTTCACGGTGTATCATGTGTCTGCACAAACAACCGTGTGTGCGTGTGCGTGTGCGTGAGTGTGTGTGTGTTGACGTGCCCATGTTGTTTGTCTGCCGGCTTCCTCCATCCTTTGAGTTTTTTTCAGTTCTCTTATGATTTGACTGCTGTTCTCTCATTAGAGCTTTTAGATTGATGCTGTGGTCTGGTGCTGTATAAATATTTTTCCTTTTAATTTTGTTTTAACTTCTTCCTTGCCCTTCTTCACCCTCAACCCGACTCTCCCTGTCCCACCCCCCACACTCCCCGACCCAACCCGCCCCCCCTCCTCCTCCCCCCTTGCCCACACTCTCTTGTCCTCTCTCTCTTTCTCTCTCTCTCTACATATATAAATATATATATAAATCTTTTCTTCTTTTGTCATTCAATCAAATTCCAACAACCCAACCAGGGCCAGTCAAATCCACCACAGTCTCGCGCTGAGCTAGGAATAAAGTTCACGTAATCACATGAGAGTGGAGAAAACAGTCCCCCATCCGTAAGTTCAAATCAACTCAAAGTTCACAGTGTGACATGATGGCGTCATGTAACAAGGCTAAGAATCGGTTGCATGACAATTGCCGTCAAGTTTCGTGGAGGTGCTGTGATTGGAGCGTTTTTCTTGGATGTTGTATCAGTTGATGATTGGCCAGTCATGATCACACGTGCATTTTCTTGACTTTTGTGCTGCCACAATCTTTTTTGCTGTGCTCATTTTCGTTTCGTTCTTGGTGCTTGCAGTGGTTTTACTTTCTGTTGTTTGGTTTTTCTTGTTCAGCGTTTTTTATGCTTCTCTAGATGTCACATAGAGAAAAAAAAACAAAAGAATAAAAAAACAGTAAAAATAAAGATGAATTCCCGAATTATCGGACATGGGATCATTAACTGTGCAAACCATTATTTTTTTTTTCTTAAAAATGAGGAAAACATCTTAAAAGTATCTATGCGTGGTTGATTTACTTGCACTTGAAAATATTGTGATTTTATTTTTTTCTAGAAATTTGGGGGCCTTTTTCAATTGACACTTTCCTAGGTCTGGTCTTTTTCCAGTTAGGCTATTTTAAATCTCACTTCAAAAGGAAAAACAAAAAGAAAAAAACAAAAACAAAATCTCTACAGTAACAGAATGATAAAAAAAAAAAAAAAAAAAAAAATTCTAAACCAAAAAC
Source organism: Delphinus delphis (assembly GCF_949987515.2). NCBI lineage: Eukaryota > Metazoa > Chordata > Mammalia > Artiodactyla > Delphinidae > Delphinus > Delphinus delphis. The sequence continues at coordinate 51,588,073 of NC_082695.1, read as the reverse complement.
CTAGAGTTCAAAGCCCGGGGCCTCTGAGAGAGAGCCCGGTAGCAATTGTAAGGTTTGTATTGTAGCCACTTCTGCTAAATTAAATGTGGGGAGGGAGGTGGGGGCCTGGGAGTTGGGAGGGCTTTTTGGTCGGTTTGGAAGAAACAGTACTAACAAAAGCAAAATGCACCTTTTTGTTTACAACTGAAAAAGGGTCCTTGACAAGTGTTTTTTAATTTTATTATTATTTTATTTGGTGTTGTAATTGTTTAGATTGCTGTGTACGGTTTGCTGTTTGTTGAATCAACAGTGTGAAAAACCTGCCAGCATGGATTGATATACGCATGACGTTGTCCCCTCAACTGGGGGCTTTGCAGTTCTAACTCTCTTGATGTAACCAGTCACCCCCATGTATAAGTGGAAGCTGCTTGCTAGAATGGAGACGAGTCTCATTTGTTAATTCACAATGATTAAGCATTTTCCTTCTGATTCTAGTCGGATCATGATTTTTTTTCTTTGAAATGCAAAACAAAACACCAAAAAGCCACCATTCAAAACAAAATCAAGAATTGTCTGAGTTAATTTAACTTTGATGATTAAATCCGTTCTAACTTCTTTTAGGTCCTCCCCATCCACTTCCTCGAAGTGCTGAATTTCCTCTAAATTCCCTGGCATGTATGAGAAAAATATTATGTGTGTGTGTGTGTGTATGTGTGTATCTATGCATATACACACACACATATCCATGTATATCCACATATGTGCAGGTGAATATATTCTACACATATATCCAGATATACATATATATACATAGCCTCGCAAATAGTGACCTTGGGAAAGAGGTGGTTGGCTTGGAAACTGGGCAAGAATTCTGCAAAATTCATGTCATGGATCTTGGGGGGGAGTGGGCTGGGCTGCTAGATTTTTGCTATCTTGTTTGCTAGGCTTCTGTATACATATTGTATCTGGGCTAGATCCCTTAGAGATCAGTTTAATGATGAATTCATATCCCACAGTCCCAAATTCTTCCCTTAGATCTAGCCGTCCCCCAATCCAGAACTCTAAAGGAACCCAAATCAAAAACCCTCTCCCAACAACCAAACCTCAGCTACAACCATCACCACTAGACCTCCCAGTGGTTTCTTACTCTGACTAGAAGAGTCGATTTCTTTTTTATGTATCATGATCATGACTAATTCTCATACTGGTCTCTTCCCCCTCTCCCGCTATCCCCCAGAGCTCCCGCCCTAACCCCCGAGGCAGGTTCCTTTTGGTGTTTGGATGCGTTTTGTGTTTCCTCTCTTGGCTTAATCAGCCCTGATTTTCTTCATTTTAGGGCAGGATGCTGAACGGGCTACATTAAAAAACAAACCTCTCTCTATATATATTTATAAATGAGAACTGTTGGATGACACCTTTGACATATCAGCCAATATCAATCAAGCTGAAGACTCCAGACACTCTGTGACTGTCACATTTCTTCAAGGAAAGTATAGCGTCTATGGAGTTCAGAGGGCACGTGTTTGGGGGAAAAATATATGTGACATAAAGAAGAAGAAGATGAAGAAAAATGAGAAAAAAAAAAAGGCAACTTTAAAACAAAATAACTTGAGACAAGGTGGGGAGGCTGCAGGGCTGGGAACCGGGAAGGGCCGCTGCTTCCCGATCCCTGGGGCTTTTCCAGCCCATGGGCGCCTGAGGCAGGCTGGGGCAAGCGGTGTGTCTGGTGGGGCCTGGTCCCCAGGGGGGCGGCTGGGAGGCCGCCACTGATCATCTCTATCTGTCATTCCTTTAGCTATTTAGGGACCAAAGGACCAAACTTTTTATTGCAGATGTGTAGCTCTAGGTCAAATAGAGGGGGAACGGAGGAGAACCTCCTTCCTGCCTCATGGCTGTTCTTGAAACAGCTTAGAGCGATTCTATGAAAAAATGTAATTAAAAAAAAAAAAACACAAAAAAACAAAAAAAAAAGAAAAATAATGCTTCAATGCTTTTAAAACAGCAAGATAATAGTTCTTTGATACTTTGAGAGGCGCTTTGATTACTGTCATTCAAGTCTATGACACTTTCCTATGGTTTTCTGTATTATATGTCTGGATGGAGCTGTTAAGACGAACAAATTGGTGGATATTCGGGGAAAGTAACAAAATATGAAAACTCGTTAACCGTGAAGTGTGAGAAAAGGAGGGGAAAACAAGGGACTGACGAGGCAAGATAATTGTTGTGAAAAGTCTGTAAATGCTTCTAACTCTTCCCCCTCTTAAAATCATAATAGTTGTACAGAATTTTAAAAAGGAGAAGTTTAAAATACCTATATAATAGAAGAAAAATTAGAGGAAAGCAAAAAAAAAAAAAAAAAACCTATAGAAGTTAGCGTTACTGCTAAAATCCCAGATGTTGTAGGACTGTACTTTTGTAGAGTTTAGACTGAGCATCAATCCCTTCTCCCCGCGAGTGCTGTTGGATGCCATTGACCCCGAGGGCCAGGCCGGACCCGCCCACACCTGTGGGCCCCTGGCTGCCCACCTCCGGTGGAGGCCGCGCCTCTGGCAGGAAGGCCCGCCGCCGCCTCCGCCCTCGCCTCGCTTCGCTCCGGGAGCTGCGCGCGCTCGCCCGCTCTCCGCAAGCCCTCGACACCTCTGCTTCACTCGCCTTCCATGCTTGCTCCAGAGACTTTCCGGGCAAGGGAGACCTGGGAACTTTCATCTTAAAACAACTAAACAACACACACACACACAAAAACCTTAAACAAGAGAGAGAAAAAAAAAAAAAAAAACAATCTTTGAAGAATTTCTGAAACTGTTTACAAGGAATTTTGAAAAACAGGGATGTTTAAATGATGCCGGCTCTGTTTTTCTGTAAATAAATTTGCATATTTTGTAGGACTTTTAATTGTAATGATAGAGAAAAAAAAACAAGGAAAACTATTTAATGAAAGCACGATATTTATCTTTGGTAAATGACTTTAGAGCAGTTAAAAAAGACATTGCTTAAAAAAACTCAGAATCAGAAAAAAAACACTGAATTATTTAAGAACACATATATTTTAAAGTATAACATATTTATTATAATTTATTTGCACCGTTGGGAGGACTTGCTTTGGCTTTCCGCCTTGACGCCCTCCTCACTGATGTCCTGTTCATCTGGAGGCTGGGGGGCCCTCGGACCTACCATGTTTTTTTCTTTTTTGCTTTAGAAGAACATCTATCTGGTTCCTCTCAGGCCTTCTGCCTTTCCTTTCTTTCTATTTTGTTGGTTAATTATTATTTTTAAAATTTTCTTTTTCTTGGCTCCTTTTAGGATGTCCAGATGTTGTAAAAAAAAAAAAATGAAAAAAACAAAACAGCTGCAGTTCAGTACAACTGCTCTTTTCACACTCAACTCCCTAAAACTCCTTGTAACCTTCTGTAACTATTGGATGACGCTTTCTCCAGCTTAGCCCTAAATAAAGCACAGTTTAAAAAAAAAAAAAAGCCTTGTCCGTGGTGCTCTGTGGTTCATGGAATCTGGCCAGCCGTGCCTCTGGGGCCTAGGGCTGGCCCACTGGAAGCAGCTTTGGTCCTTCCCTCCGTGGAAGCTGCCTGCTACCTGGACCCTCTAGGAAAATCTCTCGACCGGTGTGTGCCTCTGAAAGTCTCCACTGCAAGCCCATCCCTAGGTTCCTGGGCAGGGATGGCCACAGTGCCCAAATCTAACAAGAAGTCCCCCTTTCCTCTCTGCTAGGGGGAAAAGCAAGCCACCAGACTGGAGCTGGGGTGGGGACGAAGTGCTGCGAGGAGCTGGGGAAGCAGGCAGTGGAGGCAGGGCCCGCAGTAAAGGAAGGTGAGGACACAGCCCCAGACTTGCCAGCCAGCACTTTTGGTCCTGCACTTCCCACTGCATTGACAGTGTGCCTGGGTGGACAAGACCGTGCGTTCTAGATGATCCTCAGAGGCGGAGTTCTGGTGGGAGGAGCTTGGGGTGCCGCCTTCTCTGTATCGTGACACAGAGACAGAGGGAGATGTCCAAACCCTGAATGCCGCAGGAGGTTTGAGAGGAAGGTACTGGGGGGGGGGGGGGTCGGGGGGAGGGTTCCAAAGGAGGAAGAATGTGAAATAGGGCTTGGAGGAGGGGAGGTGGAGAGGAGGGAACAGGTCCTCCTGAGGTGAGAACCCAGACATGCACGCCAGCCTCAAGCCTTCATCAGACTCTGTCCTACGACAGCCCCTGCCCCAGCCTCGCAGCTTGGTCTAGGAATGGGCAGTTTCCACCAAGGGCTTTCACCTTGGAAAACCCTTGTGGTGGGGTGGGGAGAAGACGAGAGTCCTAGGACACCCGGGTGTTTGTCTGTCTGTCTGTGTCCTCCCGTGAGAAAGTGGGGAATGGCTCAGCCCCACCTGTCCTCTCTGCAGGAAGACTGGTGGAGAGCAGCGCGCAGAGCCCCAGCTACAGAGCAGCACCCGGACCCTGCTTCTATCCTCTCCTCCCATCTCGCTTCCCAGGGCCAAGGCCCAATCCCATGTTTCCCACACTAGCCTGTGGAATTGTTAGCCTGGGGAGAAAAGACCTTTATGCATCAGGACCCAGGGCAAGGCTTCAAGTCTTGGCTTCAGACTTGGAGACAGTACCAAGATGAGACCTTCCCTCATAAGTATGTGAAAATAACCCACACTTAAACTGCCAGTTCTGGGGAGCTTGTGAGGGGCTGGACTTCTTGGAGGAATTCACTGCAAGGGGTGGGTGTCACACTGGGGGTTATGCTGCACTGTGAGGAACAGAAAGGTGTTTTCTAAGGAGTTCTCTGGGTTTCGAGCCTCAGACTATTCAAAACCGTGGTTTCTGTTAGACATTTGCCGCCTAAAGGCACCGAGTCTGCCAGAGGACGACAGCCTCAACCATACTGCGTCCTGTCGCTCTCTCAGACCCCAGGGAGCCTCATGGGCCTCCCCAGACCTCCCCTGTGCCTTTGTCACCACTTCCCCACTGTGCTTCTCTCTGGCACAGCCCTCCTGCCACTTCCACCGCTCGGGCTCAGGGGCAGTAGGGGCCCAGGGAGCTGCCCCCAAGGAGCTGGGCTGTGCAGGGGGGTGACCTCTTTTCCTCTGTTCCAGGCACGGTTGACTGAGAGATGAAAACACAAGGCCCAGATGTGAATCCGCCAGTTCTATAAAAGAAACCTTCTATTGAAAACCACGCACCAAGTGACTAATATATGCACAGCGCGTTTAAGAGAGAATGTAATTTATTAGCCTCTGGGGGGAAGCCATAGGTTCCTTGAAAAGTTGCTGAAGACGCTCAGGTCACTTTGCACACGATTACAGGGAGTGCAGGGATCCCGCAGCTCGTCCGTCATCCCCTGGTTAAGAACCCCTGGTTTGCAGTGTTATTTAAGAAAACCCAAGACACAATTCTCATTAATTTCTGCTTATATTCTATGACTTCTGTTTCTCTCCTAGTACAGCCATCCCTTGGAATCTGCAGGGGATTCGTTCCAGGACCCCTGCGGATACCGAAATCTGTAGATGCTCAAAACGGCGCAGTGCAGTCGGGCCTCCGTAACCGTGGGTTCTTCATCCATGGATATGGAGGGCCGGATATGTTCTACCTAAAGTGTTTGATTCCGTCATAGCTCCCCTATTTTTAGTTATTTCTTTTTAATTTTTTAAAATTAAAAAAAATTTTTTTTTTTTTTTAATCTTTTGGCCATGCCGCGTGGCATGTGGGATCTTCGTTCCCTGAGCAGGGATCAAACCCATTCCCCCTGCATTGGAAACGTGGAGTCTTAACCACTGGACCACCAGGGAAGTCCCTCCCCTATTTTTAAAAGACTTTTTATTTATTATTATAAACCTTTTATTTCAAGCATAATGGAAAGTAGAGATACTTGCAAAACAAACCCCTGTGCACACACCACTTAACTTTAACGTACATCAACTCGTGAATTATTTTGAAGTTACCATTTCATTGGTAGATGCCTCAGTTTCCCCTCAACAGTTTCGATGCTGCATTGACGTGTTCAGCCTGGCTCTGGGCTGTCGGGCAGCTGCACCCTTGCTGTGGCAATTGCGGGGCTTTGTGGCCTCTCCCAGCCTCATCCATGGGTGGGCACCGGCGCCTGGTGTGAGGCCAGGCCTCCCTCCAGCCTCTGTTCCGGCAGCACTTTGAAAGGACTTTCAGCTCTTCATCTACCCCTTTGTACTCATATCTTCTCTCTTGCTTTTCTCTTTCTTTCTCTCCTTTTCCCCCTCCTTTCTGTTTGATGTTAATGTGAGAAAAGTGTTTCTGAGCTAGATCCCACCCTCTCCTGAACACAGAGCGCCAGTACAGTGACGCAGAATGTCCCAGAGCTCTCCCACCCACACGAGTGCCTCCAAGTCCAATATCCACCTTCCAAGTTCTAACGCCCCTGGGCTGGGCAAATACGCGTCTCCTCCTGGCACGGGGTCTGCAGGGTCAGTGTTTGAATTACACCTGGTTAAAGCCAAATGGACATTCCTCCCCCGGGTAAGGTGGGTAAGCAACACCTGGGCAGTGAGTTCAGAGGCCCAGCCCCACCCGAGGTGACAGCATCAGACGTGGTTGTGAGTGCCATTTGTCTCTCTCCCAAAATGGAATCCGCCCCCAAACAATTATTAGGCACCCCTGACATCCCACCTTCAACAGACTGTTCACTCCAGGCAGTCAGGTATTCAGTCCATGTTGATTCATTGCCTGCAGGAATGAATGAGTTAAGGAAGGAAGGAAATAAACTGCAGACAACTGAAAGCATGTTCCGAAGAGGTAGGTGTTCAGGAAATGCTTTTAAAGTAATAGCACATTTGGAATAAGTGGATAGCCAACACTCCCTTCCCCTCAGATAACTATTTGCAAGTATAAGTTTTTTACTTTCTGCTTTCCTTTCTCTGCTGCAGAGCTCTCCTTCCCCCATCAGTCTCTGGTCTTCAACTCTCCCAGATGCCCCAGGGCCTGCTTAGTGGACAGCCATCACCCCAGGCCCCTCCTTATCACCCCAACTTCTCTTCCCTCATGCTAGCCTAGCTCCTCATCTCTTCAGGGGCCTCTGCATGTCTCCATCCCTACTTGCACCCTCTGTGGACATCTAACCAGGATTTGCCCAGACCAGGAGGAGGGTTGGAGACTGTGTATCAGAGTGAAAAAGGCATGGGCTTTGACGTCAGGGATGCATATACCTTCTGTGTCACTTTGCAAAATGACCTAACCTCCCTGAGCCTCAATTTTCCTATCTCTAAAAGGGGGATAATAATACACCCCGCCCCCAAGAGTTGTGAGCAGTAAACAGAGACAGACACAGCCAGACCACATCCCAAGGGTCCTCTGAGTTGTAAACTCCTTAATAATGCAGATACTCAGAATGAGAAGGTCAGGCTCTGATCCCTTCTTCCTTCCCTTTCCTTAGTTCCATTCCCCTGACAATTCCCGTCCCAACAGAAACGAGCTTGAACTTGACACCAGACCACTTTCGGTAGTTTTCTCTTGAGTTCAGTCAGCCCGTGACACTCCCAGAGAATGCCTGTCATGCTGGGGTGCACACACCTCTGTCTCTCGCAGCTCACACTCCTTCCCAAGTACCCACACACCTCTGTCTCTCGCAGCTCACACTCCTTCCCAGGTACCCCGATTCGCGGATGCTCCTCTGCCCCTTCCCTTTCCTTTCCCCACACCACTGTGGCTGTCGTTGTCTGCAGCCATCCTGTCCCGGTTCATATGCCCTCAGGCTGCAAATTAGTTTGGTCTTTGCATTTAAAAAGAAGTGCTATCTATTGTGGGGGGGCTTCCCTGGTGGCGCAGTGGTTAAGAAGCCGCCCCAATGCAGGGGACACGGCTTCCATCCCTGGTCCGGGAAGATCCCACATGCTGCGGAGCAACTAAGCCCGTGCGCCACAACTACCGAGCCTGCGCTCTGCAACAAGAGAAGCCACCGCAATGAGAAGCCTGCGCACCGCAAAGAACAGTAGCCCCTGCTCGCCGCAACTAGAGAAAGCCCGCGCGCAGCAACGAAGACCCAACGCAGCGAAAAATAAATAATTTTTTAAAAAAGTGTTATCTATTTTTTGGAATAGGTAACATATTGATATATTTTAAAATTCAAAAAAATGTGAAAAAGCATATAATGAAAAGTCTTCTTCCCACCCCTGAATCCAGCCACCCATTCCTGTCTCCAGAGGCAGCCAGTGTTACCAGCTGCTCTTGTTTATCCTGGTCTTTAGTGTGTAGATGTGTGTGCCTTGGTGTAAGGAACTCAGCTATCACCCTCACTTTCGGGGGGCAGACCCAGAGCCAGGCAGTGCCATGCCCAGGCCTGAAGCTGGCCTGTGGGATTCCCAGGAGATGAGCCCAGGCCTGGGGCTGCTGAGGACCCCCTGGCTGAGTAGAGGAACTGGGGACTGTCCAGTCCACACTAATCAACTGGGTGCTTCCCTCTGAGGCCCGATGGAGCTGTCATTGCCGGGGTGCTTGCCCTGAGCTAGACACTAAGAGCTGCTTAATTATAATCTCATCTAATTCTCTGAGGTTGGTGTTATCATCCCTATTTGACAGATGAGGAAACAGGCTCAGAGAGGTTAAGTCCTGGCCAAGATGACCCAGCATCAGGGTTCCAGCCCAGGTCTGTCTGCAGAGCTCTGCTCTTAATGTCAGCATCTTGTCTCCCTCAGTTGTAAATTCTCTGCACAGTCGCTCCCCTCCAGCCCTTCTCTTGTGTCTCCCATCTCCTTTCCCTCCTTCTCACTTTTTTTCCTCAATAATATCAATTCTACCTTTAGGGAATGGCATCGCCTCTACTGACTTAGGTACCTGTCCTTTTCTTCCCTCCTCTCCTTGATTATCTGGGCTGGTCAGGAGCTCTTAAAGGTGAGGGAGTGCAGGTTACTGAACGTGACCCTCCCCGCCTGTTGGTGAGGACAGAGGGAGCACGTGGAGGGAGACAGAAAAAAGACCCGGTTAAGCTTTTATTATGAACAAGGAGAGGAAATTAAATTGAAATAGATGGAGAATTTGTTAACATTTTATGCAGCTACCTGAAGTTCAAAACCCTTTTGAGCTGTGTCAGCACGATTTTCCCCAGCACGGTAAACTCTGGAAAAAACTACAAGCACATTGTTAAGATCAGTGCAAACTCGTTCTCCATCACTAAAACTCAAGGGGAAATTGTAGCCAATCCTGAATGCCCCACACGCTCCACTAACTGAGGCATGAAGATTCCTCTCGTCTCCAGAATCTCCACGTGAATCATCTTTGCTGTTGCCCTTCTCTCCCCACCTCCTCCTGGGGCCTGGCTCCGGGAGCCGTGGGCATGCGGGTGGCAGGAAATCCAGCGCAGCCAGGTGCTGTCAACCTGCATCCCTTCCGCTCCCTGAAGAGGGGCTTCGGAAGCAAGGCTGCCATGGGGCATTTTCACTCTGCACAGGCAGCTCCTGGGAACTAACACGAGGGCCACCAGACAGACCCACCCCCTGCCCCACTGCACTCCAGCCCTGCTCAGGGCCTGGGATCCCATGCTTAGTTAGGCCTTTTTCTTTGGGTGAGACTTGGGCCTCAATTAGTTCTGCTTTTTTAATGAACATCACCTTGGGATGGGGGTGTACATGTTTCCGCACCTGCTCAACCAAGTGCACATACCAAGTGCCAGCTGGGGGGTGAGGATCCAGGGGTGGGGTGATGACGACATACACACGCAGCTGCCTTCTGGGCACAAGGCCGGGTGTGTCGTGGGTGAGCTCTCTACTCCCGGGAGCCGTCCTGCAGGGTGCTGCCAGATGGCCAATCAGAGGCTTGGGGAAGGTAAGTAACTTGCCCCAAGTCACACTGCAAAATCAGCTGCGCTCGGGCTTCCCCGGTGGCGCAGTGGTTGGGAGTCCGCCTGCCGATGCAGGGGACACGGGCTCGTGCCCCGGTCCGGGAGGATTCCACATGCCGCGGAGCGGCTGGGCCCGTGAGCCATAGCCGCTGAGCCTGCGCTTCCGGAGCCTGTGCTCCGCAACGGGAGAGGCCACAACAGTGAGAGGTCCGCGTACCGCAAAAAAAAAAAAAAAAAAAAAATCAGCTGCGCTCACCCCTCCCGTGGGGTTTTCTGACAGGTAGAAGGCAGCTTCAGGACGATGTGATAAATTGCGCAGGGGCCCCAGGGTAGCCCCGAGGAGGGAAGCCCAGTAGCCCAGGCTGGGGAGGAGGAGACCCTTGGGCCGAGTGTTGGAGGGTGTGCAGGGGTTAAACAGACCCCAAGGGAGGGGGACATGGAGGAGCAAAGGACCCCAGACCTGAAGGAGTGCAAGATGTCTCAGGTAGGTGGGGAATATGCTGGGGAAGACACAGGGCCTTGTCTAAAAAGACTCCATTACTGATTGCCCAGGCAGTGTCCCGGCTACTTCACCGACACCATCCCAGTTAACCCTCCCAAGAAGCCTTGACCCAAAACTAAAAATTGAACTACCATAGGACTCAGCAATCCCATTACTGGGCATATACCCTGAGAAAACCGTAATTCAGAAAGATTCATGTACCACAATATGCATTGCAGCACTATTTACAATAGCCAGGACACGGAAGCAACCTAAGTGTCCATCGACAGATGAATGGATAAAGAAGATGTGGCACATATATACAATGGAATATTACTCAGCCATAACAAGAAATGATATTGAGTTATTTGTGGTGAGGTGGATGGACCTAGAGTCTGTCATACAGAGTGAAGTAAGTCAGAAAGAGAAAAACAAATACCGTATGCTAACACATATACATGGAATCTAAAAAAAAAAAAAAAAAGGTCATGAAGCATCTAGGGGCAGGACGGGAATAAAGACGCAGACCTACTAGAGAATGGACTTGAGGACACGGGAAGGGGGAAGGGCAAGCTGTGACGAAGTGAGAGAGTGGCATGGACGTATATACACTACCAAACGTAAAATAGATAGCTAGTGGGAAGCAGCCGCATAGCAGAGGGAGATCAGTTCGGTACTTCGTGTCCACCTAGTGGGGTGGGATAGGGAGGGTGGGAGGGAGACACAAGAGGGAAGAGATATGGGAACATATGTATATGTATAACTGATTCACTTTGTTATAAAGCAGAAACTAATACACCATTGTAAAGCAATTATGCTCCAATAAAGTTTAAAAAAGAAAAAATAAAGAGAAGCCTTGACCCTGTATTATAGGCGGGCTTAGTGATGTGCTGGAAGTCACATGGTTTGGCAGAGCTGGGGTTTGAGCCCTGGTCCCCGATAGGAGGTTCCACGCTTGTAATCACTGTATTACTTTGGAGGGGGCACAAGTGTAAGAGCTCTTCGCTTGGAAGCCTCTTACTGGCTATATTTCCAAGCCTCAAACAAAGACGCACAGCCTAACTACAGGACAGGACAGTGGAGGCGGGACTGGCCTGGAAGCCTCAGACCCCTGTGCCTCAGTTTCCTCCTCTGCAAAGTGAGGTCTCAAGGATTCGGCACAGCGCCCACGTGCCCAGAGCTCTCTGCTAAGTGCCGGGAGGGAGAAGAGGGAGGGCAGAGGAGGGATGCCCCGAACGCCCTCAGTCAAGCTCTCGAGATGAGAGTCACCTGGATGAGGGAACTGAGCACCTGGGTGAGCAGTGCTTTACCCACCCCGCTGTTCCACTCTCGACTGGCAGATGACACGTGCTACCTTGTCCCGAGTGCAGGGTGACCTGGAGAGGCCTCTGGGCTTGAGGCATCCTCTTTAATCAAGAACCACCTGAGAGCATTTTGTACTTTTAGCACCGAACTCAGTGCCCAGCACAGAGCCGATGCCCGATGACGTTTGCTGAATGGACGAGAAGAGGTGCAGGGTTGGGAGACTGCCTCTCGTGAGCCCCTTCTGAAGCACCCAGCGCCTGCACCCTCTCGGCAAGGCCCCTCTGCCCTACCTTGCCCAAACTCTGACCAGAAATCAGAAGAAAGCCTGGTCTTCTCAGTACCCGGGGAGCTCCCGGGATGACAGGGGTCCTCCTGGGATGAGGGTCCTACCGGGGCCCTCAAAGATGGCTTAGGACACAGATTCTCCTGCTTTCCCAAGTTTCTGACCATTCAAATTCTCCTGCCCTTAGTTCAGGGACCGTCTGCTCCAGGGGGGCTCCAACTCAAACTGAGCACCTATTTTCTGACTTCCTGTTGCCCTCAGAGTGGGGACCACTTCACTGGGCCCTTGTTCACACTGTTCTCCGTTGCTCTGAGTGTGTAGCTCCCTCCTAGCTGAAGGCCCTGAGGATAAGCATTGTCTCCTTTTCCAACCTGTCTCCTAGTGCTGGGATGGTCAAAGAGGGCAGTGGGAACACAGCAGAAGACTACGGACTTAAATGGAATGTGCCCAGTCGTCCTCAATGCATGCTGAAACTCGTGGGTCAAAGGTAGATGAGACATGGTATTTACATAGTCTCAAGTAACCCCCTCCTGACACACACACAAGATTCTTATAAATTACACAGGGAAAGGTAGTGATTTTACAGTGGAGTGACCTGGCAGACATCGCTTTAACCTGGTGATCAAAGTTAATATCACCTGGAATGAAGGAAACAGCCATCATGGGCCTCCTGGTATAATCACTGAGAAGGACACAACATCACCTATTCTTGCTGAAAATGCACAGCTGAATTTGGCCATAAGAAAATAAACAAACCCAAATTGGGGAACATCCTACAAAATAAGTGGTTTGTACTCATCTAAAGAGACATGATGACTAAATACAACTTTTTTTCTTTAAGTTTTTATTTTATATTGGAGTATAGTTGATTAACAATGTGATAGTTTCAGGTGTACAGCAAAGCCACCCATACATATACATGTATCCATTCTCCCCCAGACTCCCCTCCCATCCAAGCTGCCACACGACATTGAGCAGAGTTCCCTGTGCTATGCAGTAGGTCCTTGTTGGTTATCCTTTTTAAATATAGCAGTGTGTACATGTCAATCCCAAACTCCCGGTAACTATCCCTTCCCTTCCCCCTTCCCCCTCGGTAACCATAAGTTCATTCTCTAAGTCTGTGAGTAAGTTTCTGTGTTGTAAATACGTTCATTTGTATCATTTCTTTTTAGATTCCGCATATAAGTGTTATTATACGATATTTCTTTCTCTTTCTGACTTACTTCGCTCAGTATGACAATCTCTAGGTCCATCCATGTTGCTACAAATGGCATTATTTCATTCTTTTTTATGGCTGAGTAATATTCCATTGTATATGTGTACCACATCTTCTTTATTCATTCCTCTGTCAATGGACATTTAGGTTGCTTCCAAGTCTTGGCTATTGTAAACAGTGCTGCAATGAACATTGGGGTGCGGTGCATGTATCCTTTTGAATTATGGTTTTCTCTGGATATATGCCCAGGAGTGGGATTACAGGGTCGTATGGTAGCTCTATGTTTAGTTCTCCATAGTGGCTGTACCAACTTACACTCCCATCAACAGTGTAGGAGGGTTGCCTTCTCTCCACACCCTTTCCAGCATTTATTGTTTGTGGATTTTTTGACGATAGCCATTTTGACGACTAATGCAATTTATGATCGCAGATTCGATCCTGGCTAGATTTTATTTTTCTTTTGTCGAAAAGGATATTTGAGGGAAGGAAATTAAAAAGTTAAAAAGGAAAGTTGGAAAAATTTAAATATGGTCTGTAGATTAGATACTAGTGCTCTATTAATGTTCATTTCCTGATTTCAATCATGGTCCTGTGGGTATGCAAGAGGATGTCCTTGTTTTTAGGAAATACATACTGAATTATTAGGAGAAAGAAGAGTATTATGTCTGCAATTTACTCTCAAATATTTCAGAAGAAAAGTAATAATATGTGTGTTCGTTTATATATGTGTGAGAAAGAGTGAATGATAAAGCAAATGAGTTAAAATGTTAACACCGGGGAATACGGGTGAAGGGTGTACAGGAGTTCTTTGTATTATTTCTAAAACTTTTCTGTAGGTCTGACTTCAAAATTAAATGTCTGAAAAAAAAAATGTGGCCAGTTTGAGCATTAGCTGGGCCAGCCTGGGGACAGTTGTCAGCCGTTTGGACAGGGTGCTCCAGGGACCAGCACCCCTCCCACCCCTTCTTCCCCTGGAAACGTCCCGGGGATCTGAAAGGAGAAGCCCTCCGACATGGACATGAGCAGCTGGTGTCACGGCCTGCCTGATGGGGCCACTGTGGCTCCTGCCTGTAGGTCACTGAGAAAACACTAGCCAGCCCTGGCTCCTGGCGGTGCCTACTCCCACCCTCATCCCCAGGAGCAGCCTGACTAGCAAAACAAGAAAACAACATCATCTTCAGTTCTGAAGGGAGACGGGACAGATTTGAAAATACTAGAGGTGGAGAGTGGAGACGGGTGGAGAGTGGAGACGGGCGGAGAGTGGAGACGGGCGGAGAGGGAAGGGCTGCGAGCCGCTCACAGGCGCCCTTATGGAGGCGGGCGGACCGCAGCCCCAGGGACCCCTCTAGAACAACTCTTGACTCTGTCTGTTCCAGACAGCTCTGAAGGCTGGGGTCTGGAGAGTCAGGGCTGTGGAAGCAGAGGTGGCCAGGACGCTGCATAGGGTATGAGGTGATGAGAGCACAGTCCCGACCCCCAGGCTGAGGGGAGAGATCGAGGTAAACAGTATTCTGAAGTAGGCAGGTGTGCAGTGTGCTGCCCTGCTGGAGACCAAGGAGGGGGGGCTGGGAGCATCAGTGAGGTGGGGACCTGCAGCAGGTAAACAAGACGGTGGGGGGCTGGCCATCCTAGGTTTGCCTGGCTGCCATGGAACCCGCAGTTCTCCGTGCTCCGAAGGGGCCCGCTGCCCCTTGCCAGCCTTCAGATAAATGACAAAAGCACCCGATATGTAGAAAGTGCTTCTCAGTGGTTTACTCAGCAGATGCCTGAGCATCCTTTCGCCGCATCCCCATGTCGTCTGTGGGTCAGCCGTGCACGAGTGTGCTGCCCTACATTTGGCAGGTAGAGGCACTGAGTTTGCACTGGTGAAGGGACTTGCACATGTCACACAGCTACGGTGGCACAGCAAGGACCTGAACCTCAGCCTCTGACGGAGCACTAGGTAAACTGGAAAACTGTTGCTGAGTAACGGAGTCTACACAGTTCTCTTTCCACTGGGCCCTGCTGCTCTCCAAGTTTAAACACTAGGCCTAGCAATGAGCTCATTCATCTTGGGGTCCCTGTCTCCATGCCTTTGACACAGTGTTCCTCTGTCCGGGGCACCTTCCTTCCTTCCTTCCTGCCCTGGCCCAGCAACAATATCTTATCTTCCAGGAAATTCTGATTGAAGTTCCCCTCCTAGGGGCTACTGTTCAGGCCTCTGGGGCTGCGCCGACTTCTGGGCACTTTAATTGCAGCTCGACACAGTTCCTGGGTGCTGCTGGAGGCCAGGAACCACATCACTGGACTTTGTCTTGTACCTAGTGGACAGTTCAAAGACGCTTTAGAGTTTCCTGAAGACCAGTGATTCCTGAACTCTTTGGATTACAGATTCCTTTGAGAATCTGATGAAAACTATGAATCCTCTGGTCCAGCCAAGTGAGGAGGGAAGGTGAGACAGGTAATGAGAGAGGGCTGTACGCAGGGCAGCTCTCTAGCCAGACTAATGCTTTTGGAAGGGATTTCACATCATGGGAAGAGAGAGTTTTCATTTCTAATAGAGCCCCACTCTAACACCGCCCCCTGGACAGGACAGAACAGAAGGCCGCTGGAGTCCCTGGCCGCATTTCTCCGTTCAGAGGCTCAGCTGGCAGATTTCAGGGAGGCGCCCCTAGCCAGGCCCTCTCGGGCTGCGGCCGCACGTGCTGCCCTTCCTGTCGGGTGAGAAGCAAGCAGAGAGGCGGGGAGAAGTTCTGCTTGGGGGTCACGCTCTCAAGTCCCTTCTCAGACTCATTGCTACTCAACTTTCTTTTTTCTCCAACTCAGTAAATCTTCTATTATTCTCCAAGTTGATATAGTAAGCTGTGTCATTTTGAGAAGAAATACACAATGGTATATTAGAGGAATCATGGATCTCCTCATTCATGCTTAGAAAAAATTTATTACAATGTAAGAAAGTCTGAATAGCATGAATTTATTATAATGATTTAACACTCCTGCACTTGAGTTAAAAATGCCCCTCCATAAATAACTTTCCCTGGAAAACAGCAAATTTACACAGTTTACCATTCCTCAGTGTTATATAAATCCAGCAAGCTTAAATCACTTCCAGCCGGTGGGTGAACACCACCCACTGGGGCCGAAGCTCATCCTGTCTCAACCGGCAGCCACAAGAGGCAGGAGAGCAAACTCCCCTTCCTGCAGCCCCTCCTCTCAGCACCAGACAAGCCCACCGCAGAGCTTAAAGTGGCTCAAGTATGGGGAAGAGAGGGACAACGAGGGGGAAAACCAGAGTTTATAACTGCTGCACAGGTGAAGGACAGTGGGCCCTGGGCATCCCCGCAGCCGTCAGGCCGTGGGCCGTGGTCTGCGTGCCGGTGCCAGGGCGGCGCCTGCCAAGGCCGCCAGCCGTCGGCTGCGGAGGAGGGGGCGGGAGAGGCCAGCGCCACACGCTGCCCAGACCTCAGACGGGGCCTGGTCTTCTGGCCAATCACCTCTTCAACTCCTCACAAACGCAGCCCTGCGCTTCCCTCCTGGGCCTCTGGTTCCTCCTGTTCCAAGGAGCCCCTCTCAGAGCCTCCTCTGGCCCCACTGGTCGCCCTGCCTGCCCTACTTTCCTGGACGCTTTGGCCTCGTCATTCTGGCTTTCCTCTGGGCTAGTTTCCAGGGCTAGGTCAGCATGCCAGGCCCCAAACTTGTAAGGTAGGGATATCATCTCCATTTTTGCAAATAATTTTCTAAGTTATTATACCTGAGGCTTAATGGGTATGAGTAACTTGCTTAAATGTACACAGCTCTCAAGTGGTAAGCCTGGGTTGATTCCAAGGTCAATATATGCTGTATTTAGACACTTAACATTCTAATAGGGAGGACAAACGGTGCACGAAACAGTGCAGCACGGTTTGAGGTGGGCTGTCACAGAAGGGCTCTACAGGGTATTGTTGGAGCCCAGAGAAGAGCTGATACTGATGTCTGGGGGAGGGGGGCGGAGAGGAGAACATGGCGGCGATGACACTGGAGCTGGCTCTGGGAAGATTCATCCCAAAGGAAGGGCCTGCAAAAGCCACGCAGGCAGGAAAGAGCGGCGCACCTTCCGGAGACACCAAAGGCTGTGAGGTGCCAGGGAAGCAGAACGAAGGGAGGGCGGTGCAGGGGAGGGGGATGTGGGCCAGGCGCGGGGAGCCTGGGACGTCCCTCTCAGGCGTGTGCTCCTTGCCCGAAAGCACTGCTGAGTCCTTGGATTTTAGCAGGGAAGTTACAAATCTCAGATTTGTTTCGGAAAGAAAAGCCTAGTCAGTGTGGGGACGCAGTGGAGGCGTCCCAAGCCCCACTCTCCCCGAGGCTTCTCAGCACGGTCCTCTCTTCCTCATGAGAGACTTGCAAGCAGCCTGGAATAGTGCCAAGAGTGCTGGACTTTGGAAACACAGCTCTGTTTCATTTCTTCCCTCCCTCCCTCCCTTCCTCCCATGCACCTTACCTATCCATCTGTCTGATAAACAATGAATGAGAGCCTGCAATGTGCCAGGAACCATGCTAAGCTCTGGGGAGTTAGTGATAAATGAGACCGACAACTTAGTCTGACTGTATAGTCTAAAGGAGGAATCAGATATATAGGTAACCCAGCACAGTAAATGTTACTGTGTGCAAAGGGATAAAGGATGCACAAAGGGCTAAAAGAGCTCATAAGACAGGAAACGAACATTACAGTGCCTTTAGGAACTAAGAGAAGTTCATGGTGGTTGGAGGACAGAAGTCAAGAGAAAGAAAGCAGGAAAAAGGGGCTGGAGGTCTCCAGACTGCAGTGGAGCCTGTGCACTGCGCTCGGAAATCCAAGCTCTCTCTTAAAGGCAATGGGAAACTACCTAACATGCTAAGCCGGGGTGTGACATAATGACGACCCTGGTAGTTTTCTGGAGAATGGTAATAACAGGTAACCCATATTGAACGCTGATTTATTCTCTGCTGAGCACTCTTCACACATTAGTTCATTTAACCTTCACAGTAACCCTGTGAGGTAGGTTCTGTTATGGTCTCCATTTAAAGCTAAGAGTGAGGCAGAGCGAGGTGAGGTCACATACTGAAGGATGAATCCAGGCCACCTGACAGGAAGGTCAGTGAAGAGACTGTTGTACTAGAGAAGCGTCAGCAGAGACAGAGAGAGAGCAGTGGGCAGGCTGAGAAGTAGGAGGACTTGGTGCTACTTGGAGGCTGAGGGGAGAACGGAAGGAGTGAGAAATGACCCTCCCAAACCCCCGTTTCTGAGTCTGAATTCCATTCATTTGGAATGGTCTAGCGGATGACCTTGGTTAAGTCTTGGTTAAGTCTTTCATTATTGGTGCCAAAGATATCACCCTCAGATTTTAGGTGTGCATCGATGTAGCCTAGCCTCATTCCATAAAGGATTTGAGGTGGCTCACAAGAAAAACCCCATATAATGAAATGATTTTTTTTTTTTAAGTATGAAAGGAGGCCCCGTCTCATAAGGATTGAATAAGACACACAGGGCCAGCCCAGGGTCTGGTGCCCAGTAAGTGCTTTGTGAGTTTCTGATGTTTTCCTGGCACCCATCGGCCTCTACTCACATGCCTGATGTTCTGTATTTATTCCTCCCTTTCTGGGGCAGGGTCTGGGTTTCCATCCGTCTTTCCTGGCTCATTCTGTTCCTCCCACGTCATCACCCTACAGTGACGTTATTTTTGTTCCCCATCTCTATTTCTTCCTATCCATGGCTTTGTTCTCCCCTTTGTTTGTTGAAAGTAGTCCCTGATTTTTGCATCTCCAAGGAGCCCCTTTGATGATACCCCCATGTACCCCACGTTGGGAAACGATCTGTTTCCTGAAACGCATATATAGATTTATCTGCCCGTTTTTATTAAGCACAGATTAACGTGTTGTGCATATAGATATGCCAACAAATCAGAGGTGACCCCCCCCGCCCCAATAACTGAGGTCATCACAACTTGATAGAGTGATTTCCAGTTGAACATAAAGAAGTAATGTTACAGTTGGCCTGTGCAGCTTTTCTCCACAGACATGCAAGGTTTCCATCAGTCTTTCTAAAATCATGAAAACTGCTCACGGATTACTGGTAACCCCTGTGGCGACCAGGCTGGGAATCAAGGGGAGGCCCCCACCAAGTTGGAAGAGTGCCCTGTAGCCAGCCCGAACTTTCACTTCCATCAACCATTCTGGTCTCGCCTTCCTTTCACAGGCTGATTTCTAAGATAAGCGGTCCTGGACTCACTCTCCCCTAACACCTTGCAAAATGGCTTCACCCAAGCTCAGTTCAGAGCCATAGTGATCAGGTGTTTACTCTTGACTTTCCAGCACTCCTTGGCTGGCCAGCAACCAATGCCCATAGACACTTCTTCTGTGATAGCTTGATGAGATCTAATTCACATACCATACAATGTACCAATTTGAAGGGTACAGTTCAGTGGTCTTTAGTATATTCACAGTTATGCAACCATCACCACAATCAATTTTTAGAACATTGTCATCACCCCAAAGAGAAACCCCATACTCTTTAGCAGTCACTCTCCATTACCCCTATTTACCCCTGCCCTAGGCAACCATTAATAGACTCTCTGTCCCTGTAGATGTGCCTATCTGGACATTTCATATAAATGAAATCATACCATGTGTGGTCTTTTGCGACTGGCTTCTTTCACTTAGCATGATTCATGTTGTAGGACATACTTCATTCCTTTTTATTGCCAAATATTCCACTGTGTCTATATGCTACATTTTGTTTATCCATTAATCAGCTAATAGACATTTGGGTTGTTTCCACCTTTTGGTTATTATGAGTAATGCTGCTATGAATATCCATGCAAAAGTTTTTGTGTGGACATATACTTTTATTTCTCTTGGGTATTCACCTGCGAGTGAAATTGCTGGTCATATGGTAACTTTTTTTTTTTTTTTTTTTTTGCGGTACACGGGCCTCTCACTGTTGTGGCCTCTCCCGTTGCGGAGCACAGGCTCTGGACGCGCAGGCTCAGCGGCCATGGCTCATGGGCCCAGCCGCTCCGCGGCACGTGGGATCTTCCCGGACCGGGGCATGAACCTGTGTCCCCTGGATCGGCAGGCGGACTCTCAACCACTGCGCCACCAGGGAAGCCCCTATGTGGTAACTTTATGTTTAACTTTTTGAGGAAATTACAGACTGTTTTCCAAGGCAGCTGTACCATTTCACATTCCCACCAGCAGGGTATGAGGGTTCATGGACATTTCTTACTTTCCTTTAAGATCTTCCCCTTTGACACTACTGGGGTTTAGCACCTTATCAACCCTCCTGTCTACTGCTTCCGTGAAGGGAGCTCCACTGGAGCAATTTCTGACTTCTTTCCGTATCTCCTGCTCATCGCTCCCTCCTCGATGCTCTATTATTTATCTTTTCAGCCAGTGGCAATCTGACATTTGGTGCACATTCTCAACTGAAGCAAGGCTGATCTAAGCGCTGCATTCGAGGTCTTTCTTTCCAACTCAGTCCCGGGCATGTGACGTGGATCCTAGGTTGTCTGATCTGCAGCCCCTACCTCTCCTTTGGGTGGGTCGTCACAAGGTCCACACTTGGGAGGAGGTATTAGCAAGCCTGATGGTAGCGGTGTATCAACTCTACACCCTTCTATCCAGTCCTGCGGACGAGGGGTGGCAATCTCTCAACACCTCACCTGACCTATGGCAACAGCTTTGTAACGATTGGTGTCTCTGCCTAAAGTGCCACCCGCTTAGGCTGGAGGAAGGCTTGTACAGTAGAAAGAGCACAGCTGTGGAACTGGACAGCTCCAGTCTCCAGGCCACTTACTAGCTCTGCCATTTAGCAGCTGAGGCCCAACACCTAGCCTCTCCAAGATCAGTTTCCTTACCTCTAACAGGGGGATACTGCCACCTATGTTTTGGGGTTGCTGTGTGGATTAAATGAAATAAGGTATCTATGGACCTTGCTCAACACTTAGTAGGCACACAGTAGATGTTTCCTTCCCAACCTTATCCCATCCCCTCTGATAGAGCCTGACACTACTGCAAGGTAGATATTTCTAAACAAGTAATTCCAAAATAGTTTACGGATTTTGTTGCTTGAAGGATGGAACTCCGCTGCCTGACATTTAACATTCTTCACAATTTGGGCCCAGCATATTTCTCTCGGTGTAGGTCGATGCCTTCTCTTCTGGAACCTCACCTACTAGCTGTGATCTCCTCACCTTTCTTTCAAAACACATCTTGATCGTTGTTGCCAATGAACACTCAACTTCTGCACTTTCCCACCCCCCAAGTCCTTCCCCACTCTCCATCCATCTTAGATACTCTAAGCTACTCCAAAGCCTAGGTCAAATCTCCCTCCTTTTACTCCTTCTCCCACAAATCCTAAGTAAACTCAGCCCAGCAATTTGCTCTCTGAAACCATAGTGTTTACAGCTTCCTACCTGTTGCTGGAAGACACACTGTAATGGCTTCTGTTTTATTATTGTTAAAAATTTGAAGTACAAAGCTTTGTCTTCTATCTAGTCTGTAAGTTAACTGAGACATAAATGATAATCATGATAGCTACCATTAGTGGAACACTTTGTATGTGCCAGGTACTATTCCTAGGCCCTTCACACACATTATCTCACTGAATCTCACCCTTACAACCATCCTATGATGTATGCATTATCATCCCAATTTTATAGATTAAGAAATTTAGGTTTAGTGTGGTTCATATATTGCCTAAGATTATTCAGCTAGGAAGCAGTGTAACTGAGATTTGTATAAGGTCTACTGAGTTCCACAGCTTGTGCTGTTAACCTCTTCCTTAGTGGGATCAACAACATCTAACACAATGCTGGGCCCAGGGGAGCCACTCAACTGGCCAACAGCACTGATGAAGACAAGGCTTGGGCTCTGGCAAGTCATGGTCAACGCGGTAGCCCCACTGGCAACATATGATATAGGTCATTCCTACTGGTTTTACTAGCCACCTCCCCTACCAGTTGAAGGTGTGCCTCACCCTAATTTTGGCCACTGTCTTAAGAAGAAGTCTTAACTAGGGCTGTAACAGCCTGTATTATTTAAGAAGACAGTGATGTCCATTATGCCACCTGGAGAGGTTTACCTTTTTCCCAGGGATGTTTCTTGAGACAGCCTTCCCATGGCCTCCGCCTCCACAAACGGAAAGCAGCTCCAGACGGTGGCACCTGAGGGTTACTGACCTAAACCCCCGAGGAATGGACACGCTGCATTTTTGCCCCCTTGGCCCGAGTGGTTTGTGAGAGCTCACTTCTAACAGATGGTGGTAGAATGTTCAGTCCTAGTTGAGATTCTTAAAAATGTTCATCTTGGAACACCAGATCAAGGTAGTGATGCCCTGCAGCGGGGAGGGTAACATCTTGGCAGCCAGACTGGCCACTGACAGGATGAGAGCTCACCTTTCTCTGAACTTTCTTCATCTGTAAAATGAAAGTGATGGATTCCATGGGCTCTAAGGTCCAATCCAGCCACAGAATTCTGTGACTCTGGAAGGTGATGGGATTATGGGCGGGGGGCAGTAAGGAGTGGAGGTAGAAAAGGCCCTGAGCATTTTCTAGGTGCTCACTCAATTCTGAGTGTGAATGTGGTGGAGGTGGATGGGAGGGAGAAAAGCTATGGAGCTGAAGCCTGAGAGGGTAGAAAGTCCCAGTCCTAAATGGAACAATGGAGCCCAAGAGGCTCAGGAACAATCCACTTTGAACAGCAACTCTGAGAAGCTCTGAGGAACTGTGTAGCTGGCTACTCATTTATGAACCTGGCTCTCTGGCTGCCAGGTTACTCTTCCTCTGAGGACCAGGGTGTCACCCTCACCCTACTCATCTCTAGCTTTGTTCCTAGACTGAAGGGTTATCTTATTACAATCGGGGCAACGATTACTTAGCTCATTTTCAGCTTGGGAGCCAGCTGAGTGATTTTGTCCTTGCCACCTCTGTCTCTGAGGGGAGCTGCAAACCTCCTGGCTCAGGGGAAGGTGTCAGGCTGACTGCGGGAGCAGGGGCAGGACAGGGTCTCTGGATGTCTTGGTTGAATCCACAGAACTGGCTGTCTCGGTGATCTCAGAACTGGGCATTTCAGGTACCCAAGCCCTCGCCTATGTTCTCCCAGCACTGAAAGCCAACTAGGCAGCACTATTTTTCCTGTGTCAAAGTGCCGAGACATTTCGTTGCTAAGCAGTTTTGGGGAAAAGCACAAAGAAGGGACTCAGAGGTGTGCAAAGATGGAACCTCCCATTCTAGTGACCACACAACCTAGAGGAGGCTTGGTGTTCGTGTGATGGGAGTGAACCGGACTCAGCCATGTAGGACGTGGCAAACTACTTCCTTTCTTTCAACTGACCATAGGTTCCTGTTGTTTTAACAAATACTGAGAGAAGTAACATTTTGATAACCTGAGGCTCTTCTCTTGCTTTCAAGCTATACTCCACTTATCCGATGGGGGATGTTCAAGGAACAATTCAATATCCAAACCACATGGGGAGGGCTTCCCTGGTGGCGCAGTGGTTGAGAGTCCGCCTGCCGATGCAGAGGACACGGGTTCGTGCCCTGGTCCGGGAAGATCCCACATGCCACAGAGCAGCTGGGCCCGTGAGCTGTGGCCGCTGAGCCTGCGCGTCCAGAGCCTGTGCTCCGCAACGGGAGAGGCCACAACAGTGAGAGGCCCGCGTACCGCAAAAAAAAAAAAAAACACATGGGGAAAACAGCCACTGAAACATTGGCTATGACGTCAGACTTCGTCCAGCTCTGCTCCTTTAGGCCTGTTCCCTCCCCAGAGTTTCTGACCAGCAAATCTCTCATGTGGACAATGGTGCTGAAAACAGCGCCAAGTGGAAGGAACGGCTCTGGGGGAGGAGAGAGTCCCTCCATCCCCATGACATTTGGGGAGCTCTGGACAATTCCCCTCACGGAGGTCAGGTTTGTAAACACAAATGTGCCTCCTGGAAGGGCGGCTGTCAGAGAAAGCGTCTCCTTGACTGACTTTGGTCTTCTAAATCAAGCACTTTGGGCCCTGCTTAAGGAGCTTCCATGGGCGTTTGTCCTGCCCCGTTTTGTAAACACTGATTGGTCTTTCTCTCCCAGAACAGTGGGAAGCAGGGTAGGCGATGTGGTAACACAACCTGCAGCATCGCCAACACGTGTCCCGTCTTGCTTTGGGGAAATGGCTGGAGGCTGGGCAAGCGCATTACAGCCATTCACTGTTGGGAGCGCTTAACAGGGAGGAAAGGCAGATTCCTGTGTGCCAGGCCCTCTCCCTTGGTAGGTTAGTCTTCAATTAGGTCAAGCCTCGAGGCTCCACAAAAGCCTCGAGGCTCTAAAACAACCTTTAATACATATATATAGATCTCAAAGTGAGACACAGATTAAAATGTTAACATATATTGTTCAATTCATAATGAAGATGTTAGACTAGACACAAATTCACATCCTATTGCCCTGACGACCAGAAAATGCCTACAGGATAGAGAAAGGCAACTGGCGGGGGCAGGGAATGTGGCATATGAAAAATAGGTTGATTGATGCTCTGCTGAAAATCCATCTTTGCTCTTCCAAATTGCTCATTCAGGAGAGGCAAAGAAGCAGTTAAACTCCATCTTGTGGCTTGTGACCCCCCAAAGCCTTTACTTTAGGTCCTGTTTATAATTGTTCTAAGGCAAACAAGCTTCTTGAAGAAATCACAATCCTTTTCTTGGTCTTTCTGGCATCCTCTTACTCCAGAGAGCAGTAAGAGCACTGGTGTCCAGAATAGGAAAGTGTGATTATGGATGATCCGAGGGAGCTGGGGGTACTTAAGGTGGTCATGACACGTGGGGCAAGGAAAAGGTAGCTCTGGAAACCTAACTTTAACTGAGAAAATGGTCAAGGGCTCTCCGTTTGTTTTCACCCAGTTTTTGGCCACACCAAAGAAAGCTCTATTTTCCAAAGGCTTCTGGAATGGGATGAAACTGATTCAGTTGCTTTCTTAGGGGTGAACTGTAAGAGGAAATTGTAATCTGCAATAATTTTCGACCCTTCAACTGAATGACTACAACTGGTTTGTCCTGACCTGATATCTACCTCAGATTAAGAATATAGCATGGACATATATACACTAACAAACGTAAGGTAGATAGCTAGTGGGAAGCAGCCACAAAGCACAGGAGGATCAGCTCGGTGCTTTGTGACCGCCTGGAGGGGTGGGATAGGGAGGGTGGGAGGGAGGGAGACGCAAGAGGGAAGAGATATGGGAACATATGTATATGTATAACTGATTCACTTTGTTATAAAGCAGAAACTAACATACCATTGTAAAGCAATTATACCCCAATAAAGATTAAAAAAAAAAAAAGAATATGGTATTGGTAGGCTATATTCTTCTCTCCTCCAAAGAACAAAAAGACCCAAGTGAAGGAAGGTTGGGCAGAGGTGACAGGGCCTCAGTCTGAAGAGACAATGAGATGTGGATTTACCCAGACAAGGAAGTTGCTCCAGAAGGCTCTTGCAGGCTGAAGTAATCTAGTTTTGATAAAGACTTCAGGGAAGCCGTGCAGTCTCACTAAGTGCCGGCTGCCCTGCATGGTCTGACGTTAGCTACCAATAATGACTGACAGGCCAGGGGTTGGTGAAAGGGAGAGAGAAAAAAGCAACCGCTCCACACCAAATAAAGTCATCAAGTGATGCATATCTTCCCCTGGCTTCCAATGACTGGCAAGTGTTAAACTCACTGGCTCTACCAGGCTCATCATACTGCCCACAAGCTTGAGACGCCTCTAGAGCCCACTGTAAGCTGAGGGACCCGTCTCAAGAGCCCTGCCGAACAGGAGAGCAGAGAGTACGTTTCGAGTGTACTTCTTCCACAGGCTTTCTCTGTGAGGCCTAGTGCGAGAAAGGGGGAGACTCTGCGTGGGGTGGTGGAACATTATCTGGCAAGTGGAGGTGGTTCTCTGGGGCCATGAGACAGTGGTCTTGAGCAGAGCATGCGCAAGGCCTGGTCAATCAGGGCCTTGACTCCACATGGGGAGAGAAGGGAGGCCAGGGGAAGTCTGTCAGCCTGTAGCAGCTGATGGGAAGTTCACCAGTAAAACAGACACTTGGGGCAAGAAAAAATACTGAGAGAGTGCTCTTATTTACCCTGGGAAATGGCCGACCATAGGACAAGCATTTCAGGCCAGTGCCTCCCCTAGGGCAGTACTCGCTTGTGCAATCTCATGCTGATTTCTAAGGGTTGGGAGGGCCTCCCTCTTGCTCATTAAGCCCTTTTGGTTATAGGGTGGGCAGCGGCCAGGCTGATGACTGCTGAGACTGACTCACAATTGGCCCTCAGTGTTGCTTGTGGTGGGAGAGGCACCACCAACTCTAACTTCTGAATTAACTGACTGACTTAGAAAGAGGTAGGTGGTAAGAGAACAGGGTGGAGAGGTAAAAGGGTCTATCTTTCTGAAATTGCTTATGTTACAAAGGGGCTACGTTTAAACTAGAGGGATCTCTCAATGGAAAGGTTTTCCTTGTGTACAAAAGAGAGCCAACCTTTTCCAGCAAAATATTGAGAAGGAAACACTCTTGAATGAGGCTGAGTATGCAAAGGCCTCTGCCATGCAGAAAGTGTCCCATGTTAATGTTCTAATCTCTGCTTGGCATAGAAAAGCTACTGTCCTCCACCCCCATCCATCCTTAATGTGTTGTCTACTGATTGGTCTGATCAGAAACACCCTGGGTTGTTAGAATGATTTCTATATTCGACACGTAACAGGATGCTAGTGAGATAGGTCCCTCCCTGTGAAAGGAGAGACACAATTACGTTGCAGTCAAATAATTAAAAATCCTGGATCAGTATATAAAAACACCCACTCATTTCTGACGGAAATTTTGCAGCATGTGCTTCAGTGTCAAATGAAAAAGATATCTTCCAGAATTTGATCCTCCTCCAGGTCTTCAGGGGTCCTGCCTGCCCCGGTCTTGTTCCAGGTTGATTTCAGAGGACTGAGTAGGCAAGTACTGTGATGCCATGACCCAGCTTCTCTGGAGCGATGGGGCCGCGGTTTGGAAGCAGTCTTGGGACTCAGAGATTGAACCAAATCCAGTAGAGATGTCTCATACCTGTTAACACATACAACCCAGACAGAAAATGATCAGATCAGTAAAACATTAAAATCCAAAAAGCCCACAGATGGGCTTCCCAGGGCAAGAATCAGACCACAGATCACATCATACGCAGGAGGGCCTTCTAGGGGAACTTTAGGGAAGTTCAGAGGGGCTCTGCTGTCTGTCTGTCTCTAAGCTCTTCTTTTCTGCTGACTACTAACATTCTTTTCTAACCTGTGAAGACAGACCGTGGGGTGGACAAAGTAATCATGATAACAATAACAGTATTAGTAGCAACATTTATCGCAGGCTTACTAAAGCATCAGGCACTGTTCTCAATGCTTTACATGTATTTCACTTTCATTTAACCGTCTACATAATCCTATGAGGTAGGTCCTGTAGTACTCTGATCCCCATTATATACACGAAGAAAGCAAGGTTCAGAGAAGTAACGTGCCTAGCAAGAAGAAGACACTACACGGCAGGGTCAGGATTTGAACCCAGGTCATTTGCTTCCAGCCCTTGTACACAGGACACTATGCTGCCTCTCAACTTCTTTGCAGCCAGACAGACTTGGCTGAAATCTCTGCTCTACCATGTGCAAGCTCTGTGACTTAGGGAAAGTTATTCAGTCTCTCAGTTCAGTTTGTCATGTGTAAGGGACCAACAGAAATCCTGTTAGGATTAAATTAATGAGTTGGTATAATTAACCTGTGATAAGTACTCAAATGAAATGAACCACCACCAACCACAACAAAGACCGGTTTTCACCCAAAGAAGGTGATGTTGTGTATATGGTGGGACTGGAAGGGAGTCCTCTATTATGAGCTCCTTCAGGAAATCCAAACAATTGATTCCAACAAGTACTGCTCCCACTTAGACCAACTGAAAGCAGCACTCGACAAAAAGTGTCCAGAATTAGTCAACAGAAGATGCATAATCTTCCATCAGGATAACGCAAGACTGCATGTTTCTTTGAAGACCAGGCAAAAACTGCTGCAGCTTGGCTGGGAAGTTCTGATTCATTCATCGTAATGGAAAATATTTCAATTCCCTGGAAGACTGTAAGAGGCACCTGGAACAGTTCTATGCTCAAAAAGATAAAAAGTTTTGGGAAGATGGAATTATGAAGTTGCCTGAAAAATGGCAGAAGGTAATGGAACAGAAGGGTAAATACGTTGTTCAATAAAGTTCTTGGTGAAAATGAAAAATGTGTCTTTTATCTTTACTTAAAAACCAAAGGCAGAGGAGAGGGGGAAGACGGCGGAAGAGTAAGATGCAGAGATCACCTTCCTCCCCACAGATACATCAGAAATACATCTACACGTGGAACAACTCCTACAGAACACCTACTGAATGCTGGCAGAAGACCTCAGACCTCCCAAAAGGCAAGAAACTCCCCACATACCTGGGGAGGGCAAAAGGAAATAGAATAAACAGAGACAAAACAATAGGGATGGGTTCTGCACCAGTGGGAGGGAGCTGTGAAGGAGGAAAGGTTTCCACACATTAGGAAGCCCCTTAGTGGGAAGAGACTGCGGGTGGCAGAGGGAGGAACTTAGGGGCCGCAGAGGAGAGCACAGCAACAGGGGTGCGGAGGGCAAAGCGGGGAGATTCCCGCACAAAGGATCGGTGCCGACCGGCACTCACCAGCCCGAAAGGCTTGTCTGCTCACCCACCAGGGCGGGCGGGGCTGGGAGCTGAAGCTCGAGCTTTGGTCGGAGCGCAGGGAGAGGACTGGGGCTGGCAGCGTGAAGGGGTTAGTGCGCCACGGCTGGCCGGGAGGGAGTCTGGGGAGAAGTCTGGACCTGCCGAAGAGGCAAGAGACTTTTTCTTCCCTCTTTGTTTCCTGGTTAACAGCTGATCTTTCAGCAGAAACTCTGCAAGCCAGAAGGGACTGGCAGGATATTTAAAGGGATGAAGGAGAAAAACCTACAACCAAGATAACTCTACCCAGCAAGGATCTCATTCAGATTTGATGGAGAAATTAAAACCTTTACAGACAAGCAAAAGCTGAGAGAGTTCAGCACCACCAAACCAGCTACAACAAATGCTAAAGGATCTTCTCTAGGCAAGAAACACAAGAGAAGGAAAAGACCTACAATAACAAACCCAAAACAATTAAGAAAATGGGAATAGGAACATACATATTGATAATTACCTTAAATGTAAATGGATTAAATGCTCTCACCAAAAGACACAGACTGGCTGAATGGATACAAAAACAAGACCCATATATATGTTGTCTACAAGAGACCCACTTCAGACCTAGAGACACATACAGACTGAAAGGGAGGGGATGGAAAAAGATATTCCATGCAAATGGAAACCAAAAGAAAGCTGGAGTAGGAATTCTCATATCAGACAAAATAGACTTTAAAATAAAGACTATTAAAAGAGACAAAGAAGGACACTACATAATGATCAAGGGATTGATCCAAGAAGAAGATATAACAATTGTAAACATTTATGCAACCAACATAGGAGCACCTCAATACATAAGGCAAATACTAACAGCCATAAAAGGGGAAATCGACAGTAACACATTCATAGTAGGGGACTTTAACACCCCACTTTCACCCATGGACAGATCATCCAAAATGAAAATAAATAAGGAAACACAAGCTTTAAATGATACATTAAACAAGTTGGACTTAATTGATATTTATAGGACATTCCATCCAAAAACAACAGAATACACATTTTTCTCAAGTGCTTATGGAACATTCTCCAGGATAGATCATATCTTGGGTCACAAATCAAGCCTTGGGAAATTTAAGAAAATTGAAATTGTATCAAGTATCTTTTCCAACCACAACGCTATGAGACTAGATATCAATTACAGGAAAAGATTTGTAAAAAATACAAACACATGGAGGCTAAATAATACACTACTTAATAACGAAGTGATCACTGAAGAAATCGAAGAGGAAATCAAAAAATACCTAGAAACAAATGACAATGGAGACACGATGACCCAAAACCTATGGGATGCAGCAAAAGCAGTTCTAAGAGGGAAGTTTATAGCAATACAATCCTACCTTAAGAAACAGGAAACATCTTGAGTAAACAACCTAACCTTGCACCTAAAGCAATTAGAGGAAGAAGAACAAAAAAACCCCAAAGTTAGCAGAAGGAAGGAAATCATAAAAATCAGATCAGAAATAAATGAAAAAGAAATGAAGGAAATGATAGCAAAGATCAATAAAACTAAAAGCTAGTTCTTTGAGAAGATAAACAAAATTGATAAACCATTAGCCAGACTCATCAAGAAAAAAAGGGAGAGGACTCAAATCAATAGAATTAGAAATGAAAAAGGAGAAGTAACAACTGACCCTGCAGAAATACCAGAGATCATGAGAGATTACTACAAGCAACTCTATGCCAATAAAATGGACAACCTGGAAGAAATGGACAAATTCTTAGAAATGCACAACCTGCCAAGACTGAATCAGGAAGAAATAGAAAATATGAAGAGACCAATCACAAGCACTGCAATTGAAACTGTTTTTAAAAATCTTCCAACAAACAAAAGCCCAGGATCAGATGGCTTCACAGAAGAGCTAACACCCATCCTCAAACTCTTCCAAAATACAGCAGAGGGAGGAACACTCCCAAACTCATTCTATGAGGCCACCACCACCCTGATACCAAGACCAGACAAGGATGTCACAAAGAAAGAAAACTACAGGCCAATATCACTGATGAACATAGATGCAAAAATCCTCAACAAAATACTAGCTAACAGAATCCAACAGCACATTAAAAGGATCATGCACCATGATCAAGTGGGGTTTATTCCAGGAATGCAAGGATTCTTCAATATATGCAAATCAATCAATGTGATACACCATATTAACAAATTGAAGGAGAAAAACCATATGGTCATCTCAATAGATGCAGAGAAAGCTTTCGACAAAATTCAACACCCATTTATGATAAAAACCCTGCAGAAAGTAGGCATAGAGGGAAATTTCCTCAACATAATAAAGGCCATATATGACAAACCCACAGCCAACATCGTCCTCAATGGTGAAAAACTGAAAGCATTTCCACTAAGATCAGGAACAAGACAAGGTTGCCCACTCTCACCACTCTTATTCAACATAGTTTTGGAAGTTTTAGCCACAGCAATCAGAGAAGAAAAGGAAATAAAAGCAATCCAAATCGGAAAAGAAGAAGTAAAGCTGTCACTGTTTGCAGATGACATGATACTACACATAGAGAATCCTAAAGATGCCACCAGAAAACTACTAGAGCTAATCAATGAATTTGGTAAAGTAGCAGGATACAGAATTAATGCACAGAAATCTCTGGCATTCCTATACACTAAGGATGAAAAATCTGAAAGTGAAATCAAGAAAACACTCCCATTTACCATTGCAACAAAAAGAAAAAAATATCTAGGAATAAACCTACCTAACGAGACAAAAGACCTGTATGCAGAAAATTATAAGACACTGATGAAATAAATTAAAGATGATAAAAATAGATGGAGAGATATACCATGTTCTTGGATTGTAAGAATCAACATTGTGAAAACGACTCTACTACCCAAAGCAAGCTACAGATTCAATGCAATCCCTATCAAACTACCACTGGCATTTTTCACAGAAGTAGAACAAAACATTTCACACTTTGTATGGAAACACAAAAGACTCTGAATAGCCAAAGCAAGCTTGAGAATGAAAAATGGAGCTGGAGGAATCAGGCTCCCTGACTTCAGACTATATTACAAAGCTACAATAATCAAGACAGTATGGTACTGGCACAAAAACAGAAAGATAGATCAATGGAACAGGATAGAAAGCCCAGAGATAAACCCATGCACATATGGTCACCTTATGTTTGATAAAGGAGGCAGGAACGTACAGTGGAGAAAGGACAGCCTCTTCAATGAGTGGTGCTGGGAACACTGGAACACATACTTTTACAGGTACATGTAAAAGTATGAGATTAGATCGCTCCCTAACACCATACACAAAAATAAGCTCAAAATGGATTGAAGACCTAAATGTAAGTCCAGAAACTATCAAACTGTTAGAGGAAAACATAGGCAGGACACTCTATGACATAAATCACAGCAAGGTCCTTTTTGACCCACCTCCTAGAGAAATGGAAATAAAAACAAAAATAAACAAATGGGACCTAATGAAACTTCAAAGCTTTTGCACAGCAAAGGAAACCATAAACAAGACCAGAAGACAACACTTAGAATGGGAGAAAATATTTGCAAATGAAGCAACGGACAAAGGATTAATCTCCAAAATTTAGAAGCAGCTCATGCAGCTCAATAACAAAAAAAACAAACAACCCAATCGAAAAATGGGCAGAGGACCGAAATAGACATTTCTCCAAAGAAGATATACAGACTGCCAACAACACATGAAAGAATGCTCAACATCATTAATCATTAGAGAAATGCAAGTCAAAACTACAATGAGATATCATCTCACACCAGTCAGAATGGCCATCATCAAAAAATCTAGAAACAATAAATGCTGCAGAGGGTGTGGAGAAAAGGGAACACTCTTGCACTGCTGGTGGGAATGTGAATTGGTACAGCCACTATGGAGAACAGTATGGAGGTTCCTTAAAAAACTAAAAATAGAATTACCATATGACCCAGCAATCCCACTACTGGGCATATACCCTGAGAAAACCAGAATTCAAAGAGTCATGTACCAAAATGTTCATTGCAGCCCTATTTACAATAGCCAGGAGATGGAAACAACCTAAGTGTCCATCAACAGATGGATGGATAAAGAAGATGTGGCACATATATACAACGGAATATTACTCAGCCATAAAAAGAAACGAAATTGAGCTATTTGTAATGAGGTGGATGGACCTAGAGTCTGTCATACAGAGTGAAGTAAGTCAGAAAGAGAAAGACAAATACCATATGCTAACACATATATATGGAATTTAAGAAAAAACAATGTCATGAAGAACCTAGGGGTAAGACAGGAATAAAGACACAGACCTACTAGAGAACGGACCTGAGGATATGGGGAGGGGGAAGGATAAGCTGTGACAAAGTGAGAGAGTGGCATGGACATATATACACTACCAAACGTAAAATAGATACCTAGTGGGAAGCAGCCGCATAGCACAGGGAGATCAGCTGGGTGCTTTGTTACCACCTAGAGGGGTGGGATAGGGAGGGTGGGAGGGACGGAGACGCAAGAGGGAAGAGATATGGGAACATATGTATATGTATAACTGATTCACTTTGTTATAAAGCAGAAACTAACACACCATTGTAAAGCAATTGTACTCCAATAAAGATGTTAAAAAAAAACAAACAAAAAAAAAACAAAGGCAGTTTTTGGCCAACCCAATAAAATCTGATGGGACAAGGGAGCATGTGCGTGAACAGAGGAGATATGCCAGGCATGTATATGTGGGTTCTGGCCCGCAGCACAGTGTGTATGCCAAACAGTTGGCTGCTTGCTTGGTATGCAC
Source organism: Delphinus delphis (assembly GCF_949987515.2). Classification (NCBI taxonomy): domain Eukaryota; kingdom Metazoa; phylum Chordata; class Mammalia; order Artiodactyla; family Delphinidae; genus Delphinus; species Delphinus delphis. The sequence goes on along the minus strand of NC_082695.1, from coordinate 51,554,500 downwards.
ATTCATGCCAGAAGCAGCCTGGTGTGGTGCAGGGCCCCAGATTAGTGATGGTGATGGTGGCAGAAGCAGCAGTGGTGGTGGCAGTCGTGGGAGGCTGGCTTGCCTATCTTCCCAGAGCTCATCCCCAAGGCAAAAATATTAGCTCTCTGGCCTGAGCACTGGGATAAGAACTGCTAGTGTTTAGGCAATAAACGTCAATAAATTATTACAAAATAAAAGCATACGCATGGACATTGTAATATAGCATATCAAAGAGATATCAGAAATCTTCAAAGAGTTTAGAATCTCTGGTTTTAAAAACTGCTGCAACATTGCAAAGCAAATATCCACAGGCTGAGAAACAGAAATTAAATATAAAGGTTGTTGCATTTGATGGAAAAGAACATTGTTTTTATATACAGCTTCAAATGAACCAATTAATGAGGAATACAGTTTTAAAATTATTTTTTTCTTTATAATTTAAGATACAGTAATAGAAAGCATAATAGGCATTTTGAATTACCTACAAACCATTAGGTGACTTTCGGTTTCTCATATGACCTCTACAAGTTACAGAAAATGCCAGAGAAAACATTAAAATGTCATTGTACAAATTTAAATTTATACACATACATGAAACTATGTGTATGAATAGTTAAATCTTTTAAAAAAATTGTTCCATAAGAACCATCAGTTCTAGATATACCAAAATATACTATTTATATTTGTATAATATACAAAATATACTATTATATTTTGAAATAATTTATCAGAAATCTCTCCGAATGTCACAGCTTATAAAATATCCTTAACAGTTCCAGTGTCAGTTGCCTCAGCAGAAAGATCTTTCTCAAAATTAAAAATTACCAAAATTTATGTGTGATCTTTCATTTGCCAAGAGCAACTAATCTGCTTTTAAATATATCACTTAAAATAAAGTTGCTAAAAGTATAAACTTTGATGATCTAATAAATGAATTTGAAAAAACAGGAACCAGAAAAATCTTATGATCAACCAAGTTATCACATTAATAAAGTATTACTATTTATTATATTATATAAAATTATAACATCAAAAATATTTTTTTTGCTGTCTGCAGGTTTATATTACTCATGTATCACCTGTTATTTTATAAATTTCTTCTTAAAGGAAAATGCTTTGTAGTTTAGTCCCTTTAACTGCATTTTTCATCCTACCTTTTGAACAAGGGATTTTCATTTTGCACTGGTCTTGTAAGTTATGTAACTGACCCTGCCCTTCAGTCCCAGGCAAGACCCTGAAATGAAACAATTTCAAGGTCCAGTGCATAAGCTGCACTGGATGAAAAGCTAAACATGATGCAGGAGCTTTCCCTTCCCACTCTCTTTTTTCACCTTTGGTGATTTCAGTAGACCTCTCCCGATTACCCTCCTCTTCTCTTACCTTTTAAATGATGGAATGTCCCAGGGCTTAATCTTTAGTTCTCACGTCTTAGGTAATTCCATTCATTCTCATGACTTTTAATAACAGCAATATGTCAATGACTCCTAAATGTACAGCTCTACCATCAGCCTCGCTCTCGAGCTCCAGACTCATACACCCAACTGTTGCCTGATACCTCCACTTGGATGTGCGATAGGTATCTCAAACTATCTAAAACAGAACTATTATTGTTTTTCTCTAAATCCCACGCCTCTCCATCAACGCAGCTGCTCAGGGTTGCCAAAAACCTGCTGGTATGCTTGATCCCTACCTCTGGGCCTGTGCGTGTGTTGAATCTTCTGCTTAGGATGCTCTTCTCTCAGATCTTACTTGCTTTTATCTTTCAACAGTTACAAGAGTAGGGTCATTATTTTGTTTATGTTATTATCTCCAGTGCCAAGAATGGTATCTGACCCAAGGTAGGAGCTAAATATTTGTTGAAAAAATGAATGGTTCTATGGTTCAAGTTTTAGCCCCTTCCTCCATAGGCAGCTTTTTAGATCTTTGGACAGCTAGTCTTTTAAAAAATTACAATATATTTCAAACAGTATGGAAGTATTACTCATCCAATTATTCTTCTTGTTCTTTTATATAAAAGGATAATATACATATGGATTGTATAAACTACTTTTTCACTTAATATATTGGGAATATTTTTTCCATATCAATTTTTTGTAACATTATTTTTAATGATTTCAGATTACTTTGTCTCCTGGAAGCACTCTTAATTTAGTTAACCAATCCACTATTGAAGAGCACTTAGGTTAGGTCCAAGGTCTTTTGAGACTAAATCAGCTATGTCTCTCATTCCTTTTTTCAATCAGTCAATGCCCAAAGGGTATTCTCTACCCCAATTCATCATAAATTAGCAAAGTACTGCTATCCCTATTACGTTCTATAGTTTTACTCTCTTTTTTTCCCAACACTTCCCATCTCCTATTTTAACTGAAACTTGATTTTCCTTCCTGAGGTCAATGTTTCCCTTACATCCTTCTCAGTGAGAATTGTTAATACTCAATATACCTTATATATTTCAGGGCCAAGAGGTAGTATTTGGATCATCACTGCTTCCATTTTTGCTTTTTGATCATTATTTTCCCTGTCTCTCATTAAACTCCCAGTGCTCTAAGGATTCTGTCATCTGCTCTACCACCTTCAACTTCTCTTCATCTGTAACATCTATTTACCCATTCACTCTCAATCACTGATGATAACACTTGATTCAGTCTTCTCCTTCAACTGTTACCATCATCCCTGCTAATGTCAACATTACATGAATGACACTCAACCAACACTCTGACTTAGTTCTTTGACCTCTCAAGTCAAATACTTTCTCAGTAAGTCTTTCTTTTTATATCTAGGAACTTGTGACCAATTAAACAGCATCTCTTCTGAATTCAGTAATTCAAACATCCTACTACTTCCTGATGCCCACATCTTACCCTCAAGCTTGTTTTTTCAACTATTGCCACTATCTCTGCCCATTGGTCTCAACAAACCATTAATTCAAACAATCATTGCTCTAAGAACTGGGAGTGAAGTGGTGAATAAGATAGCTCAGATCTCTGTCCTGTGGGACCATTAATAGCTTACCTTCTTCCCAACCCTTTACTTCTTATTGAACTTGAATTTCATGGTCCAGCATTCCAAACACTCGTTTAACAAAGCTCTTAAAAACATGTCCCTTGTATATTTGTCCCCTCCCCTAAATCTGGCAAAATCATAATACTGCATGAATCCAAATGTCTGCCTTTTCTGTGAATTGTAGTTGGGAAACTTAGTGTAAATAAAACAAAATCAAAGAAACAAGAAAGAAACAAAGAGCAGATCCAATATAGATTCCTAGTCACTAACCTTAAATGGGTGCTAAACATTTTCTTTTTTTTTTGCGGTACGCGGGCCTCTCACTGTTGTGGCCTCTCCCGTTGCAGGGCACAGGCTCCGAACGCGCAGGCTCAGCAGCCATGGCTCACGGGTCCAGCCGCTCCGCGGCATGTGGGATCTTCCCATACCCGGGGCATGAACCCGTGTCCCCTGCATCGGCAGGCAGACTCTCAACCACTGCGCACCAGGGAAGCCTGCTAAACGTTTTCTGACAGAGCTACTGTATTTCTCTAATCAGCTGTTCTGCTCTCTTCATTTCCCCTTCTCGCAATTTATGCTAAACAGATGGCCTTGCTTCCCACATCAGAGAAAGGAGGTCATTAACGAGAAACTGTCGTCACTTTGTCACAAGTCTTTCAGCACCTATCATTTCCTCCTTTTACACTGAAGGAAGTGATCCTTCTCTTAGACAAGGCTAATCACTCCATTTGTGCTTCTTAGGAACCTTTTAGTATTGACTATCCACTCTAGAACCTTCAATCTTTTCCTGTTTACTAGATAACTAAGAGCACTTAAGACATTCTTTCATTTCCATAACCACACCATTTCTCAATTTTTTTCAACCTGGCTTTCATCTTCTGTACTAAAATTGAACTCACCAAATTTCACCAGTGACTTCCATGCTGCTAAATCCAATGGACATTTTGTAGTCCTTGTTTTAATAATGTCTCGCCAGCATTCAATGTGGCTGATTGCTTCTTTATAAACTTTAAACTGTTTTATTGGGGTAAAATATGCATACATAAAAGTACACCTATTTAAAGCATTCAGCTCAGTGATTTTTAGTTTAACAGAGTTGAGCAACTACCATAATTTAATTTGAGAACATTTCATTCCCCGCCTCCCTCCCCCGCCCCGAGAAACTACCCATTAGCAGTCACTCCCTATTACATTCCTTTTTTTGCCAAATAATATGCCACAGTATGAATATACCACATTTTATTTACCTTTCATCACATGATAGACACTGGATTGTTTCTATCTTTTGGCTATTGTGAACAGTGCTGCTATGAACAGTCATGTATGTGTTTTTAGTAAACATATGTTTTCATTTCTCTTGGGTCGATACCTAAGGGTGGGATTGCAAATTCTATGTTTAACCTTTTAAGGAACTGCCAGACTGTTCTCTAAAGTGGATTTGTCACTTCATGTCGGTATTTGGAGGTCTTTTTTCTGGGACTATTAAGCTTCTTCAGAGAAGAATCTTTCAGTATTCTGGGAGGGAGATGTGGTCTACTTCTGGGACAGGGAAGGAGGTCGACTTTTTCCATTTTTATACTTTGAATTCATCCCATTTTCAGTGCTCATCTAATCTTCCAAAGTACATGACATTCCTGTGTCTTCTCTTCTCTGTTGAATTTCTCCAGAGAATTCATCTCCAGTCTTTTGTCTGGGACTAATATTCCATACATGGCACTGTGGCAGGAGTACTGGGTTTTTTGATTCTTGCTTCAAATGTCCACCTCATTTCTAGTTCTACCTCATATCACCACTCTTTACTGTTCATGTTGCTTCCAATTCCCAAACTTTTACAAAGTTCTGTGACATCAATCTCTTTTCATTTGAATACGCTTCTCAGTGCTTTCTATGTGGTAGCTTCCTCTGTCCTGTCTAGTAAGTTACTAACCCTACATTCATTTTCCATTTTCCAAAAATGTATATAAATCTCAGGTATATTGATGACTCTTCTCCCATTTATTCTTGTGGATTTACACCTTTAAAAACATTAATTTACTCTCATCTTACTGGTGTCTCAGGAAATAGAAGAGATAAATACAAGCTCTCAATCATCTTAGCTAGGAAATACATTTGCAGAAAGGTTCCATAAATTTCTAGGTTTATTATTAGAAATTTCTGAGTTTTTTCATTGCTATTACAAATGAGTTTCCCCCTCCCCACTTTATCTTTCAAATAGCTAATGTTGGTATCAAGATTTATAGTAATTGAGTTTTTTGGTTTTTTTTTTTTTGGCCACACCACACAGCATGTGGGATTTTAGCTCCCACGTCCTCTGTGCTGGAAAAGTGGAGTCTTAACCACTGGACCACCAAGGAAGTCCCTACAGTGATTGAGTTTTGTACATTATTGAACTCTCAGTTCTTTATTTTTTCAGTTGATTTTTATGGGTGAACAATTACAAACCTTATAATCATAAGGTTTATGTGTTCTCCCATATTTGTATTATTTTTTCTTATATTATTGTATTGGCTAGAACTTCCAGGGCAATACAAGTTTTATAGCCACCTTTGTATAATTCTGATCTAAACAGAAATTATTCTATTTTATCACTATTAAGTATTTCTCATCTAGATACTCTTTATTATATTAAAAAGTATTTTCTCTTTTGGCTTACTAAAAGCAGGAATGAAAAATTAATTTTACCAAGTAACTTTTAAGTATATACTGAGATGATAATACACTTTTTCTTTTTTGGCATATTGTTAAGAAATATTCTATTTTTGGCTTCCAAAATAGTAGGCATATTTTAATTATTAGAATACATTCTTCCTGGTTATATAGTATTATTCTTTATATTTACTCAGATTTTTATGATTATTTTAGGGTTTAAAACATCTATATTTATAGGAAATATTTGTTCATAATCCTTCTTATGGTTCTTTATATCCCTATATATTAGTCTTACCTCAGTGGGAGAAAAGGAATAGTACCAATTTAAGAAAGAATGAATTTATAAAGAAGGTAGAAGGATAACCAATTACCACACTGGACTAGGTGACCTAAAATAGGTCATCTCAGGAATCCTAAAACAGTTCCTCTCAAAAGTTTCCTACTTTTTAATCGCTAAAGCAAACCTAGACTGGCATTCAGGTTTCTGAAAAATAGAAGATATTGCATATTTTATAAGTGCTTCCCAATCATCTGTCAAACATCACCAATAGGTTAGTTAAGAAAAAAGGGTGGTCTTGAACCTGCCTATGAGGCTGCAGATCTCATAGAAGAACTACTCACATAGATGGAGAGAAAGTCAGATATGTGCAGACACAGAATTGAGGGTAATACTCAGAAAGTTACCTTTCTATTTCTTGTTCTCCATTCAACAGAGGCGCTGTCACAAAAGGACTCTGCTAATCCTAATTTAATATATTTCTTCTTGAAGCGCATATAAGCCACAGAGTGAATACTATGCAAAGTCAGTGCACCTTGGAGGGAGGCTAAAGAATTTACCAGAAAGTCGACGGGTATACGGGAGATCCTCTAATCAAGAACAATTTTAATATAACATATTAAAAGGCACAAATAACAGAGTAAAATCTTTTAGTCATGTTATTATTTTATATTTTTGTATAATATTTACATTTTATCTAAGACTCCGTTTCTTACAGGGAAGAAGAAGGAACCACAATAATTGTAGTATATTGTGTGTAGCCACAATAATTTTGAAGAAAAGAACAAAGCTGGAGGGCTCATATAACATGATTTTAAGACTTACTGTAAAGCTACATTAATCAAGACAATGTGGTATTAGTGAAGAATGGATAGACAGATCAATAGAAAAACAGACAGAATCCAGAAATATACCAACACAAATATGATCAACTGAGGTTTTTACAGATGTACAAAGTAAATTCAGTGGAGAAACGATAACCTTTTCAACAAATAGTGTTAGTGTCTAGTTTCAACAACTAGACATCATATGCAAAAACAAACTTTAGCATAAACCTCATAACTTATACAAAAATTAACTGTACATTCACCAAGACAGAACACATTCTGGGCCACAAAACACATCTTAACAAACAGAAAAAAATAGAAATCATATAAATCATACAATGTCTGCTATTAGACCACAATGGAATTAAATTAGAAATCAATAACAGTTATCTTTATAACTGGAAAATCCAAAAATACATGGAGAATAAACAGCACACTTCTAAATAACAAATGGGTCAAAGAAGAAATCTTAAGATAAACTTAAATATATTTTGAATTAAATAGAAATGAAAACATAATTTATCACAGTTTATGGGATGCAGTGAAAGCAGTGCTTAGAGGGAAATTTATAGCATTGAATGCATACATTAGAAAAAAAGAAAACTAAAATCAATCATCTAAGTGTCCACTTCAGGAAACCAGAAAAAGAAGAACAAATTAAATCCAAAAAGAGGGGATGTATGTATATGTACATCTGATTCACTTTGCTGTACAGCAGAAACTAACACAACATTGTAAAGCAATTATACTCCAATAAAAATTAACAAAAAAACCTAAGGTAAGCAGAAGAGAAGAAATAATAGGAAGTAGAGCAGAAATCAGTGGGACTGAAAACAGGAAATCAACAGAGAAAAATCAATGAAACCAAAAGCTAGTTTTTTGAAAAGATCAATAAAATCGATGTCTTTAGCCAGGCTAATTAAAAGCAAAACAAAGCAAAACAGATGGCACAAATAACTAACATTAGAAATGAAAGTATATCACTAC